>NC_138583.1:17434392-18025648 GCF_964289735.1 Phaethon aethereus | reverse complement strand
CAGGTAAAATTTGAGCTAGCTACCAGGGGGCACACACAGTGTTCCAAAGCCACTTCACAATCCGTTCCCAGAGTCAAACTGCACAAACAGTATTTTAAAAAGTATGAACTGTTTTAAACCATCAAATGACCTGTCATTTCAAAGAAATATTTCCAAAAACCATCATAAAGATGATTGATTGTTTCTATAGAAGTTTAGCCATTAGCTTTCCACTATCACACAGCTTTAAATTAAAGGTGGAAAGAGTGATACAGCTTCCCTGATAGTTCTCAGTAAGGGAAGCACCGTAGAACCTTCAAGGTCCCAGCCAAAATCCGGAACTCCTGCAGAAGTTGAGTTCATGTTTATGAACTACAGCATCCTGCTCTGAAAATCTCATTTCCCAAGCTATATAAGGTATTTTCTAGGAGTCACCATCACTGAGATTATTAAGTCTCAGAAGCAATCAGAGTACCAGTAACTTCCTTGGCAACAGATTTATAGACATTATCCGTAGTACAAAAATAACTGACACCAAATAGAGGAAAATTCTGAATCCTTTCCTAGGCCTGCACTGGCCACTGATAAAGATTAGCTCAATGCAGACTAAATACATTAGTAAACTAGCACATTTAGTGGGGACAACAGAAAGTAAGTCAGATGCTGAAAGGTCATGTAGTATTGTAATTGAGTGTAGTGTTGTAATTAAGCGTTTTGACTCTTAACTACTTTCTGGAATTTTAGAATTAGAGTGCTCCACTTCCGAACTTTTCTCCCCAAAATAGATATGGGAATTAGACTTACTCATTTAAGAGTTTGTACATCATTAAGTAATTAGAGAACTCAAGAACTAGTGTTCTATTAGTAGTAATAGTAAGGTTAAAAAGAAAACTCATAAAGTTTTAGAGTCAGTAACGTTGAATGCTGAGTTAGTGGGGATTAGAAAAATACCTAAACTGATGTAATGAAAGCAGTTTTTTTCATCAGATAATAAGCAGACAAAATTATGCCTCTCAAATGAAAAGGCTAACAGCAACACTCCAGCCTTCAAACAAAAAACACTACTGAGTGTTTGAACACAGTGCAGTCACAGGGGAGCTCCTTTAAACCTTAGCTGGCTAACACTGGGGCTTTGTGAAGGTGATGAGATGAGTTGTCTGCGTTAGTATTTTGTTCTAAACACTCTTCCACACCACCATGTCAGGTTCAGGAGAAAGCTATAGTCTAAGAAGTACAGGTGTGAGTGACAAATTTGTTTCAGACTGTGAGTTAACAACAACTAGATTAGCCAATGGGCTAAATGGGAGTGATCATACAGACGGCGTGAAGGCAGCCTGTCTCATGACTTGTCACTGAATTTCCAGTGAATGTGTTCATTCACATATGAACTGTTCTAGTATTTCTAAACAGATTAAAGGTGACTGTTTTTTAAAGGGGATTTTAAATTAGCTTTCATACACAGGATTCATTTCTACTTCTTTTTAAAAATCTTTACTCCATATTAAATACTTTGAACTGAGAACTCTTGTCTCATTCACAATGAGTTGCATACCTTGGGGTGTTGCTCTTCAAAAATTTGACTCCAGGTCACAGCCCATGTCATTCCAACACTGCAGATCATTTGAAATCCATGGCGTTATCTGGTCTGTTCTCCCTACAGGGAAAGAGTAAGCCACAGTTGCAGCTTCTGGTATTCATGCACACGGTAAACTCACAAGAAAAAGGGACAAAAAATATTATAAGCGGAGATTACTCCGGGACTGAGAAAAGCAGACAGAGTTTGCTGTCTCTCTTACAAGACTGGAGGTTGTACTGTTTCCTCTACACCAGTGTCTGCAGGCCTAATACCAAATAAAGACAAGGCCTTTGTGTCTTTGCAGATGACAACATGTAAATAAAATCATAGTTTACACTGCCTTACTGACTTTTTCATGGTAACTATATACAATTTCCACTGCAAGAAGAAAGACTTGTCTTTCTGCTAGCCTTCTGAGTGCTACTTGGTATGCCCAGTTCTTCAGCAAGTAGAAAATTAACATTGTCCCACATGAAGCAGACTATTCCTAGAATTACTAGGGGAGGAGAGGTAAGCGATCTGCTAGGAAAAGTTTACATCTCTACTCTGTACATTGTGACAACTCTGTAAATTGTCAGCAAACGAGCAGCATTGCCCCCAGCTGCAGTTGAGGCACTTCCTATCAGGGATTTAAACATAACCAAGGGGATACGCTGACCTCTCAGGAGAATGCTAATATCAGTTTTGCAATGGTAATAGACTACTGTTACGAAAAAGCATGTTGGAATGTCATAGACTATATACATTTTGTCTCAGAGGCCCATATGAACTGCTTGTCATCTCCCAGCATGCCTGAAAGCTCTGGAGACTCTGGAAGATGTTAAAACTTGTCAACCACATTCATGACTGAATGGATATTCCCCAGCTTCCATCATAGTTATAAAGCCTCCCATACATTACTTATTTCTTTGTGACTCTTCGCAAAGGTACCTCACGCACACCTCTGTGCAGTTTGCTAATCACTATATTGCAAAAAGGGTGAGCTAGCAGAGACTGTGCATTGTGTTTTACCATACACTGTTGACCACATCTATAGCTGAGCTCATATCTGGAACTTGTATAGCAGAAACAAGTTATTTGCTTCAAGAAGTTGGATTTAGTTTTAAACAGACTAAGTAATGTTCAGAGTGTTAATGTACATAGTCCAAGGGCAGCTCCTGCGCCGCTTCACAGCTTCCTTTGCAATATCCAGGAGCGCCTCTGGACTGTCAAGAGTTTAAGCCCGGACTGAATGTGTTTGGGAATAATATGCACATACCGAAACATACAATTCTGTTGCATTAATTCTCAAGTTTCTTCAAAATTAAAAGCTTTGGTAATGCTCAAATGGGAAAAAAGTGTGGATTTTTTTCCAGGTCATAAGTTCTTTGAAGGTCAGGGGTAAATTCCTTGCTCTGTTAAAGTGAGTTCAGCTACTTAAATCAGTGAGACAAGGATTTCAATAAAGATATTTCCACGCCTGCTTAGGATTTAGATGAAATTTTGCAAAGTTGGTCTGAGTACTTAAGAAATCTGGGCCAAATCATAGCTTATGTAGAAATGATGAAAGATTGAGGTATAAGCTCCGCTTGGTTTTTTTTTTTTTGGGTGTATATACAACCAGTAGCTAATATTAAGTATTCTCCCACATGTTCAAACATTCCTATAAACATATGAGAGACATGCAGAAGTTTACAGTAGTATAATTTACATAGAGTAGATAAATCATCCCCATGTAAGGAAATTATAACTATGCTAAACATTTCAAGAATGGGAGTACGGAGGAAAAGAGACTGTCAAGACATAAGTAGTATCCCATCATCTCTATCTGGAATGTAACACCTAAAGTTAAGAATTCAAGAGAATGGATTCTCAGCTGTGTATATTGTTGGAGCTAGAGAATTTAAAGGAATTAGTTTAGAATATCCAGAATCAGCAGAAGAGAATCAACAGTGTACTCAGGTGCTAATTCAGCGTTGTACCCAAGGTGACTGGCTAAAATCCCTAATAGCATTAAACTGGGAAGCTAACTCTGAGACCACCTCTTAACACATCTGAGTGCGTTAACAGTAAAGCAATCAACACGCAATTGTGTAATTACTGTGTTCATGTCAAATCACATAAAATAAAAGCACATAGAAACAGTGCTCTCAAATGACTCAAAAAGAGCCGTCCACAGACTAAGTCTAAAAATATGACTTAGCAATTTCCTGGCACTATTAAAGAATGAAAAAATGTTTATTTTTAAATAGCCTCTGTTCCTTCTCTTCTAAAATAAGGACTTATTCCATGCCAACCTCAGAAGAGAGTACTACATATTAGCTAATATCTAACCAATCCTTTGAAAAATACGTAGTGCTGAATGAACTTGCGAAGAGCATTGACAGATACAAGTAACATCATTACTTGCAGAGAAAACAGAATATCCACAAACAGGGAGATCAATCTACCAGCAGATAAATTGATATTACTATTACTGCTAAACTATACTTTCAATTACTTAATAATAGTAAATTTTGGTAGCAAAAAGATAGGACTATTCACTGTTGATAACGTCAAATCATTATGTGTTGTACCTGTATTTCTTATAGACTACAATGGGAGTTTTGCAAGCTCAGTAGTTTTGTAAGTCCAGCTACTTTGCCTGTAAAAAAGACTACCCTAGTGGGATTTTCATATGTATTGGAATGCATGCATCTAAATTCTGACCCAGCATGTACTATCTCATGGCAGAAGTAAGCTTGCTCAGCCTTTAAGGTTACAAGACAAATAACAGGAGAAATTCAATGCCACATTACAGGGGTAAAAAAAAAACAGTTTTCTACCTTGGGTGGGAATTCCTAGGTAGGGTTTCTTACACCTTCCTCTGAAAGTGTCGTGACTGGCCACAATCTGATTGGACTTGACAGGTTAGTGGTCTGATCTGTATGACAACTGCTACCTTCCTATGAAAAGTACATGTAAGTATTTGTGCTCCTAGGAAAATATAAATAGGAAGTATTTTCTATTTCTTATATCAAATATAAGTATCTTTGTCTGCTTCTGGAATACTAAGAAGTCTCAGTGTGGCTGTTGGGTGCTAGCTGGCAATAAAATAAGAGAGAAGAGAAGCAGCCTGGAGATTTTCACAAAGCTCTGGAGCATTCCATGCATATGGAAACATTTGCAGTAGCATTAGCAGTAGTGCCAAATTACCTCTTCTCACTGTAAAGGCTATCTTCTGACTGTGGCAACTGCAAGAAAATACATTTCTAAGGTGTCAACCACCATCTCTTTAATTTTTCCGGCCAGGGGGGCAGTGCTACCTTTGTTTCCCACGTATTGCCCAGCTTGAAATTCAGCCTACAGAGAGCAGAAGGGGAAACAAGTACAGTAGAAAGAAACAAAACTCCTTTGATTCTGGGTGGGGTGGGAGAGCCACATACTGGATCTGGAGGGAAGAAGCACAGCTCTCCATTCTGCAGTACTCTCAGCTGCATGGTTAATTCCCTGGAGTGCTCCTGCAGTGTCCAGCCATTCAAATGGACAGAAAGTACACTGTAACTTAAAAGCATTTAACACATTTCATTGCAGGCTCAAAGCTGATTGCAGCCAATTAACACCATTTAGAATATAATTCAATTTACGTTTGCATGTACTTTTAAGTTACTTTGTTCTCAGTAAAAAGCCCAAATATTTTATCATAATGGCTACTTTTTTCCTTAGGACTCCTTTTTTTGGTCTCAGCTTGTCCCAGAGTTGAATCTTTCCTAAATGACTCTTGACAAATGAATGTCACCATCATTATCATTGTTGTCATCATCTTCTCTCCTCTTCTCTCTCCTCTTTTTTCCTTTCCTCTTCTCTTTTCTCTTTTCGTTATTCTTTTCTTTTCTCTTCTTTAAATATATATTGGCAACTTCAGATGTTATCACAGAACAACCAAGCCTGGGACACTGTGGACAGGTGCTGGGCAAGATTCTTTACATAGCTCTTCTGTGACAAGACACCTCAACCCTTGGCCTCTGGCACCTGTTGTTCTTCTGGACCTACATTTACTAGGGAGTTCTTTCTCTGCTCCCTGCATGTCCACACTCCCTCTTGTTCTACTGGGCCTCCCAAGTTCTTGCCTTTTTGCAGCTCCTGCAATTCCAATCCTGGACTGGAGAGACCCTGAGCAGAATCTAAGCTATGCAGACTCAGCATATTGTGTTGTTTGTGGATTAGGTTTTGGCTTGGGTGTTTTTTTTTTAGGTTTTTTTTGTTTGTTTGTTTGATTTTGGGTTTTTTTTTGGTGGTGGGTTGTTTTTTTGTTGGGTTTTTTAAAGTTTTCTTTGCTCTTTTCCTAATATTCTCTTAGAGACACAAGCTAAGGTCAGGCCTGGGTTGCTACTCTACTCCTTCCCACTTCGTGGGTGACGGAGAGAGCAGAATGGCAGCAGCCAGGAGGGGAGTGTTTACACTTCCTCCTTCCCTCTACAGCGGTGTAGACCATTGCACGATTCAGTACGACCTGCAGGATTTCAATGCAAAGGCCATGGCCTCCCACTCATACAGCATCTCTCAGCTTATCTGCTTGCACCAACTATAAAGGGTTGGTACAAGCTCACCAATTCTCTCACTACTTTAATCAGCATAACTTCTTTGTGTTTTTGCACTGTGCCATAGGTCATCTGTGATATTATTATTTCTTAAAAAAATACTTGTGCTCCTTTTGCACTAACTTTTTTTTTTTTTAGAAGAAAAATTACACTTGTTTGCTAGAGTGGAATGGAACAAAAATTTTCTTAAGTAAAGCCTATCTACAAATACAAATACACAAATCCAAAGACCATGTTATCTGTTGTGTTCCCTAGCTGATCAGCATCCTGGACACAATAATCTCTCTCTCGCATTCCATGTAAGAAAGTCCTCATGTAATGCCATCTGCTCCTGCCCTGGCATTTACTTCCTACCGTAACTTGTGGCAATTCACATTTATATCCTGGCATTGGACATTTGACATGCAATCAGAGGGGTCCCCAGACCGTTAGAGCCAGGAGCTCTGGGGGCCCTTTCTGTAAGCACCTGAAAGGTACTTGCTCTTAGGGTTTGAGCCATGCAAACCTGTGAACCATGATTCTCTTTGTACTTCAGATCTTAAACTGGCATTGATCCCTTATTTTACAATTAGACAGCTAAAAGGACAATCAGACTCCGGTGTCCAGTACTGAAGGTTACTGCGTTATCTCCAGGATCCTCTGAGATGCAAGATTTGGAAAGCAGCTGTACCGAGGCGATACACTGCATAGCCATCAAGTACCACAACCAGCTCTCCGGGACACATTGCTTGTACAGAGCTTTACTCACAAGAGCAAGCGCAGCGTAGGGCCTTCCCTACTGATAGTCACATTTGGAAATACACTTAGAGATATTATTTTTAACTCTTCCTGAAAGCTACAGAAGTACTGGTTTCCTATGGGAGCTGAAGGAAGCTGACCTCCCAAGGGGCTTGTGCTGTTCTTGCATGAACTGTACCTACCCAGATGTGGGGGGATTTCCTAAAATGTTTTGCTTCAGTTTAAACACATATTCTTCCTCTCCTTTACTGTTACTTTGAAATTAAAATATAGAAGGCATGTTTCCTTTGCTAAAAGGAGGTCTATGCTCGCTGTCATTTCATGGACAAAATAAAATCTTCTCCTCCTTTCATGAAAGCTCTCAGATACTTAAAGCAATCCTGTCTGTAGAATGCTTATATGATTTTTCCCAAAAGAAATTTTCTCCCTATGTCAGTCCTTTGTTCAGAGTCTGTTTTCCTTACCTCATTTTCAGATCTAATTTTCCCTGGGTTTCTACCGCATTATGTACTCTCTGCCCTCTCTCCCAGTCTCCAAGAGAAATGCAAACCTAATTAAAGACACATGGAATTTTTAGGCTATGTTAGTTAGAGACGGTTAGAAATTGGAAAGAAAATATGTTTACATGAAGCCATAGGAGGTTGTTTCCAGGTTTCTTTTTTGGAAGAGAGATGCCACAAGTTTACTCCCAGCTTACATGAAGGAGATGCAAAGATTATATCTCACAGAGAGTGTGATAAGCATGTAAATAAGGTGCATGGGAGTACCCAAAAAGGTATCTTTAATATATGTACAATTTTTTTCTTACAACTCATGTTTTGAGCGCTAAAAGCATGTGTGGCAGTTAGAGGTTTATCCAGCAGGCAGTCTCTGCCACATGAGTAGATGCAAGCCTACCCCATGACCTGACCCACAGCTGTGCCTCTTGGATCACTGTGTCCGCGGTTGTCCATAGGGTCAGGAAATGATGCAGCACGCATTCTGTTTTCCCCTCACATTATCGCTAATTTTTAAATAGGAGCAGTGCTGTGTTTATACAATATGTATCTTCGTTGTAACAGATGAGCCACCTCTAGCAGAAGAAAAGCTCAGTCACACAGAAAAGAGGAAGTAACAGCAACAGCAGATAAGTTACTTTTGCATCGCATATGGTCACCCTGAAGTTTTTCATTACCCTGACAGCAATTTTGGTCCTTCTTTTTTGATTTGAGGTGTTAGAGCAGAATCATTTTACAGGAACAGCATAAAGACGCAGAGTCAGACCACGTGTGTCATCTAGCACACTAGTGCGGTTCTGACAGTGGTCAACAGTAGAGGACTATGAAAGAATACAAAAGTGGGGCAAGAATAAAATAACTTCCCAAAGTACACATGTCCAGCTGAAAAATCTAAAGCTGAGGATCTTCTTGAGCCAGAAATAGTGTCTCCGTGTTTAATAGACCCTGATGGGATTATCTACTGAATTTGTTCAAATAGCTTTTCAAGATTTTTGGACTTCTGAACTTTGTTCCATATAAACTTTTGCAATCAGTAACATCTTTTTATGACGATGTAGTGAAAATATATCTACTGAAGTTATAAGCACTTAACATTCAGAACCCCTTGTCATTTACAGCTATGGATAGCACATATATGTTTTTAATCTCCAACTAAAGACTGAGCAGTTTAAGCATGTACTGCTAGGAAGAATCTTTTACATCTTTGCAAACTGTTTTTTGGACTCCATGATCATGTACAGGGATGGCAGGTGAAAAGCAGAACCAAATCAAGCATTAGGGTTTAAGCCTTTTGAGGGGTAAAATACCTACTTCAAACAGCAGCCAAAGCAATGTTGTCTTACAGAATAAAGTACAAAATTCCTGCACTTAGAAAAAACTTTATCAAAGTTGCAACATTTCCTATTTCAGACAGCTCTGAAAGCTAATGGTATAATTTAGTAGCACTCCTACTAAATCTTTCACTGATGACACATTAGCTGAATCATTATGACTCAATTTTAACATTACAATCCTAATTTGAGAGACTTGTGACTTGAAATTTAGGAGCCCTTCCCAGTACAACCTGCACATGGTATCTTTATTTTGGCGGTAGTGGTAGAGGAAACGCATGAAGGCACACAAGAAGTTGCTTAGAACCCACAGAGAGAAACATTGATGCTTTTGTTTAATGGCATATAAATAATTACTCTCATATATACCACCATAAAGAAACTCAAAATCAATTGTTGTTCAGACAGCAGTTTGAAACACAGTGCAATCAAATCTCTTTTGCTAAGAGAACACACAATACTTTTTTTAGGCAGTTTAAAAAGAAAAATAGAATCTTCTACCTCAATCTTCATCTTAACAAAGTTTCCTAGGACAAGCAGCACCCTCTCTCTTCCACAGTCATTCTAGCCTGAGCTATTTTTCTAGAAAATTCACAGCTCTTTCACAATGAGTAAGGGAAAGCAGCCTACAAATTATTTTCGGTCATAAAAAGCCCATCTCCATAAGAGGGCTTTTCTAATGGCATTTCAATTCATTTTCATTGTTTCCAAAAGCCAGATTTATCCTCATCCTATGAAAAGGTCCTAAACCTTGTCCATCAAGCAGCCAATAAGGGTACCACTTACAAAGTTTCTGTAAACAGTGACTCGCTAGGAATGTGAACCACTTTGCAGCCCTTGCTGGTTTGGCCCTGTACTCCTTTGGCCTGTCGGCCACTGCTTCTCTATGTGCCTGGCTGACGCACAGCTACGGCTACTTATGGAAGTCAGAAGCCTCGAAAATCCGCAACAGCTAAATACAAGTGAATCTACCAGCTAGTCATTAGAATCTGTTGATCCTCTACTTTCTTGGGGCTCTTTTTAAAGGTCTTCCCTTGATGTATATTAAAGGCTTTTATTAAGCCTTCGACTAAGGATTTGCAGAGTGTGGCGTCTAAGTATTGGTGCATTTAGTTCTGTTCAGAGAGTCTGTTCTGTCAATTTCAACCAGACCAGGTAGTAAGCCCCACTAATCTTCTCACAAGCATTCTTCTTATGGGTCTTCCTGATAAATCTTCAAGCCTAGCAGATTGGCATTGGCAGAGTATGGATACAGACTTGGATTTGGGGTGAGTGCACTGTTACATACTGAAAGATGGAATGGAAAAAAATAGCTGCACTTCTGTTGTTCAGGCCGTCGACAGTTAACATTCAACAATGCTTCCTTCTGCTATCACAGTATTTGTATTTAATTCCTTTATTCTGACTAAAGCACTGCAGCAGTTACCTTTCTGAACAAATTCCAAGAAGCTTATGTACTCCCAACTAGTTTGTCCCTTGCTGCGCTGAGGACGGCTTCCCAGGCTGCTACGGCTGCTTCTCTTCTCCCATATTTGGAAGCTGGCTTGCAGTGCGGAGTTCCCTTGTGGGTCTCTGTTTAAATTCCAGAGTCACTGCTGCACATTACCATTTCCTTCAGCTGATGTAAATCAAATACAGTACGAGTGAAAAATGTGAGTATAGGCCTGGCTAACTGCTTCGCGAGGGAAACTGTAATGAACACAGAAGGTTTGTCTCAGGAGGAAATGTTTCACGAGCGCAGCATGCTTTGCACAGCGTGACATTGCCGAGGCTGTCGACCTTCATTTGGCAGCAGTTTGCACACGCTTTACCACCATGTACCACATTTAACTGGCAATGCTGACACAGTGTACAACAGTAAAGAATGACACGCTCTCATGGAAAATATTGTTGCCTGGCATCAGGGGCAATTTTCTGTACACAGAGCCCAAAACCGAAACAGGAATTTCATTTCACCCTTGAAATTTTAGAGCATCTGCAGCAAACATAGTGGCCCTTAATTTTTGCTTCTCATCTTCCAGCAGCTCCAAGACAGCAGAACCCAAACATCTGCTAGTTTCAAAAAATGTTAGCATTTTTATTAATCAAGTGTTATTTTTCATCAGTGGACTAAAGCATGATATCATATGGAACATAACATATTCCTAAATAGGAATGATTTTTAAATATTTTAACAGAACTAATACTTTATAGCCAAGCTCCTTTGGGATAGGGTTTATGAACCTCTCATTTGTATCTCTGAATACTCACATGGGTCATCCCACCTGTGTAATGGAGCAAAAATACAGCGCACTGACACTTGACCCTACAGGAAAGTAAGGCAAAACACAGGGATCCTCTCCACGTGCAAGAGAGTCACAATTTAATTCTTGACAGCTATGAATCTAGCTGTAAAGGAGACTAAAAGAAAGATGATCATGTTTTCAGTACACTTCAAAAAGATTCTGAAGCAAATCTTATGGACATAACATGTCTTGAGGACAGTTTTTACAGTCATAGAAGTGTTGCATGGATGAACGTAATTCTGGGTTCTTCATTTTGCAACAGGATAAAATTCTCACTATAGTCCTAATGATCTTTAAACCTATGAGTGGCACAGTGTTGAATACACGCTGTCCTTTCTGTGACACCACTGCATTTTCATGAGGAACAGAGAACATTCACAGAGCAATCTTACAATGAGTCCTACTGAATTTTCTGCAAGTACAAAGTCCAATTATGTGAAAGTAACTGTAGGTTCAGGATCTCAGGGCAGGAAGAAGGAAGTATTTTTGTATTAGGTTAATTTTCATTCTTTGTTGTAATTACTTGAAGCTCCTCTGAGGTCTGGGACACTAGAAGAGTTTTAATCAAGATGAATTAATGAATATGGCACAGATAAGAAACTCAAAAGTATGTCGATGTGACTTATTTTGTGGATTTATATTTCCACTGTATATGGGAGGATTTTATACATATATACAGAAATGTGGTGCTATCTAGCATTTTCTTTTTTAGGTATTGCATAATTAGGCCATTTAGTACTTGCTGACAGCAGTAAACACCTATATCTACTAATAAAAAGTCACAAATCTTTAGTATGCATGCTAAATAAGATCATTATTTAAGCCATAAAGAATCTATGAAAGAGTTAAAGATCTTCAAGACTATCCAGTAAAAAAAGCAATTACATACATGCATATATTCAAAGAGTTCATTATTACTAAATAGAGTATTATTTAGTTTAGCCAATGGCATTTCCAGAAGACTTGGCCATTCCAAAGGCTTTGGCTTTGTGGTGAATTGGAATGTACACAAAATTGCCAGAAACCCCTGAGCCTGTTCATTCTGCAGTAGGGATATAAATAATTTATGAGACTCCAAACCAGCAAAACACTTACAATTTCAGACTAATCTTACACTTACTGATACACACAGGCTTTAATACTTTGGTAAATCAAATCCAATATGAGGAACTGCTAGGAAAGGAGTTTTTCATAGAAGCACCTAATAATACAAGGGGGAAAAAAGCCTGCAGAGCTGAAACAAACGCTGATAAACGTGTAGCCAGAACAATGCAGGTATTACACAGGTCATCTGATAGAGTGATTTGGATGCAGGGGTCCTTGAAATCGAATTGAACATAATTACATGCAAAAATACTTAATCAAGAATTGACTGAGTATCAAGATGTGTTCTTGCAAGGGAGATAAAAAAAATTTGAGAAGTTACTGTATGTAACTCAGCTGAGGTATCTGCCCATTTCAGTGCAAAGTAAAACAGGGAAGCTTAAACTGATCAACAAGAGTGATTTAAACCAACCTTCCTGTTTTTAAGGAAATACACAAAGAGCACACAAGTAGTCAGTTACCACATCTCAGCTGGCAGATCCAACAGCTCTGTAAACTGCCTGATCACAAGTCCTACTGCTCCCAAAAAGCATGTTCTTGGAAAAGAATCACAGTGTAGCAAAGGCCATTTAAAGCTGAAGGACAATATCCACATGAGGTTTAATATCCTTAACTTAAACACATTTAATATCTTCAGTTTATTCTCCTCAATTTCCCTGTGTCCATGTGTAGACATGACCATAAACATTAACCAAAATTAACATTGGTAAAATTAATGTCTCTGTTCAGATTATTAAAATGGTCACATACTGTGAATAAAGCACTTGGATTGTTTGTCAGATAGTCATTTATATTGACAAGCTCTGAGCCAGAATGCATACACTCGGAACACATGTATATATCTCTCATTGCTTAAAAATTTTATTTAAAAGAACATTGACATAGTAAATGTGATACTTGGTGGGATATATAGGAACAGTTTTTGATCTTCAATTATTTTTTCCTTTTAGTGGTACTCATCTATCCAATCACAGAATCAAGCTCCTGAAAACTACCTATTGCCTTTTGAAAAATCAAAGTCTATCATAGGTTCATAGTAACGTTGCCACAAGAGTAGAAAGATTTTTTTGTTTGCATTTACTGTGTAATTTTAACTACATGTACACTATCATACATGGTTTACATATACATGATAATATATTCTCATCTGGATTTTTTCAGAAGAAAAGCAGGCAAATCTGTTTTTTTGAGCCTCATTCCTAGTTAGCAACTTCTAGGATAGGCACTCATATACAACACATCTATATGTAATATGCTCTTCTACATGTTTTATGTTCTTAAAAACGTTCCTTGAATCGTGTTGTTACAATTGTTGTGCTACTTCATGACAAGCCACTTAAGAACGCAGTGTAGTACAGAGCAGTTGGCACAGCAACGATGAAGATGAAAAAATAAACAAAATTTGCACTCTTGGTTTCCCAGTAGATGCTACATAGGTGTGTAGAACATCTATCAGGAAACTCCTTGAAGGAGATAGTGAATTGGTAGATCTCTGCAGATCTAAGATCCACTATGTTTTAACAACATGACACACCTATAGAAAGGCAGCAAGGAACCAAGCAGCACTGTGTGACATGAAGTTCTTTGCAGAACTGGGTTTAACTGGACTCACCGGAGTTCTTATGAAATAGAAAAAGACACGGAAAAAGTGTCTTAAAAGCTAATCCTTTCATTCTAGCCACTTCAACTTACTTGAGATGCTAGTCACCACTGTAGTGCTAATAATAGGTACCACTTCTTAACAATACTAAAATTTTGAGTGTGTGGAAAGGAAAGGAAGTTCAGCATCTCTTTTTTCCCCAACATTGGAGAATCTGTTGTTGCATGTGTAATACCATATTGGAAGAGGACAAAAGAATTCATACATTTCCACCTTGGGCTCAATAAATGGAAAATATTGTGATGAAATCTATCATTACTTTCTAACCATCTGTTACGACATGCAGAGTTAATGAAACTCTATAAACTGGAGAAGCAAACTCACAGTAGCAGCACAATTAATATAATAGTATAATTGCAGACTGAACAGTGCAAAGGGCAAAAGAAACCGATTTAAAAAAAAAAGTACCTGCTGCAAAGCTGTTATTCATACGACATCAGTGCGACAGATCTGAATACTGCAAAAGAAAGAGAAAACATTGTAAAGATGGTACTTACAAAAAAAACCACCACCACCACAAAAAGCAGTGCTATATGTATAGCTGTTAATTGCATGGAATTTTGCGGAATGTGGCTTCAAAAATTAGGTAGGCACAGCAATAGCAGGCAGAGAATTTCAGTGATGGGCCTGCAGTACAGTCACATAGTACAGAAAATAAAAACTGATTTTTGCATGGGCGAAATTACACAAATATAACCCAAATAGTGAAACAAATTCTTAATACCAACATAACCCCAAATACAAATACACACACACACATATATTTTGGCCCTGTAGATGAGTAAAGTTTCAGAAGGCTACCAAAAACGTGCATCTGTTCTATATTTTATTTTGCCTGTGGTAACTATACCTATTAGAGCCAAGACAGCCTTTTATAATGATCAGATAACATTTTTTGCTCTAAAACATATGCCTGCACATGCATATTTCAGCCATAACTCAGTATACAAGATTCCAGACTTAAAGCAACTATTTTTAATCAGAGAACTTAGCTTATGTGCAAGCCCCACAAATGACTAAATACTTGGTTTATTAGGTTTGCATACTTCCACAAAACAGAATTTAGCAGATTATTAGTTCATAACATGGACTAATTGCTTTTTGTAATTCCCAGCTGCTGCACATTACCATCCAGAAGGATTTTTATGTGTGCTCATTATTAATGATCCATAGTATGCTAAAGAGGCACTACTGGGAATGCATATACTAGAAATAAGTACAATGCTACATAGCCAATAGCTAGCAACATAAAGTACTCTTACGGTGCATAGTTTAAGTGACTTAATACAGTCATTACTTCTGAGAGGCTGATATTTTAAATATGCTTTGAATGGAAATAACATAATTTGATTATGTTATTAAGCCTACAGGTATACTCCTTTCCAAACAAAACTGGGTTGTACAACACGGAAATTAATGGTCAGACTTCCACCATTGCAGATTCAATAAACACACACACACCCGTAAACACAACTCCCAGCACACTAAAAGAGAACAACAAAAAAGGAAATTCAGCGCTAGAGGTGTTGCCAAGATTTCTAACCCTCCACAAAATCTGTTTTTCTTAGCACTTTAGGCCTACCACTCAGAACTATCCCTGTAGCTCCAACAACGGCACCTCCGGTACTGGAAGTTATGAAGACAGGTCCTTGCGCACACCACCAGCCTCACTGATTTAACTGCTCTTTCTATCCGTCCCTGTGTTTGCAGGTGTGACCCGCTGTGTTCAAACCCTGCGCACCGTCTGCTCTGAAACACTTAGGGGTGAAAGCTGGTCTGACAGGGACATTGATTTACAGCTTAAAATAGCGGCCCCAGGACAAAAAGACCTAAAAGCCAGTAGTAATTTTCCAAATCTATTTCTGTGCTCACGTTATCAAGGAAAGGAAGAAGTGCAGACCGCAGCCCTGCCACCCCTTCCTCACACGCCTTATTCCATTGCCCTGAGTGCTCCCAGGGTCACGAGAGGCGCCGCCCGGGCAGTGCCGCGCCCCGTATCAGCCCACACCCCCGGCGGTGCCGAGGCTGGCCGCGGCGCCCGAGACCTCAGGGCCGCGCTGCCCTGAGCGGCGGGGCTGCCGGGCGGCGGGAGCGGGCCGCTGCCGCCACGGGAAAGCGGGAGTTGACGTTACTCTCCGGCTACGGTTTGTATTCCTTCCCCCATAAACCACGTCGCTCACCTAAATGTATTTAAACGAGCTCCCGCTGTTACCACCAGAGGTTATAACGGTAAACACCGTAAGCCCAGATTCACTCTCCCCCTACTTGGCGTTCCCAGCAGGGCTGCCGCTGCCTCAGCGCCCCGCCGCCGCCCGGCGCTGACCCCCGCCAGCGGGCCGCCTCACAGCTCTCCCGACGGAGCGCCGCGGGGCCGAGGCGGCGGCCGCCGTCCCGCCGCGTCCCCTGGGTGTCAGAGGAGTGGCCGGCGGGGAGCGGGGGCACCCCTCCCCCCTCTCCCCTCAGGCGGAGCGCGGGCGGGAAACGGCCCCCGCGCGCCGACCTCTGCCGCCTCCCGCCACTTCTCCTCAGGGGGGGCGGAAGCGGTTGGGACCGCGCCCGGGGCGGGGCGGGCCGGGCCGGCCGGCTGCGGGCGCTCTGCGGCGACGGCTGTGGGGAGAGGGTGAGCTCGTGCGCGGCGGGACGGGTGACGCCAACCGGCGTGAGAAGCGGTCCCCGCGGGAGACTTCCCGAAACGGCTGCTGGGGACGGGGCGGGCGAGGGGCGCCGCTTTCTCTTCTCCCCCTCCACTTCCCAGCCATAGCCCGACACGCGCCTCCCGCCAGGCCGTGCTTGCCTCAGCGGACCAAACTTCTGTCGCCGGCGGGCGTGGGAGGGGCGGGGCGCAGGGATCCCGCCGCTTCCTGAGCCCCCGCCCCAACCACTATCCCGGCACCCCAGCTTTAATCGTCTCCTTATATGGACACCAGAATGTCTGACGTCATCCCAACGCTGGGAAACCAGCGCCCGCGCAACCAAGCCTGGCTGGGAAGGCGGGTGGTGCGGAGAAAGTGGGGGGGGCGGAGGGGAGGGAGGCTTAGGAATGTTGATGGACGCGGCATTGCGCCACTGGGAGCGGCTGTCCCGGCTCAGCCATTGGGCGAGGGCGGCCAAGGGGGCGGGGAGCCGCGGGAGGGGTAGGTTGTGGTGGTTGAAAAGCCGCCGCCTGGCTGAGGAGCGGTGCCAATGCGAGGTGGGCACTGCCGGGGGTGAGGCACGAGGGCAGCGAGTTCGAGTCCCGCCTCCACGAGCCTGTGTCGGGAGCCGCTTCTCTGAGCTGCTGCAGTCCGCTGAGGGGCGAGGAGAGGGGGGTCCGAGTTGGTCTTTTGCTTTCCTCGTCTTCTTCCTCATTTTTCCGCCTTGTGCGGAGGCCGCGGCTTTCTCTGTGGGGCGCCAGCCTGCAGGGACAGAGTTCGCCAGGAGTTTGTTCGGACTTCGGGCCCCGGCCCCCCCCGCCCCGCCGCCGCCATGCCCGTCTTCCACACGCGCACCATCGAGAGCATCCTGGAGCCGGTGGCCCAGCAGATCTCCCACCTGGTCATCATGCACGAGGAGGGGGAGGTGGACGGCAAGGCCATTCCGGACCTCACCGCCCCCGTGTCGGCCGTGCAGGCCGCTGTCAGCAATCTAGTGCGGGTGAGTAGCGCCGGCCGGCCGGCCTCTTTCGCCCCCCTCACGGGAGCGACTCCGGTCGCCGCCAACTTCGCAGGTGCGCTGGGATATCCCCCCCCGTCAGGGAGCGTCTGCCCCGGCGGTGCCGCCGGTTGTTCACCATCTTAATGGCTGGAGAAATCTGCCGTTTCCCCACCTGAGGAACAACGTCGCGTTACAGCGCAGTCAAGTGCGGGAGTTACTGCTGGTTACACCGTCCATATATATGTGTGTATATACACACACATATATATATATATATGTGCGCGGGGTGCACCCCGGAACGTCTCGCAGATGTCTCCGGTGCGCTGTATGGGTTTTTTTTGCTGTCTTGGGAACTCCTGCTTTAAGTGTATGGACTATAAAAGGCAAAACACTTATTTGGTGTGATCCTATCCTTAAAAACACCCCCAAAAACACCCAACCCCTAAACCTCCCAGGCATTTGATAGCAGTTTTTGTATTGGTGAAGGCTGTCCGTTCGTTATCGGCAGGGAAGTCGAGGGAGGACAGACCTGTGGTCTCTAGGCGAAGTTTGAAGTTTTGTGTGTTCCGTAGCCTCGAGTGTGAGTTACTGTTTGCTTGTGGGAAGCTAAAGGTGACTGAAAATCCGCTTGAATCTCTCGACTTCTTGAAAGCAGCTAGACGTAGCATGTCTCTTTAAGATCTGAGTATTTGCCATGTGGACGTTTCGGTCTGAGAAGTGCAAATGACTAATACATTTGAAATGTTTTAGTCGTATCAGTACTTTTATAACCAACTGCATCAAAAGAATAGCCAACTGTTGCAAGGCAGAAATGTCTTGTTTGCTATAGAAAGCGCTGCAATGTTGCGTATTCCTCTGTTTCATTAAGAAACCTTGCACTTAAGTTCTTTTAGAGATACTCTGAGTTCTCTTTTGAACATTGGATGTTACTCGCCTACTTACAATCCTATAATATTCTTAATTCATTTGTAGCAAGTGGTGTCCCTTGTCTGCAAACTTTACTTTAAAATGAAATGGCTGCATACAGGTAAAATATTGTGTCACTGTTAACTTATATATTAATGCACTGAAATCGTGGCCTTGTGGGTATGAGAAGCTGTCGAGGACTAATGCATGTGATGTGTTTATCGGATTTCGGCCTGTAGTACTTGCTACTGCTAGAGTAACTTGCCACTTTGAGGTTTTGCAGTTTACTACAGTGTAACTGCAACTCTTGGTCCCCATGACTCCATGAACTTTATAGTATGTACTGTCTGCAGTACTTGTGCTTCTTGCTGACTTTGGCCGAAACTCATGTTTTTATGAAGCTCTGCAGCGATGAACTGATGTAATAGGTATATTGGCTGTAAGGGTGTGAAGCCTGAGTGTATGACATACTTTTCCTTGAAAGGAAGACATTAGAATAATGCTTTGCCTCTCTGGGCTTAGCCTGTATCACTGGCTTGTGTGACTATTTTTTTCCCCACCTCCCTTCCTCTCAAAAGAAACCTGATCGGATAGAGAGAAATGCAGAAACAGAATTGGTTTCTTTCTGCACTTTGCTAATGCCCGCTCTTCTTTCACTTTGGACTGTTTTGGAAGCCTCTGGTTTTCTTTTCTTGCCTGCTAGCTAGATAAAAGGAAAGGCTGTTGAATTAGTTTTCTGTGTTAATCCACAAAGATCGGATAGAAGTGGTGTAATCTGAGGTGGCACTTACAAGGAAGATGCCCTGATCTGGTAGAATACAGCTTTGACTACATTAGGAAAAATACAGAATTAAAGTTCTGTTTCCTGTCTGGAGCTGTGTCTTTGGCACGCTGTTCTGCAGTGTGAAGGTGATTTGTGAAACTGCAGCTTCACAGGAATATTTGGGCAGACAGGTTATTTAATTGTGAGCCTTCTGGTGGCTTCACAGGTGACGGCACAGACTGAATTGTCGGTGTAATCGAGACAGTAGTGGAACCGCTAGCTTTTCGCTTGCTTGTCTGCTCAGCGTTCTTCGTGTAGCTTGAGTATCACAAAGCGTCCATGATGGTAACTACTGACCAGCAGAGAGTTCTTTTTCAGTGGTAACTTGTCATACACAGCAGCACCATTCTCTGACTCACTAGCCTGTAGTAAGGACTCGACAGTTTGGAAGGTGCAATATTTAATTCACGTAATTATTGCATCTGTAAGTAACTACTGGTAGCAGTGTTTGAAGTGCTGAGACACATTCTTGTGCAAGGCCTACTAGCTGTGCTGTGTGGGGAAATGGGCTAGGAAATGAGAAAATGGCTAAGAGGAAGGAACCACATGCAATAACTTAAAAGTTTATTTTGTTGACATTCCCGAGGTGGATTTAACACAATAATCTGTATCCAAGATGGAACAGAGTTTGATAGATAGTCTTAAATTAAGACTATTAGACTACAAGTCTCTCCTAGGTAAGTTGACTACAAACCTCTATATGAGAACTTTTCCTTCAGTTTGCCATTCAGCATGCATTTCTGTATTTTCCTGTCAGAAATGGATGTGCTGTATTTTAATGCTTGCCTGAAGCCACCTTAAGTTTTGTGGGTTTTTTAATTTAAGGTTTGCACACCTATTGTGAGGATGCTTCCTTGTCAGAACCTAATTGTAAAGTAATCCTCGGTAAGAGAAGGTCCAAGTCATTGTTGAAGTTAATGAAATAACTAAATCTTTACCAGTTAGTCTCTTTCCCATGGTAAATACCAAAGATGTTGGTATTCTGCACTTCTGTATTAGTTCCCAATATGTGACAGTTTGATTCTACTGTGTGCTGAATATTCTGTTAGGGGATAGTTTTTGCAGAACAGTACTCAAATTATTTTGAAGTAATTTGATGACAAAAATAACCTTTGACTGGAGCCAAGAATTTGAGGGAGAGGCTTCAGATTAATATCACAAGATAAATAATGTACTAAATCAGTCCTTTTTTTAACTGAAGATCTTAATGCTTTCATTGGCTGATACTTGGAGTGGATGTGTGCCTCTTATGGGAGGGTTGGTGTTTGATTTGCTGTATCTTGTAGCTAAAGACGTAACACTGTAAGACAACAGATTTGGCACGGTGCGGGGAGGGAATAGTCAAGCCCAAAAGGCAGGGAATAACTGAATTTCATGGAGGAGAAAAATCCCTACTTTGCAGTAGTGAATTTACAAGCATTTATGTTTTCAGAGTAATGTTATATTACTGCCAAACAGAGAAAGCAAATTCTACTCTGATGTTTTAAACTCCATTCACTTACTGCCTTGTATGGATTCCTGGCTTTGTCAGTACTGGCATAGCCCACTCTTGTCACTCCTCTCCACTGCTTAGGACAGAACTGCTTCAGAGCAAAGTCACTGCTGCTCTGCCAAATACCAACCGTAGCATGGGTGAAGCAGCTGAGTTTGACAGATAGGAGAGTAAGGAGAATTAAAGTAACAGAGGGGAACCTAAGGAGGACCTGAAGTAGTACACATAATTTAAATACTGGAGCAGGATCAGCAACTCAAGAAGATGTTGGTTTTTTCAGAGGCTGTGTTGTTGAACCAGGTGTCTACATGCATCCAATTTATATTACATTATTTTTTATCACTTCCTAAAGTTGTGAGGTCAGTCTCTAAAACTACCACCAGCTGAAGCATGCCCCATCTAGGCACAACTAAAACCACATAGATTACTTACAGAACAGGTGAAACTCTATACCATTACTTAGGCAGTGGTGTAAAGTTTAGAACAAACCAACCAAACAAAAAAAAACCCTTAAGTGTGAAAGAGTTGCATTTAGTTTATCTGTAGCAGCTGTCCTATCCTCATCCTAGTGGATGAAGAAGTAGTAATCACCTGAATTGATCAGCATGTTCAGGGTCCATGGCCCTCGGTCAAGTGAGAAGTTGCCTGGGGTTGCAGGGCCATGCAGAAAGAGCTGTGCGTTTTCCCTGGACAGGCTGTGAATACTCTACCAACACCTGCAAACCACAAGCTTGGAAAGTGACTCATATAAATGAATTTGAGAAATGCAGCCTGCGTTGAAAGCCTTGCCGTGATTGCAGCAGCAGAAGTCAAATACATGGCTAAACACTTAGAATGAGGAGAAATGGTCTGACTGTTGTGGAGGGTGGATGGTAGAACAGCTTCCTCATCCCTGTGTTTTCTGCTGATGCATCTGACTTGCCTGTATCTCAGGGCACACAAGAGGAGTGAGCTGTTGAGCACAGTTTAGTGTTTTTCTTTGAGAGGGGAAAAAATAGCTTGCAATATTTATGTTTATGTATTTATGTATTTTGGAAAAGGATGAGAAAAAAGGAAAAATGTAAACTTTTTCCTTGCAGAATTTTCTGCATAGCACAAAAGATGGCTCTCGAGGGGTTGTAGTAACTTTCTGAATTTTTTTTCTTGATGTTTGTAACTTGTCATGGGATACGTACAGATCTGTGCCACCCCACCTCCAGTTTATTGTATTGGAATATCTTTATGCTGGAAGAAAGGGGTTGTTACAGCAGCTCATCTAAACTCTACAGAACTCAAAAACTTAGTGATGAGTGAATGAGAGTACTAGAAGAGTCCTGATGATCTCATGAGAGAGTAAGTCTTTTTGTTACAGGATTCTAACTCTTGTCTATGTGTAGTAGAAACTTGTGATTAGTGTTAGGAGAGAGACTTTTTAAAATAATAAATTTCCTTCTTTTTTGAATGTTCTACTTCAGTGTACCTGCAATTTCTTTAGGGATAATTTTACCATATTGTGGGAACTGTGGCCATATGCTCCGAGAAAGTGGATAAAACCCATTAGGGGGTGTGTGTGGGAGGGACAGGGAAAAGGGTGATTAATGAATAATCAGACAGACAGCAACTTTGTAATAACAAAAGCACATCATAAACTTCTTTCTTGCTTTTATCTGTTAGGAATTATCTTTACATAAGTGATAAATCAGCTTCTGATTTGAATGGAATAATCTCTTTGTTCTGTTATTATGTTTGGAGGCTTAATTTATACCAGTCTCTTCCTTCAGCATTAAAAGGGATCTTTTGTTCTTTGTTCCTTCAAATGTGCACAGAGATGGTGAATGCCTCCATTAGTAATTACATGCAGCTTGCTTTTTGGGCATAAAACATGAGAATATTATTGTGGAATGGATAACCTTAAAGTGGCAGTTGGCCTAAAAAATTCCATATGCCAACAATATGGTGTATACCACTCGTGCTCTGGAAAACTTAACATATGCTTTCTGCTGCATAAGTGAATTATACCAGTGAGGGAGGAGTTGTTAAATACATATTAAGGGCCAATGTTTAGGAATTTCTTCTTGTTCCTAACCTCTTGTTACTTTAGAGTGTCCTGTTAGTTTTGCTTTGCGCTTTGAAACAGGAAGATAGTTTTCTCTGTATAGTAATATTGGACTGTAGACATGGAATTCCTTTATAGCATTTAATGAAACAGTGAACCAAATAAAACATGGTTCAGTATGTTTTATGCTTAGAAATGTGTAGCTTCAGAACATAAGCAGAGTGATTGACAGGTGTCTTCCTCTTCCCAATATAGTTGAAATTTGGATTGATGAAGCAGGTCTTTGAGAGGACTAGGCAGGGGGGAACCAAGTAGTGGTTTTGAAGATGTGTTAGCAAACATGTGGTGTTAATGCTAGTTACTGGAAATGATGCCCAAAATCATTAACTGGTTGTTGCAAATGCTAGGGTATGTTTCTCATTCCAAATCCGCTAGAATTCTTAAATAAAAGCCGAATGATGATTTTCTGTCGATTTCTTTTCCAAAGGAGAGAATAGGCCAGTCCTAGTCAGTCCTTGCCGTAAGTACTGCTTAATTTTGGTAGCGGCTTCATATGTAGCTAAGACTAGCTTTTTATCCCTTCTTCTCTGTTGTACAGCTTGTATGTGTTGTTCCTAAGCTCTTGTTTCTGACTGCATTGTTTTACTAAGTCTTACTGGCTTTGTATTTTTTCTACCTCAAATATGAAATATCTACAGTTAGTAATAGCAATCTTCTGCTGCCATTTTTCCACTTCGAAAGTGGCAAACGAGACCTTAAGAAACATTGCGATGTAATGTGTGTTGTATGTGGGTTTTTTCCCTTTAGTGACACAAAATCTAGTTTATCACTTGCTCAGTCAAATGCGGAGAAGCAATTCTTGATATGGAACTTGCCTCTGCAGCCATGGTTCTTAATTCCTGCAAAATGATAACCTTCCTGGCATTTATCTTTAAACACAGCAATGGGAGCTCTTACTGGGGAGCAATTTTGTTATCTAATTTGAACAGTAAACTATCTTCTCTATAACTATATAACTGTCATAAGTGCATTCACTAAATTAATTGTAATGTTTACTTGTGTAATTTCTTCCTTAACTTCTATGACATCAAGCAAGAGAGAATTAACCCTAAATCACAGAATCACTAAGGTTGGAAAGGACCTTCAAGATCATCAAGTCCAACCATTAATCCAGCGCCACCATGTCCTCTAAACCATGTCTTGAAGCACCACAGCCACACCTTTTTTGAACACTTCCAGAGATAGTGACTCCGCCACCTCCCTGGGCAGCCTGTTCCAATGCCTGACCACCCTCTCGGTGAAGAAATTTTTCCTAATACCCAATCTAAACCTCCCCTGGCGCAACTTGAGGCCATTTCCTCTTGTCCTATTGCTAGTTACTTGGGAGAAGAGGCCAACACCCTCGTTGCCACAAACCCCCTTTCAGGTAGTTGTAGAGAGCGATGAGGTCTCCCCTCAGCCTCCCCTTCTCCAGGCTGAACAACCCCAGTTCCCTCAGCCGCTCCTCATAAGACTTGTGCTCCAGACCCCTCACCAGCTTCGTTGCCCTTCTCTGGACACGCTTCAGTACCTCAACATCCTTCTTGTAGTGAGGGGCCCAAAACTGAACACAGGATTCAAGGTGTGGCCTCACCGGTGCCGAGTACAGGGCCTGTAATTGGAATCTAAAGTAGTAACTTGTGTTGATGTGTGGAAATGCACCACACATGAGTGGTTATTGCAACACTCTGCATTTCAGATGACACTTTGTGGATACAGGATGACTTCCTACATGGAGACATGAAATGATAAAATAAAGGCTGGATCTTCTTTTTCAGTTACAAATATTTCACTAGTAAGTACCTTAAAACATGAGCCTAGCAGCTCAAAACTGAATTGGGGTGGGGGACAGGGTCTCTATGTACATAATATTTGGAAGTAGGTCTAGTTTGTCTCTCTAGTAACTTCAGGCCCTAGTGCATTTGTAAGAATATGAAAAACTGGATAGAGAATCAGTAGAGGGCAAACCTATCCTTTATTTACTTTGCCTAATAGTTCAAGTCTATGGAGGTATGAATTGTACTTGCCGTTATCCTGACTAGAACCAAGGTTTTCTGTGAAACTGTACTGAACCACTCACTTTGGAACAAATCTCTTGTTCTGAAGTAAATAATGTTCTGATGCTTCAGAATAATTATTTACATAATGAATAGTGATCAATGGATAACAATGCTGGCTGATGAAGGAGGGAAAAAAATCCCTCTTAATTCCCAAAGGCTTTCCATGATTACTGAAATAGTCAGCTCATACTGACTCTTAAATTATGGTGATTAACTTTTTCTGAGAGAACGTGTGTTGGAACAGTTTCCTGGTACCCTGACTTCATGGGTAGGGTAGAAAACCAGTGATTCATGTCAGGGTTGTCCAGTGAAGAACAAAAAGAAGCCGTTCTGTAGAAGACTTGTGTGTCTTGTTGCTGTTGCTTTAGAATCTGTATGAAGAGACCTTCCATCAATGGTTACACCCACAGAATAGCAAATGTAACCTGATCTTCTTTCACTGAGGATAAGTGATAAACTTTCAGTGGGTCTCAGGGGCCTGGGATTGCCGAAGGTAGATCTTCGCAGTAAAGATTGTGGTAAAGAAGGTATTGAGTACTTCAGCCTTTTCTGTTTTGTCAGCAGCCCCCCTACCTATTCAGCAGTGTGTCCACATTTTACCTAGTCTTCATTTTGTTGCTGCTGGACTTACAGAAGCATTTGTTGTTGTTGTCCCTCACCAGATTCAACCCTAGAAGGACTTTGAGATGGACCCGTCTGTGCATGCTCAGGTAGCATCTCTGTATTCCTCCTGAGTCACCCATCCATGCATCTACCTTCTTGTGTGCCTACTCTTCATGTCAGCTTTGTCATCCATGTGGGCCTCTGCCACCTTTGCTTGACTTCCTGCTCATCAGGGTGAACCATCCTGAGTGAGGTGATCCTTGAAAATCAACCAGCTCTCCAGAACCTCTCTTCTTCGTAAGACTGTATCCCATGTGATTTCTCCAAGCAGTTCCCTGAAGAGGCCAAAGTCTGTTCTGCTGAAGCCCAGGGTCTGATTTATCTTGTTTCTTCCTTTCAGGATCCTGAATTCCACCATCTCATGGTCACTGCAGCCAAGGTTGCACTGCCCTTTTGCGTTCCCAACTAGTTCTTCCTTGTTTGTAGCAGCAGAGTGCCTCCTCTCTTTGGCTACTCAGTCTGTATCTATCTACTAAAGAAAGATGGTATTTAGAGCTCACAGTATGTGATAGGGAAAGTACAGTGGAGGTAAGCAGTTTTCATATTCAACTGACTTTCTGTGATGGCCTAAGGAGGTTTGACTTGAGCAACTGTCATGCTTGATCTCTGTCCTCAGGTAAACATGGTGCATAAATGAAATGACAACAGAATGGAGGAAAAAGTACTCCTTTGGCTAGTTTCACAAGCTTTATGCTCCGGTATCTTTGTGTATGCAGCTTAAAATGTTTGGGTATGCCGCAACTGTTCTGGTCTCATTGCTCCACGTGGCAGTTTTCAGTCACTTGGTTAGGATCCAGTAAACCTTGTATGGTAATTCCAAAATTGTCTAAATTCTTTAACTGTCCTAAAACGTATAGATTATTTGAAGGCAGTCTAAGTTCAGGTTAGCAGTAGGCAAAGACCGAAAGCCTTGTTCTGTAATGAATGTAAATGCATTTGCAGTTCATAGGGATATCCAGGTCTACTTGATATTCTTGTGATGGTGTTTATCCAGCAATGCTTCTTTTTAAAGTAGGTGATAGAAGAGATTGCTTTTTGCCTTTTATTTTTAATGGACACTGATAGCAGTACCAGACTATGTTCTTTTCAATGTTTATCTTCTGTTTGTGGGACTAGTAAAGTATAATGGTATTAAACTTGAACTCCATTTTCGTAGCTGAGTCTTTGCATGAACTACAGACAACCCCGTCCCTCCTTAAATGCTGAAGAGTGCCATAGAAATTAATTTCTTTAACAGGTATAGTCACAGAAGTGCTAAAGGGGCAGTATGAGAGATGGTGTTTTTTTTCTTTAAAATTCTCATCGCATAGTTGCTATATGATGTAAGGAGCAGGTGCATCAAAATGGCAAGCTTATTAAATGCTGAACCAGGAAAGTCCTTACCAGCTTCCTTGCCCACTCTAGTCTTTCAACCATTTTCTGAGTATCAGCTCTTCAGTTGCAGAAGAGTCTGGAGATTCCTCTTGTCAAGCAGGGAGACCATTAAAAGCTGTCATCTATAACTTCAGTTATTCCAGCTGAGCTGGTTCCTCTGCTGTTTTCAGACCTCTTCCTGAGTTTGGAAGAGGCTGCGTATTGCAACTGTTTTTGAAGAGGGAAGCATTAATACAACTTTCTTTTCTTATGCAGGCCTTATTTTGTTTGCCTGCACAAATACTTCCTTGGAAGAAGCAGAAAACAGACTTCAACCAGGCTGATAGTCAGTATGTGTGACAGCCAGATAAGTTGCAACTTGCAAGACTCTTTGGGTGGATTTGGTTCCTGGTGACCACGAATTCAGTTAGGTTTTGAAAAAATGGACTTCTTACTTATGAGTGAAATATCTATCTGTGCATAGGCAACAAATGGTTAAACTGTTAATTCAAAAGGGATATAGTAGTACATAACTGGATGAAACAGTGCGAAGGTTTAGCTGTATGCAAGCTGGCATGTTGAGCTTTCCTGTTAAAACTCTATGGAAACCTTATCCATTGCTAACATATATCCATGTAGTCATCTAAACTTGCTTAGGAGAGGTTCTTAATACTGAAGTGTGTGATGTACTGAATGTTTATCTTAAGGGTTATCACTATAAAAAAAGCTGTTTCAAGCACCCAGTCAGAAGTTACTGGGAAGGTTACTTTCTTTGGGGTATCTACTTGCTTTTAAAGTCTTTTTTTTTCTCAGTAATTTTGCTGAAGATTGATCTTGAAAGATGTTACCCATTCAGAAGCTGAAATGGGAATACATGTGTCTAAATATCCTTCAGATAAGTCTTCAAAAGCAGATTTGGTTACAAAAAGGTCACAAAAAACACTCAATACTTGAAGGAAAATTTGTACTCAAGTGTGAAAACACTTTCTTAAATTACTGCATAACTTTTATGAGGTTTTAGGTAAGAGAACATGTTAGTAAACTGACTAGTGTTTGTTGGACTACACTAAAAATCACTTTCGCAAGCCTTGCTATCTTTGCAGCTTTTACAGTATAATAGCTGTGCTGAATAAGAGGAAAAACAAATGGAATTTCTCTCGAACTCCAGAGTAGTAGCGAAAAGGTCACTTTTTATTTAGCTTGCCCTGATAGAATGACAAAAAAAATTGGGTTGTGAAGGGCTAGTAACTGCCAAACAACTGACTTAACTGCAGCAACTGAGGAAGTGCAAGTCCCCTTTTTCTCAAAAAATCAAGGGGTGGGGAGTGGGAAGAGTGGGAACCTCAGTAAATTTGTTGAGTTTTTGCTGGACTTCGGTCTTTCTCTGGGGGAAAAAAAAAAAGAAAAGGTAACAGCATAGCATTGCTTTTACTCAATGCTGGAGAAAACCCGCATTCCTCAGCGCTCTGACTGGATTCCACTGGCACTTGAGCTGTCAGACCAGCAGAGCCGACCCCCCTGCCATGCAGCAGGAAGGAATGTATTTTTCTGTTAATCTGATTTTTTTTTTTATCTTCCAAGCTCGACGTCAGTGTTTATTGTAGTTCAAAGCTATAGAATGTCAAGTGTCTTATCTCTCAATTGCAAGCTAATGTCTGGCATAACAACTTTGGTCTGGCAATTGGGGGGGGGGGGCAGTTGGAGTCTCTGACTTGTTCTCCAGTTACTCAGGTTAGTGAAACACTAAAGAGACTTTACGACCCTGAAGCAGTTACTAACTGCTGCAAAGAGTTGTTGCTTGGCCTTTGCTGTGGCGAATTTCTAGAAACTTGTTTTCTTTTTTTTTCTAAGTGTAAACTCTTCTGCACATGGTTTATTAGTTTTAAATATTTTGGTGATGCTGATAACTAACCTTGTTACTGTGTGTCAATGGAGGATGTAAGCTAGGGTTGTGTGTGTAAACTTGATGGATCTAGCTTCTGCTTTCCCATTTGAGTGTATTTCCTTCCTTCAGACAGGTTTTCCAGTGAGCTTGTTAGCTGGCCCAAAAACTTGTATTTGTTTCATGTAGGATAATGGTTGCTCAGAGCAGTGGTTCTCCTCTGTTCCGTTGCTTTTAAATTTGGAGCAACTTCCTCAAATAGGACAAAATGTTGGGAACAAGTGTAGCTTCCTGTTAAAAGATATGTTTTTAGGCAGATTTGCAGAAGTACTGCTGTTTCTCTTTTTGACCACATTCTTGTAGCAGGTAAAGGAACTGTATCTTTAAATGTGTTTACCTTACGAAGATTTAAAGGATTTTTTAATTAACTTCTATTAAACCTCTAAAAGGATTTAAAGATTTAGAAGTGGTACCTATAATTGTTACTACTTTGAGAAGTTGTATACTATCAAGTGTTGGTGGCACGTTAATATCCTTATTCTCATGTGGGGTTGACTTGTCAGCATTCTTCTAATGTGACACAGCAGTGGTCTGCTGTTATATGTGGGCTGGGTAAGTTTACGTATTTGTACAATGCCTGGCACAATGGAGCTCTAAAATGCTAACGAATTCTAGTGAAAAAACTTCTGTTTTAAAGATGATCATCCTTCTGATGGCTCTTCATGATTCAGCGTCAAATTTAAAGATTAATTATTAAGACAAGTTTATAGAGGTTTTATTCTCTACAACTTCAAGCTAATAGTGACCAGGATTATTCCTTTTGCATGCAAGAGGTGAAGCCAGACTTTGGCAGCTTTGTCAATCATGGCAACTTAAACAAAGCAGTTTTGGCCTAGGTATTTGTAGGTACTGGATGGTAACCTTAAAGTTGCTTGCTTACACTACCTAAATTTCCCCCTTTGTTTCAATTGAGAATAGTAGTAGCTTCATGTTAGAGCTACACTGAGAAGGTCTGTCCATCCCATCAAGCATGTTCAGATGCTACTGTCTATTGCTATGCCATAGTTTATTAGCCTTTACCACTTAATCTCTTAAGAGAATAATTCTCTTTTTCAGTATGAGTCAAGAAACAAATAGCAAATGCTGTTGAAAGTAGTTGTTTTGAAAGCTTTTTTTGATGTGAAAAGTATCTAGTTACTTGACTACACAACAAGTTGAAGTTTTACTCTGCTATCAAAATTAGTTTTTAATAAGTCTTCATTTAATGTTTTTTTAACATCCTTTTATCAGTTATTTCTTCTGAGTGTCTGCTTTGTAAATAGGTTTGCAAATTCTTTGTGATGACTCTGTGCGTAAGTGGGTTGTCTTCTACACGGTGAATTCCTTACAGAGCTGGTGTAAGTGGTCATGAGCACTGAAGGCAAAATCAAACTGGAAAATAATAACATAATATCAAGTTTCAGACACTTAAGTTTTTAATGGTGCTGTAAATGAGCACTGTCCCTTGGAAAACAGCCCACCATTTCTAGTTCTGACTCTATTTAATGTAACTAGATACTGTTGTAGCTAATTAAAACATCACATTTAACATGAGCAGTGATTTACACCATTAACTTACTGAACACTTGAATTAACTGTTAGTCAAGTAAAATGAGACTCTTACGGAAGACAAATTGTCCAATATGCTACAGAAGGTGAATAATAACTATGAAATACCATGTTAGTACATATCTTGCTGGTGAAGAAACATTTACTGTGGGAGGCCTTATGCCAAAAGGAGACTGCTGCAACTTTCTGTTGCTTCAACCATATATTAGTGAACACATGAAGATATTTTAATATACTATTAAACAGTGAAAAATGTCACTTTATCAATAAAACTAATTTTAGATCAATGTTTCCCTCAAAGGAAACATTAGGATTACACCAAGTTGCTGAGGGACAGAACTGTATAGTTCCTGCATTTGCAGGTTGACTTAAGTAAATAGGTTAAGGTGGCATCTCTTAAGTATGCCTTCTCTGCCTCTACTGTTTAGCACTAAATCCATTTAGTTTTTGAAATGCAACAAGGTAATGGAAATAGGTACTTGCTTGATGGGGCTGTGGACAAATAAGCCAGCACTTATGACGGGCGGATAAGAACAAGCTCAGTAACTTGGAACAGTGTCATGGGAAGAGGCAGGGGGAATCATAAGAATTTCAGAGTTGCTTAGAATGAAGGGTGGTCTCACTCAGACAGTGGCTTTGGCAAAATAGTTCCGTTTAGAACGTGTTAAAAAGTGGTGTCATGTAAATGGTGGAGTGGTGAGTGTTCTTCAGTTTATCTACTGATAAATGCATCGCCCCTATCAGGTGCTAAAAGTGAGTCTTTATTCTGATTTCTTGTGTCTTAAATGAAATCAATGATGATTGGTATTCCTCCTCCCCCTGCTATCAGAGCTGTTCAAAACTGCTTTTTCTCTCTCATGCTTTTAAATTTTGTCTTCCTGCAGGGAACTGTACTGTCTTAAACTTAGAAAAAAATTTTGTTACCCTGGAACCACCAATAATCTAGGAGGGAGCTCATAAGGGAAGCAGTGCTGACCTTTCTTTCTGTGGAAGAGGAAGAAATTAGTGTTGAACAGTCTGGTATTCAGAAGTCAGCACAAGTTTGCACCTAACAAATAGAAGATCCTAAAATTCAGTGTCGGGTAGCCAACCTATGTTTTCAGTGGTGGTATATTAAAATGCCTCGTGTAGTTAACAATACCCATCAAATTAGTAGTGTTTTTTAAAAAGTAAAATGGGTTAAAAAAGTAACAACAGATTTTGTAGTTAACGAACTATCAAAGTAAACTTAAGGCCTTTATAGTGGTGCATCTTAGAAACTTCAGAGGAAGAAACTTCTCTACTGTTCTGTATCTGAAACTTACTCAAGAAGTAACAGAGAATACATATTAATTTGTCTTTTCTTTTTTCAGCTCCTGGAATATTTTCTGTGCCAACACATGGACAAGTGACAATACCAATTTAATAATACTGTTACAGAGACGACACACAACTTAGTTTGTCATTCTGATGAAGGAAAAAAACCAGCCTGGGGAGAAAGTCTGTTACTACTGATATGAAGCTATAGGTTGGGTTGGTTTAGAGGCTCCGTGCAGTACAGTATTTATCTATACTAGAAACACAGATTCTCACAGGCCTCTTCCACTTGGTAGGATCATGAACTTCCTATGATGAGGCTTTTTATTACTCTATTAGTAACAGAGCCAAAAAGCCTTAACCTTAAGTAAACTTTCTAGATACTTCTACTTGACTTAACACTTGGAAGGCTGGGGGAGACAGGATGCATCTCAATTACTTGGGGGGAAACAGGGTCCTCATCATCCAAAATGCGGCTATTAGCAGACTGTCAAAGATGATGCAAACCTACCAGTGGCTTTTCAGACAAGCATCTGAATAAGGAGTGAATTTAGCTGTATGATAGCACATGTGTTACCTTTCAGTACAGTACCAATCAGTGTATATATCGGCAGCAGGATTTATATTTAAAGGTGCTCTGAAACTTAGTGGTGATTCACAGGTCTGGGTATGTGGAAATGAGCTAGAAGAGCTTTTGGGGTCTGCATGCTGTTTGGTGTGAGGCACTTTCCTTAGGCTTACTTGTAAAGTAAAAGTAGCTAGGTGTTTTGTTGTTTGTTTTTTTTTTTTTTTTTTGCAGCTGTGAATCTCACTTTTGTGGAGGACAGTTGCTGTATTCTATTTTTCCAGGTGAGCTTTGTATGTGCTCAAAGGTCAGAGCTGACTTGTGCTATTTGACTGGACTTACAATGTCTTAAAGTAGTTTTAACTCAGAAGTACTGGTTTAGAAGAAGCTCTTCTCTGAGAAAAGAAGTAATTTCCAAATTATAATCTGTAAAAAGTCTCACATAATTATGTGCTTTTGTTTCCTTTAGGTTAAGTTGTGCATCCTGTAATTAGCTAAACCATCCAAGCCTCGGCTCTGTACTGATAACAGAGTTAGTAGACAATAGCAGCATGAATAAAAGTCTTTTGGTACCCAAATGATGTCAACTTTCTGGTTACCATATGGTTCTCATCTCATAGTTATGTATTTTACTTGGACAGCAGGATTTCCTTAGCCTCAAGCCAATTGAATTTGTCTTAATCGTGAGTGTAGACAGGTCAGTTTGCTGCTATTAAGGACCAGATGGCTGGAGTGTTCTAATTTACTTGACTTATTGCCAGATGACTTTGAAATTGTACCTTGCTATGCCTGGAATGCAGTCTCCAGGGTAATCATGAGAAAACCAGGAGCCAGTATACAGCTTCCAAATTAACTGAATGGCAAAGTAATAGGCTCTGATTCAGCAGTCTCTTTAGGTTCATGCCTTGGCTTGAAGGAAAAGTGTTCCTGTTGACCGGTGTCACTGGTAGTATGTGTGCATTGTTCATTTGGTGTAAACTAGAAGCTGGAAGAGAATTCAGCTGCATATTTCTTTGGGCTTATTTTTCAGTCTCTAATTGCATTGGCCTATTACCCTACAGATAAGTAGAAAAACTTAAAGCTTCTTAAAACAGTGTTAAACTCAGTAATTGCAAGCAACGTATCAATTCCAGTCATAATTCAAAGCAAGGTGAGAGTAAAATGACGGAGAAACTGTAAACTTGCTTTGTGAAAAGCTTCCAAGAAAGCATTTGATAAAGTTTTGTGTTTAAAAAAAAGGCTGTACTATTGTACCTTATTATAACGGACTCTTTTTCAGTCTTACTGGATGAGAAGGATTCAATTGTGAGGAGTAACCTGTAGACCTTTTCTCTTAGATTTTGTTCTAAAAGCACTTTAACATTGCTTGTCTCTTCTGTTCACATTTTGCAGAAAGTTCTGTCTTACTGTTTCTGTCTGGTTATGTCATCTGATAATAACGTTTGAGTGACTTGTGAAATTTGGGTGCAACCAAGAAATTTCATGATGTATTCCAAAGCTGTTTGAGTTGCATCTGGTGAAGCTTTATACTTTGCAGCTATGCCAGGACGTATGCAATTCTGTTTCGCTAACATTTACCATGTGGATTATGGTCGCTAAGAGTCAGGGCATGATAAAACAACATTCACTCCAACAGCTGTATTTCTAAGAAAGAGCTGGGCAAAATAACTTGAAATACCAGCAACTGGATCTGCTTGATACTGTAAATAAAAACAGAAGATGGGTAGCAATCAAAAAATACTGTGACTGACAACAATGAAGGTAAACAGCTACGTCCTGTCTGCTTCTCTTTTGCTGCCAGAGCTCCTTCCCAAAAGGTTCCCCTGTAACTTGGCTCTAAGACCGGGTTAACAAAGGGAAAACTGAACAATTGTGAGTGAGTTATTGAGCACTTGCCACTTCTGAACACACCGAGACAAAACAGACTCGGTTTGAGATAAAGGACCTGCTTTCTAGGCCTTCAATGGACAAGCCTTGTGGGGAGGGACAAAATCCATGAAAGGTATAGGATACAAAACTGGATACCCCTTAACTTCAGTCATCATTTTCCTTATGTTGTCATGTGTGAGTAAGACCCCCCTCAGTCTGTCACCTGAATTCAAAATGCTGTCACAAAGATTTAATTCTCTGCTGATGTTGTGTTTTTCAGACTGGACTGAAATGTATGCCATCTATATCGGCAAGGAGTAGGCATAAATTTGGTGTAACTGTTTTTTTTTCTAGCTTTGCTTGATGGATTGTTCAGTCTTGAAATCTAGGCCAGTTTTAATTTTCTTAAAATGTGGGGTGAAAGGATGGGCAACTCTGTTTTGATATGGATTCTAGACATGGATATGCAATGTAGAAACTGCTGTCATTGTAGAGTTATAACAAATACTTAAGCTTATTTTTTCGGGACAGACACCAAAAGAAATTGAGAAAAGTTGCAGAGAACTTCATGGTACTGTACTGATATACAACAAATTCTCATGTGGGATTTAAGACTCCCATTATCATGTCACTATTCTTCCTGGAAGCTTTAAAACATGGAAAAATGCGTAAGCCAGCAACTGGATTTTAATGTGAGATGGCTTATGGTAAAGTTGCTTTTACAGCATACAGACTAGATCACTTTGAGTGGTGCTTTGATTTGTCAAGCAGAACTCATACTGTAGCTTATTCCTTGGGAGAAACCTGGGGCTCTCTAGCGTTACAGCCAGGGCTGTATGTGTTCACTGGATGATGATAGATAAATATTCTTAGGCTCCTTAGCTTCTGGAGCATTGCAAGAACTAATTCTTCTAAGATCTTCCTTTTTAACTCGTATAAGCTGCAAGGAAAATTTCACTTCCCGCATTTGTGAAATTGATATTGTTAATATAGGCATTTAAAAGAATCTTTGTTTAAAAAGAAACAAAAAACACCCCCAAAAAAATACAATTCAGACTTTCATCTTAAATAGTTGCATATTTTATTCTACATGATGCATGCAGTTTGTACTTTCAAACTTCTAGAAGAGAACTAGATATTACTGTGTGTTTGTGGTATGTGTTTAAACAAACTCTTAAAGAATTACAGAAACTGAAACTATTTCCCCTTCTCACTGAACAGCTGTTCTTTGCTATATCCAGCAGGCTCTGAAGATGGGAAAAGGACCTTGTGGGTGCTCATGACTTACCTTCCCTCTAGTAGAAGCAGACATGGCAAAAAGCTGCAAAACTGGTTATAAGGAAAAAGCCTCAGTGTGATCAGAAAGTTTTCCTCTTGCTTTTCCGTGGAGAAAATACTCCGCAGCAGGAAGCTTAAAACATACCGATCTTCTACTAATCGGTGGCAGATAAGAGTGCATGAGACCTACAAGCCAGGTTAAAAGCCAAAAGCAGCAGGAAATATCAATCTTCTCCTGGTTCTTCTAGCTGCATTCCTAGAAGGCTTTTCAGTGGCCATAATGCCTTCTGACTTGTCCCATTTCCTTTAAACTTCTAAATCTGTCAGCTTCTTGTTCACTGTTGTTAAGCAGCAGGGAGCAAGCAGGGAAGTAGCTCATTCTTTATATCTGTTCAACTGATTTGCCTCTAATCTCCCAAAGGGTATGGAAATGAACACGGATGGGTGGAAGTTGTACCTATTGTAGAACTAGTTGTAACTAACAGTCTTGGTAAGTTTTGCTTGAGAGCTTCCCTTCCTCTGTGCTGCGTGGGGCAGGTACAATGTTCAAGAAGTTATGGTGTCTCTACTGTGTTAACAAGCGCAGTTTTTCTTTGGAACCATGAGTAATAACCACCTCAGTATTACTTAAGCAGAAGCCTCTATTCTATTGCTTCTATTCTGTTGCTTCCCAGTTAGGGAAAAATTATCTTAGGAGGTAAGAACATCTGAAACCCAAGTAGGAATCCTGATTTTTTCCATACGTATACTGTTGGATAGAAATATAAAATACAGGTTTCCCAGATAACTGTTCTGTACTAGCATAAAGCTTGACAAGCCTTCAGCCTGAAATAGGGTATGTGTAGATATTACGTCCTAAGGAAAAAATAATCTTCATTCCATTGGTATTAGGGTATGGAGAAGGTAGAATTGAGTGAATCTCTACCTTGTCTTATACTGCAGTGTGTCCAAAAATTGCTTAGCCCATGTAAAATTCAGTGTGAAGAAACCAGATCTTACTAAAAAAAAAAAAAAAGAAACAAAACAAAAAAATCCCCCTAACCACAAAGCTAGAACAGAAAATCCACAAAACTCTTTTGGGGTTTTGCATTTTTAGTCATGAATGTGGCTTCTCTTTTTGAGACTTTGGCTGTTAAATGGTATGCAGAGTACGTTTCTTCTTCACATTCCATCTCTATTCTATACCTTGGCTACAAATGCAAAGAGCAACTTCTGGAAAGGTTAATTAATAGCTATGTAAATATGAAATGCTTTCCTTTGAGCCACAATGTTTTATGTTTAAACAGATACAGTGCGTATGTGCTGTGTTGGTGCTTAAAATACAGTAAAAAGTAGGGGACCTTTTTAATTGAGGCCTCATGGGAACTGCCTGAAATCTTGTGTGCTGAGGATATTGGAAGAACGATTAGTTCTGCTTTGATGGACTTGGGAGAGAAGTGATCTGTTTCTGGAGTTTAGGACAAAGACTGTGTCTGTTTCAGGAAAGTTTGAGGTTAAAACTCCCCACAAAAAATGAAAATGGGAATTGACTCATATCCTATATGTTACTTTCATTTGAAGACTAAAGATCCCAGCTAGGCATAGCAGAGAATGTGCGTATATATGTGTATGTATAAATATCTAAAGTGCATGTCTAGTGAGTATATATCTATCTAGAAGTAACTGACAATGCTTCTTTAAGTAGTGAACTTAGATGCCCTCTTACAGAAGAGTCTTTCCAGACTGAATGAAGGAATGCTTTTTATGGTCTAATAAAAGAAGTAACTTACATCAAGCATCAACTGTGTAACTTGAGCAGAAATTGTTTCTTGGTTGCTCCTGACTGACTGTTTAAAATAATATAGCAATAATGATTGGTAGAATGACTTTCAAATTGAAGCTGCCCCCCGTAAGCTTTTTTTTTCACACATTCTTTAAAAACTGTGTGTCGTCAGAAATGTGAATGGAATGCTAGGGCCAATGTAGTCACGTAAAGCCCTTCTGAAAATGGGCCAGACTAGGGAAACACAATTTTTGGCAAGCGGCATAAATTCACAAGGAAGTAGTGCTTCTGGAAGGCTGTACAGCATTAGAATTGGCAAGTGCTGTGCATACTGGCACACTACAACTTCTGTCAAAAACCAGCAAATCTTTAAACACCAGCTGATCAGGGATTTTCAGGGCTATCTTGTCTAGCTTGAGCAGGCCTGGCAGCTCTTAACACAGGCTAGTGTCTGGGTTAAAGACCTTCTGCTTTGTGATGCCTTTCTGAATAGCTTATTCAGCTGGAAAATACAGCGAACAAAGGAGCTGGAAATATTTTGTCAAGTTGGTGATCTCACAGCCCAGAGAGCCAGCTACCAATTCTAAAGACTTCCATTGTATAACACAAGAGCTAGTGTATAGGAAACTGCAGATCTTGCTCTCTCTCTTTCTTTATTAGCTTCTGCATAATTATTTTTGCCTAAAGGATGGCGTGAATGCAGATGTGGGGTGTATTCTCAGTAATTAACTATATTTTTCTAAGAGACTAAGTTGAATAGCAAAATGGGAGTAACTTTTTTTTAACTTTGAACTTGATTTCTGACTTGTGGGGATTGGGAAGGATGGAAGCCTACAGAGTACACAGTGATTAAGTTTTTACAACTAAGTGTGGCAAACAAATAGTAGTGTTTCTATGGAGAATGGGAAGAGGGAAAAGTTCCTCCCCTTCCCCCCCTTTAATTTAATAGAGATGTTGGCAGGAAACACAGTATGGTTTCTAAAGCATTAGACTAACTATAGTATATAGTGGTCTCAAAAATAGGTGCAGCAACAGCAAACCTAGTGAAAGGAATTATCATTAGTACAAATAGATTTTTTTTTTTTTTTGGGTTGCTGTTTTGCTATTTGTTTTCATCTAGGCTTTATGATGAAATTCTGAATCTTAAGTATGATTTTTTTTTTTTCCCTACAGGTTGGAAAAGAGACTGTGCAAACAACGGAAGACCAGATATTGAAAAGGGATATGCCACCAGCATTTATCAAGTAAACTCATTTTATTGTAAATGTTCTACTGTAGCTACAGGAAACCTGTTCCAATGGTAGATCATTGTTACCATTTCTGCTGTACAGATTAGAAAATACTCTTATGTTTCAATAGCTTTTTGGGGTCTTGAGGCTGACCCTTGGTCAGGAAGACCGTTCTGCCAACTGTGACTTTGCCTGTAACATTCTATATAGATGTGTACATATCTAGGGTATTTCTTCCTTAAAAAAAAAAAAAAATCAGAGTAACGATGGTACTTATGTGCTGCTGTAGTTTTGCCGAACAGTGTCAGAGGTAATGTGATGTTCTCAATCTTTTCTATTAATTTGGTTGGTGGAAAAGTGAATTTGTCAGTATAGGCAGCCGATGCATGATATAACTGCCTGGAAATCTAAGACATTTGGAGAGCAGTGGCTGACACCCTTAATTCCGTGGCTCAGTGTCAAGGACAGCCTACTTTCTTCTGCTGCCTTAAGTCTTAAAAATCGTGTATCACTTCCTGTTAACGGAACTGCCAAGCTTCTTACTGCCAGCTGACAAGCTTTCACTGAAGCAATACAACCTACTGAATGTAGTGACTGCTCTATTAGTGCTGTCCAATGTGTCCAGAATGACTGAATATTTTACTGTATTCCCAAACACAAAACAGGCAGGTAGTTGCCTCAATGCTTCCTTTTTTTAACTAACAGAAAATACAAAAACGGAGAACAGAGATGATGTCTAAAGAGAAAGTTTCTGTTGCATTGCAGGTTGACAAAATGAATGATTAAAAAAAAATGCCTAGGACCAGGTGGTATTAGTGTAAGAGTTCAAGAAAATAGCTGAATTATCAATGAAGTACAGTCTCTCACTTGAGATGACCCAGTATGTCAATGAAGGTGGTGATACTGCCTGAGAAACTTTCTAAGGGAATTTGGGGAACAGGAGGTCTATAGGTCTGATATACCTTTGGAGCAAATGACTAGAAATTCTATACTAGAGAAGAAAAGTAACAGATCCCAAATACATGAGACTTACATTGGGTGAATTGACAGTGTTTCTGTGGAGGGAAATTCTGCCTTATAAATCTGTTGGTGTTCTTAGAAATATCACAAACAGGGATAAGGGTAATCCAGGTGATACAGCACACACATTTCTAAACTCTTCGGCAAATCTGGAGGCTTTTAGGAAAATGAAGTAGCCACAGGGTGGTTCTTCTATAGAAAAGAGAAAACTGAAAGTGAAAGGAAAAATTTATGTGGTTAACCCTGACAATGGTGGGAGGTAATCAGTAGGGCTCTAGGTATCTCTGCTGGATTTGTGCTTTTCAGTGTTCACTAAGGTGCTGTAAACCAGGATGAGCTCTGAGTCTCACCTGTTTGCTGATGACCTGAAGCCTTACACAGGGTAGTGAGATGAATGGATGACTCTGAGAAATTACAGCAGGACCTTACTGAACTGAGTGACTTGATATTAAGTGTGGGTTAAATTATTTTGAAAGATCTGAGATGATGCATGCAAGGGAGAACAGCAGGTCTAGCTTAAGATAGGATAATTGATTCTGAACTGACCATTACTACTAACGAGCAAGGTTTTGGAGCTATGATACGTTGGTGAGAGCATCCATTATATGATCAGTAGTGATCAAAAGGTAAACCAAATGTTAGGTTTATCAGCAAAGGATGAGAGACCAAAATGCCACTGTACATTTTTCTCCCACATCTTGACTACTGCATGCACCTGTGGTCCTTAAATTTTTAGAAAGGCTGGAAAAAGCCTTAGAACTGGAAAAAGCTCATAGAAGGACCTTGAGAACAGTCAAAGGTATGGAATTGCTTCTGTATAAGGCAAAGCGAAGTAGGCTGGAACTCTTAGCCTGGGAAAGGTGACAGAGGGGACTGGAGCCTGACAAAGGTTTGAGGAAGTATGAGTTACACAGAGAAGATGGAAACTTGCACTTCTCTTCCTGCGCAAGAATTTCATGGGGGCATTGCTTTAAGCTAGTAGTTTATAAACGAACAGTAGGGAGAGCTTTTCTGTATAGCAAGTTATGTACTGTTAAAATTCTTTGTATAAGTTTGGAGGGTAATAGATAAGTACTTAGAGGAGTCCATTGTGGGTTATCAAATAGACAAAGTGCAGGAAATCCCAAGAACTGAAAATAGCTGGAGGATGGGAGAGTGCCCAGAGGAAGTATGATAAATGCTTATCCTGTTCTTAACGTTCCTTAGGCATCTACTTGCGGCTAGTTCTGGAGACAGGATACTGTGCTAAATGGACCTTTGATACAATCCACTACTGTATTTATTATGCTGTGTTCCTGGTGTGTGATCTTGTTTGGGTGTAGAGGGGTTTGATTTTTTTTTTGTTGATTTTTTTTTTTTTTTTGAGGGGAGTGTTTATGTATTGAAATGAGACCAAAATTTTTTTTCTGCTTCTTGAGGAGTTGTATACAAGCATGTAATTTTGATTGTGCTCATTTTCTAGGATGTGTAGAGTTTTTAGTTAATTTCCAGCTTCTTGCTCACTTAGACAAGTAAGGGATTAAAGAAAAGATATTTTCTTAATGGTTGCACAGCAACCAGTCTTTGATCAACATGCTTGCGGAGACTTCAAATGGTTACATTACTATAGAAATGTGGTACAAGAACTGCTGAATAGTACCACTTTATGCTGGGTGCATGAACCTTTTCTGCAACGATTCATGACCGCCTGAATTATTATATAATGAAAAATGGGAAACAAAGTTATCTGTCACAGTAATGAAACTTGCTTCACATAGTACTTATGTGACTGCATTAGGAATGTTCAATAGCCTTTATGAATGATAATCTATTGCATTTGGTTTTTGTTAATCTGGAGTTTATACTAGATCATTTTGATATGTTAACCATTCCATGTTGATGCTACAGAGTGTATTGTCACTGACATCTGTTGTAGGGATAAGTGATGGTCACAGGTGAGCTGCCACTGGAGTCTTACTGGTTCCTGTATTAAAGGGCAGGATCTGGATGCAGGAAGTGAACCAGATGAGGGTTGGTTTTCTCTTTCCTGAGAGGAGGGGTTTTGTTTCTAAAGTGTTAGTTCAGGAACTGGCGTTCCTTTTTAACGGAGTGCTCCAGCACTTGTGCTGGCACGTGGATGGTGGAGTGAGGAGCACGTGCGCTAGCACCACATTCGCTGTCCAGATTTTTCTTCATCCAAAAGGACCACCAGTCTTGAGGGAGCCACTCTTGAAGGATGAGGGAGAAGATCTGTTTAGTCTTTTCAAAGACCTGGGTTTTGGCTTGCCTGAGACTGGCATTGAGGGTTCATAATGATTATATATGATAGTAATCTGAAGTTTTTCAGTAGGAGTGTGAATGTGCAGCAAAATAATTCGGCTGCTGAGAAGCGATCGTGCATATCTTTCCCTGTTACTGACATAAACCACAGTGGAACTATTGACCTAGAGTTTAAAAATGCTGTGTTCTTTATCTTAATTGTGTTAATCACCAGGGAGTCTGAGTAATGCATATAATTTACATCAGATGTTTTGCAATGTGTTCGTGTTACTTGTTATACTTCTCTTGTAAAGGAGGAAAAGCTGTAATCTCTAGGTGGAGTAGGGTAACACCTGACTTTTTTTAAGCTGAGAATAAAAATTTGTTGGTGTTTAACTTGCACATGCAAACTCATTTAACAAGTCAAGTAGTAATGCTATTCTGTGTCAACATTATTTCGGTAGCCAAGCTGGAGCTGCATTGCTGGTAACTATATTAACAAATTAATGTTAATATAAAATACCTGGTTTTTAATTTGTATCTCTAGAACTGCAAGTAATCTAAACTGTAGTGCGTAAGCTCACTACAATTTAAGTGATTAGAAATTTAAATGATCATTATGCAAGCATCAAAGGCATTGCCTGGCATTTGGGCAGGCATCTCTGGAAAAAGCAGAGGTCAATCCTAAAAACTAAAATAGTAGTTTAGCGTAAGCTAATTTTTTTTCTCCTTGCAGTTCATAAAGCCACTAATAGGAATGGAACTGATTGACTACCACAAGCAGTATGGTTGGAAATATTGTGACCTGTGTCTTCTCTGCAAAGAATTTGTCTGGTGTTAACATAGCTTTATTGTAATCATGCCTCAAAAAAAAACCAACCCACATTTTTTTATAAAGCTGAGGGTTTTTTAGGTTGCAATATATTATATTATATATTATATCATAGCAATGAAGTTCTGTTAAAAACTTTTGAATGTGTTTTGATTCTTGTGATGGAGCAAGCAGTTCATTGCAGTGAATATTTTTAGTGTGCTTTGGTTTGAGTTTTTGTTTGGTTTTTAAAGTAATTGAATTCCCCTTTTCCTCAGATTGTAATCTTTTGTTTCCTAGCATGTATGCTTTGCAGGGGATAGAAGGTGTCTGGTTTTTAAACACTACCCTGCTTTTTTTGTACGTAGTGCACACTCCTGAAGTTTTTCAAATGTGTTGTGAAGTTTATACAAAATAGACATTGTGCAAGTAAAATGCAAGCTTACCTTTCAGAGGTTCAACTTTAAAAACTGTAAAAGAGAACTCTGAATCTTTAGAAACTTTATTTTTGCTAGTTATGGTGATTTCTGGGGTAATACACATTCATGTTTAATTTCTTTCTTTCTAAATGAAAAAGCCAGCCTTGAGATAATCATTAGCATTAAACAGATGACCATGAAATTGAACTGTGGAAAAGTAAGAATTTCTGAGCCTATAGCTCTGAGCTGGTTGAATAGGCGATTTGTTTAATCCCTTTCTTGGCAGAGGTAAAAACAAATTTGAGAAGCAAGTGCAGGAATCTAATTTGGTGAAGTTGCTTGACTTAGATAATACAGCTAAGTACATTGCATAGTAATAAGCAGACCGTTCCCACTTTCTGCCTTGAAGTCCTCCTGTATTTTCTTACTCAGTTATGAGTTATCTGATGTGCTGAGCAGATGTCTCACTAAAGAACAGGTTATGATAAGGTCAGCTGGCCCAATTCGATCTACTCTAGGGAGCCATTAGTGGAAAACTTTTATTTGTGGAAAAAAGTATGTTTTCCTGTAATGAGTGTCTTATGTCTAGTGTAGTTAAATTTAGATGTAACCATTAAGTTCTGCCATTTGTGTTAACAGGGAACGTAGAGGGAAAAAATGGGATAACTGTGCAACTTTCCCATAGTACTTAACTGAAAGTATGATAATAGTATGTCCAGGTGGTCGGTAGAAAATGAACAGTTGTGGTAAGAGATAGCATTGCCGTAATAAAAGCGTTTAATGTTTGCTGGAACCTCATGTAACTTGAATGAGCACATGGCACTCGCATGCATGTATTGGACTACACTCACATTTCTGTCAAAGTGGGAGAGAATGGAGGAAGGTCATAGTGTAGTCAATAACTACAGTTGTGAATAGCATAGCTAACATGGAAGTGAAGTCTGAATTTTGTGTTTCTCTAGGCTGCCATGAACTAATCGCAACAAGAGAACAAAACCAAAAGCATTCCAGTGTTCCAGTTCTTGCTGTTTTAAAATTGTTGTGTTAAATGTCTTGATGGAACCTAACTTCAGAGCTCATTTGCTTATTGTAGTACTTTCCATGTTACTGTAATTACTTAAGGTAATAACTTGCAAAACCTCCTTTCTGTTTTTAAGTGTAGAATGGTAAGCTGCATTTGAAATTCATACCTTTTTGCTAAATCTTGTGGCTATTTAAAATGCTGTTTCTGCTGTGAGTATTAAGAGACTCTGAAGAGCTGGACTACAGCTTCAATGAGCAGGGCAGTGTCTTGGTTTTCTTAGTACTATGTTTTTTTCTTAACGTGTAGCTATCACTTAATATTTATTAATAGCAATTGCTTCTTGAATGACGATGCAAATACAGGCTGATAAAGGCTAGCAATTACTTTGATTGTGAAGTCCTAAAAGAATAATTTTTTTGTCATTGAGAATTAAAGGTGTTTTGCCGTGTTGGGACGCCTCTGTAGTGACACTGTGTTGACTGCTGTACATGGGATACGTCACATGTTCCTTACATTGGAAGATTGCATGACTTCTGAAAAACTGTGTGGTACAGTTGCTGGTTACTTTCTTGTTAAAGTAAATACAATACTTTAGCTTTTTAAGCTATAAAGGTGTAGAATCATCAGTTTGCTTGCAGTGCTTTAAGAGGTAAAGTTAAAAACAAATCCAGCATTTTCTCAAGTCTGTTACATAGACAGAAACTAATCAGCAAGTTTTGTCTGACTTTCCACAGAGTGGAGAATGCCTGCACCAAACTTGTTCGGGCAGCTCAGATGCTGCAAGCAGATCCTTATTCCGTACCAGCTCGTGACTACCTAATTGATGGATCAAGAGGCATCCTTTCTGGAACGTCAGACTTGCTTCTGACATTCGATGAAGCGGAGGTAGGAATCCCAACATGACTGACATAGGTATCTGCACAATCATATTATTAATTCAAATATCCACCTAACTGAACTAGCTAATCTAAACTATTGAGTAGACTAATGTGTTTTTGATCATTTTAGCTTGATTGGAAGCATATTTTGCATTCCTTTCTGTCAGAAGGAGCTTAGGCTTGTTGCTCTTTTTTGTTAAGCACATCTTTGTATGACATAAGGTTTAGGTGTTGCCTGTGATTATTCCTCAGAAATGCCAGATCTCATCAGCCCTGTCTTAGATCTTGCTGACGTGTTTCTGCATTCCCTTCACCATCCCCATTACTGATCCTTATATTCTCTTCCCTGAAAAGCCCTAGGCCACTTCCTAACATGTCTGACTCATTAGCTGTGGCAATTTAATTGGCCTTGGGGCATGGGAAGTGATACAGATTTGGACTGTCTGACTGGTTATCTGGAAGATGTGTTCTGATAGATGTAACAGTTTTGCCTGCTGCACAAGCCAAAAAGTGGCTCTGAGGTGCTGTTTGTCCATACTCAGATGGACAAAAAAGCCAGAGTTGCCAGAGTTGTTAAGGGAACTTAAAAAGCAGGTTTTGAGTGTCTTATATTTGAAAATGTTTCTTTGTTACAAACCTTACTTACTCTTGTGATCCTCCTTCGAGGAATACAGAGTCTTGCTTGTTTCGAAATAGTAAATATCATGCTACTATGAGGAAAGAAAGCTCACACTGTTAGAAATGCTGATGTTAGTTCTCAATTTTACCTGTGCAACAATCTGTTATCTGTGAAACTGTGTTGTTACTCCTGCTGTTCTGAGTAGTCTAACATGGCATCCGTGTCTCATTTAATCAGCTTGTGCTACTGTTAGCATGTTCCTCTCAAATGAGGAGAATGCTATGGGATTTCTCTGTGGCACTTGTGATTAAAAACCACTTAAAATAATGTGTAATAGGCAGTACGAAGTGTTACAGGACAGAATTGCAAGGAAGTTAATAGCTTTTAATCTTCCTGCTTCCAGTGTTTAGGAAATGAGTTGACTTCTGTGGAGTTAATGCTTCATTGAGCTAGTCTGACAGCTGCATGTTAAGCAAAAGAAAAATATTAGTCTGGAATGATTGACTTCTCACAAATACAAAACTTGGCATGTCTTTACCTTACTATGTTTCAAGATAAACTAACACTGGGACAAAACTTAAATGAGTTTTAGAGGAAACTATGATCTGTTCTAGGGACTGAACACTGCATGTGGTTGATACAAATTAAATGTTAATGAACTCATTCTTCAGTGAGAATTGTATGTGGTGTTGTCAGAAATAATGTGGTTTAGGAGGTTAGAAGATTAACCGGCAAAGAACTCTGTTTTGGAATCAAGTATGAACTGAAAAAGTTAAGCTGAGGCAGATGTCCAGAGGTAAATAAAGTACAGTTTTTCACAGATTTTTCTGGAAGCTTAAGATGTTGGATCTACCTTTCCCACTGGAATGCTGGATAATGCTTTATCCATATGTAAAGCTGTATAGTGAATAATACTTCCTCTGAAAGCTTGGAATCTGTGTTCTGTGTAGTTTTGCTTTGTGATTGAAGTAAAATATTTTTTATAGATGAAATTGCAATGAAAAACTTCAAGCATGCAAGCATACTTAAATGCATTTCCTTATAACCTATTTTCTTAATGCTATCCTTCATTTACCATACAAAGTGAAAGCTCTGGAAGTAGGATTTTGCATTTGAGTAGTGGAATGCTGACCACGTATTCTCTTTGTCAATATAGCACTCCTCAGTAATGGCATTGTGGGTAACTTAATCAGCATCCCAGACCTTTGTGATTGCCTTTTGATTTACATCCCGTTAGCAAATGCTATACCTATTCTGTTCTAATAATAGGCTTGCACTTCTAATTCAAGTGTAACTTAGATTCATCTAATAAACGATGGAATGTTCCTTTTTTAGGTCCGTAAAATCATCCGTGTCTGCAAAGGAATATTGGAGTATCTGACTGTGGCGGAAGTAGTAGAGACTATGGAGGATTTGGTGACATACACAAAGAATCTAGGGCCAGGTTTGATTTGCTGCAGCCTATCACTATCATAAACATACTAAGTATAGACTTTTCCACTGCCTCTTTTCCACCCCCCAGCACCTTCCTCAGCCAAGTATTGAGTGTTTGGAGAATGCTAAAGTCGCTTTGAAAGTGTCTGTTGGAAAGAGTTTTAAACTAGAGTGTGAATGATGATTATTCTGATACACATTCTCTTAAGAATGTAGAAGAGTCAACATGTTGGTAAATTATATTGATTGGTAAATTATATGTACTATGCAGATGATATGTACTGTACTTTTGCTACACTATATTATAGGAGGGGAAGTAAGCATGCATTAGTAAGAGTGAAACAAAAAAAATGAAAAAGCACTCACAGCTATAAAGTCCATTAAGCTGATAAAATGTCTGTACTGAGATGGTTAGGCGTGGTAGGAATTTTTTGGAGTAGTATAAGCTAAGTATCATGTATTAACTTCTTAAGGAGGTTGCAGAAATAGCTGTCTTGCAGTATAATACAAAACCACAGCTATTACAAATTCTTTTTATTCATTATTTGATGCTCCTTCACTACTTGTAATTTCACCATGTTAACTCACACTTTCACTGGTGGAAAGTGAAGCACTGGGTTGCTGTAGAGGAAATCTACCATTAATCTTGGTCATCTGCTACTCCAAATGCTTTCACCAAGCATAAAGTAGTTTAGGTATTTAACAAAAGCGTTCTATAAAATATAGCTGTGGTGGTAATGTAGGAAGATGTTGGAATTAAAGTTACACTGAACTAAAGAATGCTTGTATAAACAGCAGGAATCTTGTTAGTACTTTATATGTATAAATAAGAATATGTATGTAGTATAAGAATAACTAGCTCACAGATGAAATTACTATCAGGCCTCATGTCACAGAACACACATATTACCCTGTTTTTATTTAACGTGTATACTTTACCCTGTTTCTAGATGTGAAAATCTTTAAGTTCCCTATGAAGGTATAGTGTTCTCTAAAACTTTATGTCCCATGAGAAGTTACCTTCAACTACATAGATTTTTGCCTCATTTTGAATACAAAAAGATGAAGTGAGAAGGGCAATCTTTTCTTTCTGTGAAACTTGTTCTTTTTCTTGGTATACAATTTCAGTTTCTCTGTGGTCATTGTCTTCCATGTCTTTAAAATGGAAGTTTCCTCAATTGGAAGGAAGATATAGAGTATTCCCAGTATTCTATTTGGCTCAGTCACAAGCATTTGAGACTCTTCATTGACCTGCACAGAGTGTGCTGCTCAACACTTCCAGCTCATGCTCACAAAACCTTTTATGCCTGTAGTCCCTGTTCCCTTTGGCTATATCAGTGGGCATCTGAGTCTAACTATTAATGTGACCACTACATAAATAATAGCAGTATGAGCATGTACACTTAATCAACAAAGTGCTTATATGTTTTATGTTGGAAGTAGAGTTGTTGGAAGTAATGGTTTAGGCTTTTGTCACTTGAAAGGAAAGGTGGTTCTGCACAATTTACCCCTCTGTGCTGTCAGTGTGGGGATTCTACTTTTCAGTGTTGTAATTAAAGTTCATTTAACCTTTTTGTTATATTAAGACACCTAAAATGCTAACCAGCATGAAAAGTAATCCAGCCAAAGAGTATACAGCTTTATTCCAGTTTTGTCCCCTGTAGGAGAAAGAGAGAGTGGGACCACAACAGCGCCAATTTAAATGAGCTTAAATGTTTATGAAGCTGTGTCTAAAATTTCCACATGTGCTGTGTGGTAAACCTCGCAAGTCTTAGCTATTAAAAATAGAACTGCTCTAGAATAAATTTAATCCTTTCCACACTTCTAGAGCACTGAAGTACTTCTAGCAGAACTGAAGTATAGAGGGGTACAATTTTTGAACTCTGGTAGAACCTCAAGCCAAACAAACCCCTGATGTTTCATTTTTCTGCCATTCACAAGTAAGGCTTTGATCAAGTCTTAACAGAAAAGGAAAAAAAAACCAAACCCCAAACTGTGTAAATTAGCTTCCAGGGTTCATGAGTTGACTTCAGGTCCTACAGTAGCCACTTCAGTTATTTTCCTATTTTATTGCTGGGATTTTAAATCAAGAATTTTCAGGCTTCCATTCTACTTTGCATAGTGGCTAGTTCTGAAGCATCTGGAATGTATTTTAAGTAACAGCTGCTAATATAAAATTAAGTTTTAAACTTCAATATAGTTGTCATAACCCATTACACTTTGTTCTTGTTCAGAAAGCTCAACTGTTACAAATTAGACTTAGTATTACATTTCTATGACTGTGTTCAACTCCTTTAATCTTTAGGAATGACGAAGATGGCTAAAATGATTGATGAAAGACAACAGGAATTAACTCATCAGGAACATAGGGTTATGCTGGTAAACTCCATGAATACTGTGAAGGAGCTATTGCCGGTACTTATTTCAGGTATTTTCAGCTTCAATTTTTAATATTGCTTTGAATTGCTGTCTATTTTGAGCTGGAGTTCCATTGTCTTACGTTTATTAAAAATAACAGCCTTGACATTGCTTCTATATTGATTGCAAATAACTGTGCTTCTTGTATTAAAACTAAAATCTCTTTGAGCTAAAATGGTCTACACAAAATAAAATGTACTACCTCTGTATCAATGCAATAGGAGGTCACCTTGAACATTGGTTCTATCTTGAATATACCTTTTTCTAATCTATGGTATTTTCGCAGCTATGAAGATTTTTGTAACCACGAAAAATTCTAAAAGCCAGGGAATAGAAGAGGCATTGAAAAATCGCAATTTCACAGTAGAGAAAATGAGTGCTGAGATAAATGAAATAATCCGTGTATTACAACTCACTTCCTGGGATGAAGATGCTTGGGCGAGCAAGGTACGTTTTACACCTACATTTGTTTATAGAAGTCTAATTTTTAATCTAGTGTGGTGTACACTTCATACACTTGTGGTTTTGAGACTGCAATATGTATTTGCATCAGTGTTGTAATGCTTTGTGATCACATCGTATAATCTCTTCAAGGTCAAAGAACATCTTCAGAGATGACTGTAGTAATGTATCTTTCAAAATTAATTTTCAATAAGCTAAGCTAAAGGTGTGTTGCATTTGAAGGTGGCTCAGTGGCTACATTGTCATGTTTGACAGAGGAATGTTAGGTAAAAAGCTATGGTTTTATACATTAAACAGGTCTTGTAGCTAAGCATTCATAAGTGAGATTCTAGGAGAAACATCATGTATACTGCTAGAAAGATAGGTTGCTGTCATATTCTGTGTGCAAAAGGCCCAAAGTTGAGAAGTTTTAGTCAATTTTTGGTGGATTCCTCCTTGAATACTTCCTTCTTTTCTCCCCCTGCCCCACTTTCCATTTTTAGTCTGGACATGTGAGTAAATTTCAAGTGTTTGCCTTGTCTCAAAGAAATCCATGTTAAATTGAACAGCCTTTCTGGATAAGTGTGATGTCTGAAGCTGGCATGTGGACAGTATTGGTTCGTTACAACTTGGTGTTAATCTGTGCAAGTGACTGCAACCGCTTACCTGGAGCTAAGTGGTGCTTTTAAGTGATACCCACTGAAGAAACTGAAATGTCTAACAGTCTATAAAGCAGGTCTGACAGACAGAATTGTAAAAGTGTTATGGTGGGCTTACAAATAAATGTAACTGCATAACTGAAATTCCTGCCAATTTTTTTGAGTACCTTGAAGTAAATTGCTGATGGGATTTTTTTAAGGGTTGGTGCTATAAGCAACAAGTAACTGTGAATATATTTAACGAAAATACTGAGACCTGAAGCCAGACTTATTAACAAATGAAATCTTGCAGAAAATCTAACATTGATGTAAACTAGGCATTAAAATCACTTTGGCCTACATTGTTTGGCACTTGACCCTTAGTTTGCCTTTTGAGTTATTTTGTCACTATCACTTCCTTATTATGACTACTTTATGCATCTTTGTTTTTGTTCTCCTGTTTCTTACCCTTTTCTCACCTTTAGAAGGTAAGATTTCTTCCACACCCCACACCTCTATCTTGTACTAAAACCAAAAAAGCATGTATGTGGGATTTTGTGCTGTGTGCAGACTGTGTGCTGTGCAACTTTTTGTGTGCCAGCTGTGACACTGTACTTATGTACATACACACAGAAGTTTTCAAAGGATCTTAATAGCTTGTCTAGCTACATGTAGAAATGGCTGTCACTAAGAGAATGGTAATTGCAAGCTGAACTGCATTAAGGCTATCTTTCTGAGTGGGGTTAGTTAGCCCAAGACTTCAGAGCACATTCTTGCTGAATGCTTTTGTGTTAATTTATGTTACGAGTTTCTGTAGCTACAAATAAAGGGTCCAGTCATGCAGGAACAAGCTTTCTGCATGCCCAGAAAGCTTTATTAAATCAGGAATTTTGTCCATTCCGTAGTATTTCACCAGCAGCCTTCCTTCAGTTCAAATGGTTCATGTTCTTCAGGTCTAGGCCTAAAACTTCACTTTTTGTATGTGCATTTTTCAGTTCAGTCTTATTTTTGGATTTAAGCATTCCTGTATCTTATGAAATACAAATACAATTTTATTACAGACAACAAATTTGGAAACTTGCATGGTAAAAAAAAATGACTGTTGCAAAAGGTTGGCAATTTAGCCGTAGGAAATTCCTACGTCTCTTGCTAGCGAGGTAGATTAATCAAGGAATCTATTAAGAAAAATACTTGGAGTATTAGCAATATTTCCAAATGGAAAATATTAGTCATTATGCCTAATGCATAAATATGTTGTGTGGACTAGTATAATCAAAGTACCATTCTGTTTCCAGTTGAGAACTACTTAATTGTATTTTATTGTTTTGAATTAAGGTATGCTGACAATTTGGAACTGTAGCACTGGGCATGAACCGAACAAATGACAAAGAATTTGAGTTGAAAAATGCAGTGGGATGAAAAAATAGGAACGAGTTTGCTAATGGGCACTTATCACAGACCTTTTCCCATATTTGCATATGTATCTAATGGTTGATTGACTCATCTTTCTGGGAGGGAGAAGGTGGAGCTCTTTAATTCTGCTTCAGATTACTGTTGCATGCATTTTGTTCCTGGTGGCCAAGGGAAACATATTTTCCCCATGCTTTTCTTGAACAAAGCAAGGTGGGGGGTGTGGGGATGCACAGCCTTGAATTTTTACCTGTGTAGTACATGCTACTATTGATGTTGGAGTTGATTTTTATGTTTTTTATCTTGAATGGTTCATACATTGAAGTATCACAAAACCTACCTAGAGATAGTGGAGAATGAACAAGTGTATGGAGCCAGAGTTGTAGGGGTTTTTGTAAACTGTTTTGGTCTGTCTAGACTCTGAAATGCACATTACTGTTACTAGATTGCAATAATCTCTGCTTGCACCAACACTGGATTTTTAAATTAGTATTCTGATTTAGAAATGAAATACTGAGCAAATACTGATCTCTAACAAAATCTTGGGGGGGGGGGGGCGGGGAATCTGCATTTATTTCTTCCATTCTTAGCTTTGTACCTTTTTTCCTTGAACTTTTCATTTTACAGAGGAGTTTAGCTTTCTCCTGTATATTTTCACTGTTTATTTTTAAATAAACTTGAAGTAATACTCAATTCGGACATCATCTATTTCCATAGAAATGGAGGGAGTTAAAAGTTGTAGGAAGCTGAGAAGTATCTAGTATCCTGCAGGATTGAACGCTGGATGGTGACTAAGCTATCTGTTCTGCCAGAAGGCTGGCTTTGCCTATTTCCTTCAACATTGCCTTCTTTGGTAATGAAATGCAGATATTGCTAGACTAGACCGCTTTTTTGAGTCAGAGGTTGTGTTTTTTATTCAACAAGGGATTGTATAGGATTTATTTTTCTCCTTTTCAAAGCAGTGCCAATACCACCTGCTCCTTGAATAATCTCAAAACTCTTAGTAGTGGCAGAAGTGATGCATAAAGGTATCTTGAATAAGTGCACATTTGCTTTAGGAACTGATTTGCAAAATGTCAACTTGCCCTTTTCCCTTCAGACAATGTTGTCCTAGTTTAACTTGATTAACTTAAGTTGTTTATATCTTCTGAAAAGCTAATAGTGCTGCTTTTGTTAATGAAATTCCTTTAGCTAACAGGGGAACTGTGGGGAGAGGAAGGAAAGAATCCTTTTGTTTGCTAGGAAAACTACTATATGAAAGTTTTTTTTTTTTTTTTGCAGGATAGCTGTAGGATTTTTTTTTTTCTTTTCTTGCTTGCGACTGATATTCTGCTGGCAAATCCCAAAGACTAAAATTATAAACATATCTAGCTGTTCAGGAAGGAACAAGGCACTTAAACAGCTCTAGAAATCAGGAATAGCAAGACACTTCCAAGCAGTAAGACCTTGAGCAAGTTGTTTTGTTTCATTTAAATTGAATATTTCTGGTTTTGTCTTCCTGCTTAATAGCCTGAATTGGTGGCAGAGTCCAGACACTTCAGGACTGCTGCACCTTTGCTGCTTGCAGAGTATCTGACACCAGACACAACTGTGGCAGAAACCAAAGTGCACTACCAACCAACCTAATTAAGGATGTGTTCTCATTTCCTGTTTAAAAATCGCTCACCTCATGGCAATGGGAACTCCTATACAGGCTAAAGCTGAGAGGAATTCCTTGCTGTGGCAGTTCGAGCTGTGAAGATGGAAAAATCTATGCTTTAAGAGCAGTTGTCCTGAACACTTTGCTACACTAGGATTTCACCGGACTTTTTAATAGGAAAAGGGGACGGTATTTCGCAAACATAAGCGCAGAGCCACACAGGATAGCAAGATCTACTACACTGCAGAGCAGCCCAGTTATGTAGCCTTCATGTGATAGGACAGATGGATCCTGTTATTGCTTGAGTAGTGCTAGCAATTACAAAATCATGAGTGTAAAAGCTGTATTTATGCATGATTTTGTTCCCTGATACAAGACTTCAGATTCAGAGGCTTCTATATAGTTTTGCTGAAACTGCAACTCTGCAGGCAGCTGAGACAACACAAAAGCCTGTGTTAGTAAAAAGGGAGAGGCAAAGACAGTTTTCTCAACGCTTTCCTCTTCTCAGCCATTCCACACCTATCATCTCATCAACATGCCAAGCAACATCTGCTGGCTTTTAAAAATTCAATTAGTTCTTTGTTTCAAATTATTTCTGGGTGAACAGGACTGTAGTTCCATTCCAAACTAAAGTAGCTTCAGCCCATGTATAAAAAAACAGAATACTGTAACACCTACCTTTACAGCTAGTAAGGTTTTATATACATTTGAATACTTAAGTCGTCATTTACTTGTTTCTCGTCATATATTCCATGCACGATTCTCAAGCTATAGAGAGGATGACTTTTAAAAGAATGTGCCCACCTCTAGCTGCATATTGTACCCTTTGAAGTTTTCACACAGGTCCTGAAGCTCTGAGACCCAGTTTCTAGACTTGAGAACCAACTTTCCAGGTGAAAATGATTCTGCTTTTGGTGATTGCTCTCAGACTGTGATTCAAGAGCCTTTAAAAATATCCAGTGGTGTTGTGTGACCTTTTGGGAAGTTAGTTGTTGAATTATAATAAAGCACATTATGAATGAGTAGCTGAGAAACCAACATGCCTGAATAAATCTGGTTTAAATGCCAAAGTGTTTACGGTGATGTGTCTTTGAGATGAGCACACAGAATGAACAACTTCACAAAAATGTGGCAGTTCTTTAGTGTTGTCAGGATAGCACATACTGTACCAGATACTGATCGTTGATCCTACCAGGTTCTTCTTCATAAGAGTTGGACATGCACAGTCCAATCCAGTTAATAATGTGAGAGCCAAGCTTCTTTTCATTATTTCTATACTAATCATGGGATGGTAGATGCATTTAAATTATTGCCATGACATGTGTGATAAAAAGCTATTTTGGCTCTTTCCCAACTTCCTACTTAAGATACTTGTTACTCTTCTCACTGTCTTTCCATTTGTGGAAGATAGAAAACTTCTGGCCTCTAGTGGAGAGATGACACATGAACAAATAACAGAGTATGCAGAGAAATGAGAGTTGGATGGTTTTATCTCCTCTAGTCAAAGAAGTGTTGGATAATAGTAGCATAATAGTCAAAGAAGCAGCTTTTCTGATGCTTCTGGCAGAGAAGATCTGAGTTTAAAACAACCACATGTGAGTACATGTGTTTGTCTCCGAAGACATTAAACTCCATGTTTGAGAGTTCCAGGAATTAGTTGGCAGTCTGCTTTTCTGCAGGTAGCAGCTGTTTGACATTAAGTGGCAGAGCAGGTGAAAAATGCATGTGTGCAACCTCTTAGAAGTAAGTAGTAAAATTCACTGGCCAATTTCCAGTTTTTGAAAAGTTTACTCTAATTTCATTGTTACAACTTTTCTGTGTGCGCTGATGGTCATTAAGGGGGACGGGGAAGGAACTAACTCAAAGATGTGTGCTTATTAGAGCTCTGATTTAGAAATTAAAACACTAGTAAGTAAAGGAATAGGAAAAATCACTAAAATTGCATGCATATCTTCTGCATTTTGAGTGAAATGAAAACGTTTGTCTTCATTGGAAAGAAGCAATTATGACCTGCTAGTTTGAAAATGGGCTTTGAGCCGCTTATATGGGTGTGTTTCTCTAAGTAGACTGTGCTTCATAGAACTTCTGTCTGCTTTGGCTGTGTTGACTATTTGTGCGTTGATTTTTTTTTTTTCTTTTGAGAATCATTTTGGTGGTTTCTCTTTTGTAAAGGACACTGAAGCCATGAAAAGAGCTTTAGCCTTAATAGATTCAAAGATGAACCAGGCAAAAGGTTGGCTGAGAGATCCAAATGCACCTCCAGGTAATATTAAAACAAAACAACCCAAACCCCCCTCCCAAAAACACAACACAAAGTATCTTGTTTTTTTTAAAGGCCTGAATAATTCTGTTCTGTAAGACAAAATTGCCTTTAAGCATTAATGACCCGTATGTAGTGGGTCATGCAGAAGGAGCCTATATTTATTCCTTTCTTTAGATACTGGAGATTGAACAAGTTATGTCTAATGACCTGGAAAGCTTTGCTTCTTTTTAGTTGTCTAAATAATATACTCTTTATAAACATACATGTTTTTTCTTTGCATTCCACTAGGAAAAAAAAAAACCCACAAACACCCATAAACTGCATTGAACAATATTTAGCTGTAGTGGTTGCTAATACTTAAAGTCTCTCCTTCCATATTTTCAAATTTGTCTAAGTTTAGATTTGCCTAACAGTAATTTTTAGGTGTTTTGGTTTTGACATAAATTTTTTTAATATTAAAATTTGCCATAAATACTGTAACTACAGTCGCTTTTACTTTTGCCTTTGTATGCACCTCTAAAGCACATAAAATGGGATAGAGGCCTGTTCCATCTGAACTTTGAAAGACTTTATCTGAAACACTTCCTCTGAAATTGAAGCCAAAATAATACACTTGTAAAAGTTGGAAATCGTTGTTATCTGTGGAGCTTCTGTCCTCATTCCCCTTGCCACAATCTATTCCAGAAACCTCAAAGTTCTTTTCAAAGCCTCGTGTCATTGACACTGACAAATAATGAAATAAAGTATTAAAAATTCAGTAGCTAAGGACAAATGTGAAGATAATTGTAGAACTAAGTGCAAATCAGATTTTACTGAGTGTGTTACTTTGAACTAACCTCTTAATATGTTTGTCATCTGAGTGTTCCTTACAGCAGGAATTCTTTGAGCCAATTTCATTATTAAAAGTTCATGGAGGAACCAGTACTTTATGGGCAGTGGCATCTCCACTATCCATAATGCTGGAGGGTGGGATCAGGGTGGGTTGGAAGTAAAAGCAATGTTGTTCTTTTATCTTCCTTAGCCAAAATCAAGTCAGATTTGCAACTGGCTAAAGCTAAGGCTACATGAATCTTGCCATGTTGCTCTCTTCCTTCTTAGCCTGAATTACAGGTTCTATAAATGAAGTATTTATAGCAATTCAGCTATGACAACAGAATGGTTAAATGACTTGAAATACATGGCACATGATGCATATTAAGGCTATGCTATATTGCTTCAGAAATACTGTCCTGTTATAGTTACCGCATTTGGTGTATAGCTCATCGTTCTTGATAAATGTATTTCCATGACTGAACCTAATGCAGTCAGTGTGGTGGGACATGAGTCTAGCAGTTTACACGTACATGTTAAAGAATGTCTTGTTTGTTTTACTAACTGACTCTGCCACTTAGGGGATGCTGGTGAGCAAGCAATAAGGCAGATCCTTGATGAAGCTGGGAAAGCAGGAGAACTGTGTGCAGGCAAAGAACGCAGAGAGATTCTGGGAACGTGCAAAACGCTGGGCCAGATGACTGATCAACTGGCTGACCTCAGAGCTAGGTAAATCTATGACTTTTAAGGGACAATTTTCCAGTACTATTAAAACAATTTTTCTGAACTTGCAGTTGTGTCACTTCCTAACCTGTAGGAGAGCAGGCCAGTAGCTGTGTTTTGCCTTTCACTTCAATCTCTTCTGATAAAAATATGTTTTAATATGTGAAATCTTAATTATATAACATGATGAGCAAAACATGCTCGAGTATTTGAAGTTTGTTTAATGTCAAACACGTAACCTTCCAAATTAGGCTGAAATGAAACTTCAAACTCTACTCTTAAGTCTGTCTCCAAAGAGGATGTACCCCAATGACTGTAAGATACATGAATACTCTAGCTTTCAGGTGTTTATTGGGATGTTAGACCACAAGCAGTAGTTGTTGAAGTTGTTTATCAGTCACTGATTAAATTCTACGGATCTTGATGTGCATTTCTTGCATAGTTTTATTTAACCAGAGCCCTTAATCAGTTTTCTGCTTCCTCATTAGAAATTGGTTATTCTTTCACAACAGTGTTTTGAATTTAAGGGGTTTTGTTTTTAGGCAGCAGATGAGTCTCTTTAAATTTGCTCTCTTTTTTTGATGTCAGGTATCATGGCCTTTTGTTCTTTTGCCAGAAAGTAGGAAGTATGACGTTCCTTTGTGAAGGCATAAGCTAAGAAAGAACTATTCCATGTAGTTTGAACACTATAACCCAGTTTCCTTTGAGTATAAAGAATTTTTCAGCTGCTTATCAGTGTAGTAAATTGTTAAGGTAGAGTGCTTTAACACTGGTTTCTTTAATTTGCTGTAACATTCCTCCGTATTCCCCAAAGATACCCCACCTGGAAACCCCAGAAAGCTATTCACTGCGATCTGTTAGGGATGCAGGTAATGGTTTCGTGGTATAATATTTTCTCCTAAATGTTAATGCATCTTTCAAATTGGCAGAAAAAGCAATACAAGTTAAGAGTTTTTGGAGAGGGGGGTAAAAAAAAGCTTTTAGGTAAGATAAAAGCCTCTTCTGACTTTTAAGGCCTTAGTGAAGTGCAGGAAGTGAGCAAATCCAAATTACCTGGAGAACTGTGTTTTGAGTTACCTGAAGAACAAATTCCCTGCATCACTTTAAATCCATAGACTGCCAGGCTCTGAAGTGTTGCAATGGTATATACACAAGCTTGGAATATTTCTATAACTTACTTCCATGAATTAATTTGCTTTATAGTGGCTAAAAAGGCCAAAATTCAGAAATACTGGTCATATTGTCATTAAAGGAGATGTATACTAGCTGTGGTAGTGGATAAGAAGCTGGTTTTAGTTTGTCTTCACTTGGACTTCCAGCTGATTGATGACTTCAACTCAGCCTGTGAGAAATAAGGTATAAAGAAACATAACTTGAGACTCTGGCCTGACTGTGTAAATACACCTTAGCATCTCAGTAGCATGCTTGTCATCCTTCTACTTACTATGGTCTTTTTAAAGTTAGTAGTTTGATAAAGTTAACACGCTCAAAAAACTTTCCAGTAGTCAGGTTATTTTGGAATGGAGTATAAGATTTCTTATGCAAAACCAATGTTCTCAGGAATATGTATTAGAAGTAATTTGTCTTATCCAAATTTTAACTCCTAAGCACTTGAACAAACAGTGGTAGTGCTGCAAATTGTTTTCTACAGTCCTGTAAATTTGTATAGCTATCATCCTTTTCACCATTTTAAGAAGTCTCACCAATAGCCCGTCACCTTTAATCTCCTTTGTCAACAGGATTGAGGCAACTAAGACATCTTATTTTCACTTACAGACTTGCTGTCCTCACTTAAGTGTGGCAAGACATAACTCCTGCAGGTTCTGACTGACTTGCAGCAATCTATAAATGAGGAGATAACAGGCCTTGCCCTGGGTACTTTAATGGAAATGTATCCTCAAATAGCCCTAGCCCTACTTTGACACTTAAATGTTCCTTCTTCTGAGGATGCTAAATGTCAAGTTCTGGAAAGGGTAAAATAAGCTCTTAGTTTTAAAGTCTTCTTGTTGTGGTGTTCTTCCTCAAGTTACTTCTGTTTTCCCAGGAGGAAAAAAAACCTGATTCAATACTGTATCTCTTGCAATAATTGCTGGGAATGCTTATAAACAGTCTTTGTTGCCTCTTCATTGGAAAAGAGCTTTGTGCAATCCTGAGCTCAACCTGTGATGCTCTTTTTGTTTTGGGCAGAGGACAGGGTGCTACACCCATGGCCATGCAGAAAGCGCAGCAGGTGTCACAAGGTCTGGATTTACTCACTGCAAAAGTGGAGAATGCAGCCCGCAAATTGGAAGCCATGACAAACTCTAAGCAGGCAATTGCTAAGAAGATTGATGCTGCTCAGGTACCACTAATGATTTCATAAATACACATTACTGCTGTTATACTGAACTTTTGTAGTTGTTTCCAAATACAACACAGTTAGTTGTTAGGAGGAACGTGTAGGGGATACTTGCTTTTACAGAGAAAAAAATCTTAAATTCAGTAAATTACAGTGAGTTTTGCTACAGCTTATGCATTTTTTTTCCATGATTTTTTTAGCATTGCTTAAAAATTTCAAGGACGTGAAATTATAATGAGGAAACACCCTAAATTTGGATATAAACTGATTTCACTAAAGAAAAGAGGAGAGCAGTTCCAGACTGCACAGACTTACCTGTGGGTAAAACCAGAGCCCTTTATCTTGGGCTCTGTTTTGGGAGTGGAGTTCAGGATTTAGAACTTCATATTCATGACAAAAGCAAAACAATGTTAATGAAACTACTTTTAATTGATTTTTTTGTAACTGTTAAAATCTCCCTCAATGGTCAGGCTTTTACTCACTGAAAATGATGGTCATCAAATAATGAACATCCTATATATACTTTATCGAAGCGTGTGTGTATATGTACACATTAATATTATAGATATATCAAATGACATTATAATGAAACTTGTTAGAAGAGCTCTGTAAAGAATGCCACACTGTGCACAAGAGCATCTGTTTTCATCTTTATTCTGAAAGCCAGACCATGAGTCTCTAAATCCACCGGTTAAACCTTACTTCCAAAAATACTGTTGGCAAATTTTGGGGAGAGAGAGAATGTAAAATCTTTGGGTATACTTCATCTAGTTTGACATCGTTTTCAAAATGGAAAATCTGCCAGACAATGGAAAGAACTTCATGGTATCTAATAAACAGAAATTGCTTTTGAAGAGTATTTTCTGTTAAATAGTTTTGAAAGCTGTATTGATTTTTATTTTTGTTTAGAAGTCTCCATAGAAATAATATTACTGTTTGTCTTCATTCATACATAACTACTTTTAAGAATTGGCTTGCGGATCCTAACGGAGGCAGTGAGGGAGAAGAACATATTCGGGGAATTATGGCTGAAGCGAGGAAAGTTGCAGAATTATGTGAGGAGCCTAAAGAAAGAGATGATATCCTTCGTTCCTTGGGGGAAATCTCTGCTTTGACAGCTAAGCTGTCAGATCTGCGGCGACAGTACGTATTAGTTTTATCACTACTAATTTACTTGAATGACTTTCTTTTGCAGTTCAAAGTGCTGAGCAAAATCAGAATATTGATGGTTAATTGGGGAATAGGTTTTCCTCCTAGAACTGGGAATGGACATCTTGTACTTCTGAGTTTCTATTCTGTACTTAGTAACAATTGAATGCGATGAATCGTTCTGTTCTTGGAGGGAGAAACTAACTTTTTAACATGCTTAAAAAAAAATTAATTTATAAAATGGTATCCTTTTTAATGCTTCAACCTAATGATTTCTATCCCAAAGCCCAACTTGCACTATCTACAAGAAGAGTAACTGGAGTCATTATCTAGAAAATATTCCATAGGCAGTAGAAAGAAAATATTTGACAGGCAAACCGAAGCCACAAGTGAGCTCCTTTGTACGGTCAAAGCACTTTAAAGGAATGAGAGAAGGTGAAATTCAGTTTGATGACATTTGTCTGTATAAACACTGTTTTATTGCTAAGCAGTTTACTAAATGGCAAGGCGGAACATATAGCACTTCAGCTGCTGTCAGTGTTCTAAGCTGTAACTGCAAACTATATAAAAGATAAGACTTTCAGAAAACCCTGTTAGCTTAGGTTCAGTGCTCAGCTGCAAATGGCATTTCTACATCAGTTTAGCACAAAGGATGCTTGAGAATGGACATGGAGAAACAGTTATAGAAATTGTGATATTTATGGCCAGTTGGTATATGGAGATAAATATTTTTCTTTAGTTAGACACTTGAGTCAAGTTTTTATTGAGATTTAGCTGCTGCAGGTCTTAACATGCTACCTTTTTTCAAGTTCATGTATAGCCTTAGGTCTGTTGCTGCTTATTTTTCTGCTTGTAATCTGTGTGGCATTATTGCAGTTGCTCCTAAGACAGCCATGAGTATGGGAAATCAGTCGTAGATCAGTATTACCAATGACAATACCATGCCTTCCCCCACCTCAGTGCTGTGCTGAACATACGAAATATCCAGGTGCCACAGCAGAGAAGTGTGAGGTGGGGATTTATGGATGGCAGTTCTGCATTATTTCTCAGACTCAAGTGCCAAATTTAACCTTAGCTAAAAAGATGAAGTAACTTTCATTGTGTCTTCCTGCTGAATTTGGGACTAGCTGTAAATGATCTTTATATGACTATACTTTTTTTAATCCTTAGTGGGAAAGGTGACTCTCCTGAGGCCCGTGCATTGGCTAAGCAAATAGCTACATCACTTCAGAATTTACAGTCCAAAACAAACAGGGCTGTAGCAAATACTAGGCCGGTTAAAGCAGCTGTCCATTTGGAGGGCAAGATTGAGCAAGCTCAAAGGTGGATAGACAATCCTACAGTTGCTGATCGGGGAGTGGGTAAGTGTTTCCATGTGCTCTTCCCCACCACAGTTTTATGGTGAAACTTGTTAGCTTTTGTGACTGAAACTACTGCTCTTGGGATGCTGAGGATGTGTGGAATTGCTTCACTGATGTGGAGACCTGCAGCTTGTGCCTGGAGGTTTATAGCCAAGTCCTGTCTGCAACAGTATTGAGTCGAGCTGGCCCCTGATTCTCTTTGTCATCTGGAAAGAACAACTTTGGTGAATAGGAGAATGTGTGCTGTAGAACGAACTTTGGACTGCTCCTTGCTCTTATCATGCAAATATAGTATCTCAAATTTGAATTTATACTTACTCCAGCAAATTGAGTAATTAAGTCCTTCAAAGAGGAGAAAAACATTTATAAACCTGATGTAAAAATATCACTTCTTGTATGGCTTCTGGGTTATCTGAGGAGAATATACTTAAAGAAAGGTGATCTGAAAATCCAAGCATGCTATCAGCAGGCATATAATCATGGTTCAGGAGCTGCTCTACTGAGAGCTTACTGTAAACCATTTTTGAAATTTCTTGTTTACCTTCTGATCCTGTTGCAAGCAGGTGTATGAAGCCTGAAAACTGGATTTGGTAGTTTTATCCATAGCAGTTAGGTCTGAGCAGCGCAACTGATAACGAGTGGAAACATGCTCTTTAAGTAGTGTAACTGCAGATCTTTATTTCATACCTCTTTCTCACAGCTTTGTCTGTCAAGAAAACTTTTCTTGTGTAAATAACTAACAACAGATTCTTGAATTGAAATTTTAGTGCTGTTGATAGCTTGGACACTTAGGAAGTGCACACTCATATGGAATATTTTAAACAGAATGGTGGAGTTCTGTGTTTTGAAACTTTCTGATAAGCAAATTGCACACTGAATGAGATGACCAAGAAAGCGGTAGATAGGTCTTATGAGATGTTTTGGCAGTGGCTGAAAAAATTCCTCATTTTAATGTTTCTCTTGAACATAGTAACCTTGTGAGGTGGTTGGCTCAAAGAAGCACAAAACCTAAACTTAGTTTTTCAAATTTTTAATTCAAAAGGAACAAAGGTAACTTAAATCCCACTTGAAGTCTGTAAGTGCCTAGTTAATAATGAGGCTTGCATACATACCGAAAGCTTGCTGAAGGAACTGAAGTTTCTCAATGCTGGATATATGCTACAGATAGTAATACAAATACTATACAACAGTAAAAATGTGCATAGAAATGCAATATGTTGCATAACTTTAATATTTCTAGTTTAATGAAGAAAAATTCTAGTTGTAACATGATGTCATGGTTCAATTATTTTCATTTAAATGTCTTTCACTTGCCTTGGCCCTTGGCAGGGTGCTTATAGGAAAGGTATATTAAGAATACAAATCAGATATATTGTCTGATTGTGTCTTCCTGCTGAATTACAGGACAGCACTTCTGGTAGAATTTGGCCTGGCATTTTCAGTGCTGTGATAATGTGAAAATACTTCAGTGTTTTCTGCCATATCAAAAATAACTCTGTGTTTGCAGTTATCCCAGGGTAGTGCTTCACCACAAACTGAATTTTGAAGTAGCAAGGCAGAATTATTTTCTATATTATTATTATTATATATTATAATACAATTTCTGTAATATACACAAGGCAGGGTATTTTCTATATAAACACATGAGCCACTTCAGTGGTGTTGGCTGCTACAAATGCCTAGATGCAGTCATATTATGAATTATCCTAGCTGAGCGATGGCTAAAGTAATTGTAAGTGACAGATACAAACTAGGCAAGATGTACTGAAATACTAAATTGGTGTGTGAAGAGTACTTGGCTGCACTTGACTTATGCAAAACAACAATTAAAAAATATCTTGGGACAGTCCAACAGCACCAAACTTAGCTACGCTAATAAGCTTTCTAAAACGATGATGGTAGTGCTAAGTGATTCTTGGGTAGTCAGGTCCTGTGACAACTTCCTTCAAAGTAGTTTTGATCTTGATTGTGAACTTGGATTAATTGTGTGTTAGCATTGGCTTAAAATGATTCTTCAGTAGGTCTGCAAATGAATTAATATACAATGATTTCTTTTAACTTTAAAAGAAGAATACTGTTGAGGAGCATATTCTCGTGAAAGAACAGGAAGCTTCTATAAGTGAATGAAGGAGATCACCCATGATAAAAATAAATTTTTTTTTTACAGAAAAACTTTTGACAAACTGTGGAGGCTTTATAAGGATTCCCCCCCCCCCCGCCCCCAGCAATCTGGACACTTGACACTTTTTATCCATGATTTCTGAAATCCTGGGAGAGGGTATTCTGCTTTTTCATTTATGTTTTCTACTTGGCTTTTCTCCCCCTCTTCTTGCTCATCTTCTAATGACTTGTAATGATGTGAAGATGAATTGCAGTACTCGAAAATTGCAGGTCCTTTCTATTGGAGTCAACAGATTAAATATGCAGAAATAACTGACAGCTGTAGTGGTTAACTTCTGCCACCCTAGTTACATGGGATGTGTGTCTAGCCAGAGTTGTTGTAATAAGCAAAAAGAAACTGGTGAGTGTTGAATTCCTCTATGGGTTTTAACTGCAATTGCTTAATGATAAACTGCAGAAGATCATTTCCGCTGCCTTGAAAGATGTTCTTAAAGCCAAGAATTCTGAAATGTCACTTACTTCATAGTGTGTCTGACTTAAGCTTTCAATTTTATGTTCCGCTCGATGTTAATGCAATGTGACTTCTTCCACTGTAGGCCAGGCAGCAATTCGGGGCCTGGTTGCAGAAGGTCGTCGTTTAGCCAATGTCATGATGGGACCTTATCGTCAAGACCTGCTTGCCAAATGTGACCGTGTAGACCAGCTGGCTGCTCAGCTAGCTGACCTTGCAGCAAGAGGGGAGGGAGAATCTCCTCAGGCCAGGGCAATTGCTGCTCAGCTTCAGGACTCACTGAAGGTAAAAATATGCTCTTGTGCACTGAAATGCATGATATGCTGAAGTATTTGTACTCCTCTGATAAAGGAAGCATCAATAAAAACAGACAGTGCAGCAAAAAACGCTGTTGGTTTAGCTGAGATGCTTAAGGCAAACTTTCTACAAAGCCCTTGATAGCATGCTGTAGGGATTAATTCCAAATGAACAATTTAGAAGTAAAAACAAAATCTCATTTTAAAAGAAAACAGTATGCTAGCATTGCACATTTGAGAGACAAGGTCTCAAATTGTGCTGTTTCTAGCTTCTGATGGTGCTTCAAGGAGTGGTATGTAAGCTTCTGGTGTTTCAAATTATGTAAAGAGTGATTCATTGATCATTTTATCTTTGGCTGCTGTTGTAATAGGCGCCTTTTTTCTAAGAAGAGGTTTTTATGGATTTGACTCGCTGCAAACTTAATGTTCCTGTATTACGTGCTTTTTCTAAAGGATCTTAAAACACGGATGCAAGAGGCAATGACCCAAGAGGTTTCTGATGTTTTTAGTGACACCACAACTCCTATTAAGTTGTTAGCAGTAGCAGCCACTGCTCCTTCTGATGCTCCCAATAGAGATGAGGCAAGTATACCCACGTGGTCTTTTTCCCATGTGAAGCTTCACTTACTGTTTAATTTTACCTGAATTGGTATTTTGAAAAACAAATCAGTATTTATTTTTTCTTAAGCTTGTGATACATGCTTATTAATTCTGACAGTGTGAGGATTGTCACGTGAATTTCTCTGGACCCTTGGAGATTGCAAATTGTGGTGTGTATACCTGGAAACTGGATTGTCCCTGACTTCAGTAAATGACAAAGATTTCTGCCTGTGATGTTAGTACCATGTTGCCTTCAGCATGCTAAAAATTCTTGTGCAAAAATCACTGGCGCACTAATTAGTGGATTGTTTATCTCAACATTATATAAACTGATTAAAATAGTCAAATTCATGCCAAGATTGATCAGCAGATTTAACCTGTTCTCTTGTTGTATAATGTTTTCTGTACTTCAGAGCTACTGACTGCATGTGAAATACCTAAAAATCTCTGGCTGGCAGCTCTGTTTGGCCAAGTTGATTTGAACATGATCAAAATGATTCCCAAGACCTTAGGGAATTTAGCTTTATGACAGGATAGCTTTTTGTCAAAGTATTCTGTGCCTTGAATAACTAAGGACTGTGGAAAGAGGTGGGTTTTTTTTCCAATGTGAAGTTTCAAGTTTTAGGGTAAACCCCCATATTTATCTTCCAAATATAGTTACTTTTAGATTATGGGTTTGAAGATTAATGTCTATAAGCTAAAATAGTTCTAAGACAGTAATTGTTACAGCAGTAGTAATCAGGAATTAGTGTACTTAATACCTCGAAGGTATAAAGTGTGGTAGTTGTTGTTGTCCAGATGAGTTAGTAAAGAAGAAAGCTGGATAACGTAAAGATTAAAAAAATGAAATGATTCAAAGCTTTTGTGTCCTGTTGCATCCTCTCAGGAGATGCATTAGGTGTGAATGTTATGAAGGTCTCTCGTATTTGATGCTGAAGAAATTATGTATTCTTCAGGGAAGTTAGACTTTTTTAATGTGGGTTTTTTCTCTTCTGACAAACAGGTGTTTGATGAAAGAGCAGCAAACTTTGAAAACCATGCTGCTAGACTGGGAGCTACAGCGGAAAAAGCAGCCGCAGTTGGAACTGCGAATAAAACTACTGTGGAGGGCATTCAGGCAACAGTGAAATCGGCAAGGGAGCTTACCCCGCAGGTTTGCTTCCTTAGTCTCGAAGGGCTATTAAAAGGGCTGGGGACAACTTCTGTGGCATTTTCTTTGTCTCTGCTATCAGAGAAAGATGTTAATACCAGCAAGGAACGCAGTGCTGACCCTTAAAAGGGGAATGGCAAATGCTTGTGTATATGATACCAAGTAGAACAAACCGATTAAATGACATGTCTTACTCTTCAGCTTTTGGACAGAAGTGTTGGTGACTTATCCTTGGAACAAAATTACTTTGAGGCTTAGTAAAATACGTAAGTGGCAAAAATGCTCTTTTAATGAATGTATATTAGTGTTTTCAAGAAGTGTTTCAAAATGGTAAACACTTATTGATATATAAGCATGTAATTGAAGTTCCAGGAAAAAGTATATGTATCAACAAACTTCAGAAGCGTCGTAAATCTTCAAGCACTTCGATGTTGAACTGTAATTAACGAACTAGTATTCCAAAGGAGGAGCTACATATCCGGTCCTGAGAAACAAATGTATTTTCAAGAATGTGTGATGTCATTGTATACTGATACTTCCATAATTAAAAATGTTTTCTATTGGCAGGTAGTTTCAGCTGCTCGTATCCTCTTGAGAAATCCTGGAAATCAAGCTGCTTATGAACACTTTGAGACCATGAAAAACCAGTGGATTGATAATGTAGAGAAAATGACAGGTAAAGTAGGAATCTTTGTTGAAGATTATTCTTGTGGCTAACTGGCTGGTATAGATTTGTTTCCCCTATTCTGTTTCGATTGATGAAACATGCATAAGAAAAATGACTCATTAAAAATACATTTAGAGAAGTGGCAATGTGTTCTCTCACTCCAGAAACAGGTGTATGTTACAGCATAAACAAAACACCTTTATAGATGTTAATTTTGAGCTGCAGGGGAGCAAATTCAGCTTCAGTCCTTTTGTTAGCTTTACTGCAATTGCTATTTTAGCAACGTATCACTGTAGCAACTTGAGTTTTTTTCTACATAATCATGGCATGTTCAATGAGGATAAATAATTAAGTGGAGACAAGAAAACATGTTTAAAATGATCAATGATGAAATGATCATTGATGATCAATGATGAAAGCAGTGAGTAAAACAAAGCTACTGATCTACTGAATCTTGCTGAGACACTTTAAATGTTTCAGTCTTTCCAAAGTGCAGATCCTTTGCATTGGTCTGCTAATCTCCTGACTGCATACTACCTCCTTCCCCATCCCCATAATTAAATTGTGGGTATTTTTATATCTTACTGCCTTGTCACTGTATATCATCCTTAAGTAAAAGCACAGCTGGAGGGATATTTCCTTTTGAATGAATGAGGGGGTACAAAAAGTACTGAATATGCCAGTTCTTGACTCAAGCAACATTCCATGGTAGATGAGTAAGAGCTTGGGATGCCACTAGTGGGAGGAAGCCTGACCACAGTTACTGTGATAGAGGTACCACATAATCAGAAGTAAACCTGCAGTAATACATTTGGTCTGATTCCCATGCACCCTTCTGCCCCTTCCCACCCCCCAGTTTGGAAATACCTGCTTCCCTGGTTGTGAACAGTCTCTGGAACGCCAAATAGCCCTTTCCACAGATGAAACTAGAATCTTAATTTGTTTAACTTTTTTTCTAGGGTTGGTGGATGAAGCCATTGATACTAAATCTCTATTGGATGCATCAGAAGAGGCTATTAAGAAAGATCTTGATAAATGTAAAGTTGCGATGGCCAATATTCAACCTCAGATGCTGGTAGCTGGTGCCACCAGCATTGCTAGACGAGCAAACCGCATCCTCCTGGTAGCGAAGCGGGAGGTTGAAAATTCAGAAGACCCTAAATTCCGTGAGGCTGTTAAAGCAGCCTCTGATGAGCTAAGTAAAACTATATCACCAATGGTAATGGATGCTAAAGCTGTGGCAGGAAACATTTCTGATCCTGGTAAGGATTCAGTCAGCTGATTTAAAATAAATTTTTATTTTTGACTGGCTGAAGATGATATGAAGTCGTGCTTATCTGGTGTTGTACAACTGTGTATCCCCTTTTATGCAAATTTTGTGTACACTTAAATCCAGAACAGTAAAATCAAGGTCACACCACTAACTGCTGAATCCTGCTCTTTTAAAATGCGATCAAAGACCTTTTGGCATACTCAAAAGAAAAGGATTTGGCATTCCAATTTGGTTTGATTTCATAATCTTTATTAGAAGCAGTATTTGTCACTACTTATCAGTAGTACTACTTTATATAAAGAAAATATTATTGAACTTTATTCTAAAAGTTGTTCTGGGAATTACTTTGGCTTATAATAGTGACTATTACTCAGCGCAGGCTTTATTTTATGCATGTTGCATATGACACTAACATTTCAAGCATATAAATCCACTGTAAACATTTTGGTAGTTTTTAAATGTCAATTTTTTTACGTGTATATGTGTACTCAGCAGAAGTGATTTTTGGGGGGTAGCGTTGCAGTTCTATTACAGAAGCTGTTAAACTGGTAATGGAATTTTTGTTCAGGTTTGCAGAAGAGTTTCTTGGATTCTGGATACAGAATTCTGGGAGCTGTGGCCAAGGTCAGAGAAGCCTTCCAGCCTCAGGAACCAGATTTTCCCCCTCCTCCTCCTGACCTTGAGCAGCTTCATGTAAGTGCCATAGCTTGTAATACAGTACACAGTTGTCACTGACGACGTGTGGATTGCACACTGAAATTACTTGAATATAATTTTATTCCTTAAAAAGAAAATGCATTGTCTGGCCAGCCATGCATACAAGTAGCCTGAAGTGTAAAAAAATACCAATCTAGCTTTCATAAGAGATTAAAACATGGTATTTCTTTTAACATAGAGCACTTGAAAAACTGGGAAAAGGCATGAGCTTATGCAATCATGTCTTGCCATGACACCGTCCTCTACTCGGTCTGTGTATGATTTCATTCCACCGAATACGTTTTTTCCCTTTCCCAGCTGACTGATGAGCTTGCTCCTCCAAAACCACCACTTCCAGAAGGTGAGGTTCCCCCACCCAGACCACCACCACCTGAAGAAAAGGATGAAGAGTTCCCAGAGCAGAAAGCAGGAGAAGCTATTAACCAGCCCATGATGATGGCTGCAAGGCAGTTGCATGATGAAGCCCGGAAATGGTCTAGCAAGGTAATAAGTTGTTGTATGTGTCTTGTACTAAAAGGATACTTTCTTTTTAGGATCAGTGTGTTTTGGTCCAAAGTCAGTTGCTCAAACAGAGAATTTTATAGACCAAATAGTAAAAACAGTGCCGTAGGAGGAATTGGAAACCCTTTCAAGTTCCAAGTGAACTAGGGTTAACTGTTCTAATATTCAGAATTACTAGAATGCTTTATTAACATACCTCTGAACACAACTGTGCTTTGTATGCTAAGCTGTTTGTGATCCTTGATGCTAGTGTTGCCTAGAGAGCCACTAACACGGCTTTCTAGGCTGACAGGCTGATTGCTTTATTTAAGTGACTTTGAAAAGTCTGTATGGAAGTTGCAGATGCCAGCTGCAGGAATCATTGAGCTGGTCTGTCTTAATTCTGGAAGGAGCTGCAAGTTACTTTTCAATTCAGTTGGTGCCTTTATGGTTGGAAAAGTGACCATATACAAATGGCCTGGTCTCATTCTTTTTCTGTACTGAGTCACACTTGCTATCAAGGCCAAAATCCTTCATTTCCTTACTATGTCATAGCACTGAAAAAGCTGTGTGAACTCATGAGCCTTAAATGCTAATATAACACTCCCCCCCCCCCACCCCTTTTCTTTCTCCCCGCAAAGGGCTATGTTTTTCCTCTGTCACTCTGTCAGTCTTACCTCTGAGATTTAGACTTCTGCAGGTACAAATTAAAGATCAGAATTTGGCTTTTAAAATCTACTTTTTTTTTCTCTCTACCAAAATAGATGGTGAATGAGAAAATACACTTGAATAGCTTATAGAATCGACTTGAGTGCTTTGTGCTCAAGGAACATCTGGTTTAGAAGTACAGATAAAACATAAAAGAAGTCCTGCAAATCTGAGTGTCTCTTCCATAAAATGAAAAGCTCTATTTCCCCCATACTTCTGGATATACCAAATACAGATTTATATTACTAAAGGGGTAGTACTGGAATGTGGTAGTCATCTCAGAAGGTAGTTTTGAAGCCAAAAGCCTTAATTTGAGGTTCCTAAAAGTGTTTTGATGTTAGAATCTTAAAATGGGTAACTTAACAATACACAGTAGGTAATACCTACATACTAAATTACCTATATATACTGTATACATTCTAAATTAAATAGTGCAACTGTTTATTTAGCAAAGCCAAGCAGCAGATGTTAAAACTCCTTGCTGATTAGGAAAGAGCTTTAAGCTTAGTGTATTTAGATTATAAAACACTTGTTGAATTTGAGACCAACAAATCAGTAAGCTAGGCTAGCATTTGTCCTTCTAATTCTTTTCTAGCAGTCCCATTTTAGCAATAAGAGTACAGTTATTCAGATAGCATGTTTTTGGGGAAGAAGTTTTAAAAACATTTTTGTAGTCTGAAGTCACTGGGTGAAAGAGGGACTGATGGACAGTGCTACTGAGGAATATGAGTTGGACCTGGAAAGACAGAAATACAAGGTCTTGCTCATGCTAAATCACAATAGACTGTGTGTGGATGGTCTCTGCTTTTTTTGCCCAATTGCATTAGTCTACTGGTACTTTACCATGTGTTATGCTTATGGGGGGACAAGTACTTAGTCTTTAAAAAAATTTTAATAACATTCTTCGTTCTTGTAAGATATAAAATTGATTTGTCTTTTTTCCTTTACAAAAACTCTGAGTGGATTCTGGGCTTCTATGTACTCCATTTTTCTCATGGAGCACAAAGTGAACACTTATTACTTTAGCTTTCCCTGCCTTTCCCTCTCACTTGGATAAAAAAAAGAATGAGGGATATTTGGAAACTTTTTGTTAGATTAAGACTTAAATAGAAGTTGTCTTTGAAGACAAGTTGATCTGGCAGTATATAAAAGTTACAACTTCCAAACCTTCTCTGTGTTTTTGTTGGTGTAGGTGTTTTTTTCTATAAAAGGCCATATGTTAAGCAAAACGCAGCTGAAAATGCATGATATTTTAGTAAGGGTAGTTTGACTTTTGTCACACTTGGCTTCAGTCGAAGACATAGTTAGTAAACTTGTAGAATACCTTTGTATTGACATGCTGCTCTACTATAAATGCCTGTATTGTTGTACCACTTACCTCTTCTTTGATCTACCCTTAACACAACATATTTGCTTGAATCCTCTTTTTTTTTTTAAGGTAATGAATACAACATATTGTGGCAAAACAGTACCATATGCTTCATAATCCTCTTACTCTACTAATTCTGTTTCAGTCCTTTAAGAACTGTAATATTCACAGCGTTCATAACATTATCATCTTTTCTTTTCATAACCTGGTTTTGTTCTTTTTCATGCTATCTGTGGTACTTCAATACTCACTTTTACAGTGTCGTCCCCCCCTTTTTTTCTTTACAGCAAGCAGTGTCAGTGGTTTTTCTGTGGTCCTGCTGCTGTCTCTTCTTATCTCGTACATCTGAGTGGGCTTCCATACAAAGCTTTCTATCTGTACAAATATCACAGTCGTCAGCTGCTGTGCCTGCTTCTATGCAGTCAAAAACCCCCAGCCTTCACTGAAACAGAAAATCAATTTATTTCAGTATTGTCTTGCCTGAAAAATGTTGTTCTGCAAGTCAGCCTCTCTGTAGAAGCTGTATGCTCAGATGAAAAATGTTGCTGCATCTTTGAATTGTAACTTCTTAATTTTTTGGTAACTTTGGTTCGCAGGTGAAATGTTTGTTTCTTTCTGCTAATCTTGTATTCCTTCCCCTCCTCCCTCTGATCTGATCCTAGAGCTTTCTTGTCAGATCCTGAGAGACCAAGAGGATGTTTTGGTCATTAAAACAGCTCAGTTCATGCTCTTCTACCAAATTCTGCTTCTTGTACTAACTGTCCCCTGTTTCTCCACCCTTGCTGCCACCTGCAAAGCCTGATGTGACTGTGATTAATGAAGCGGCTGAGGCTGGTGTAGATATAGATGAGGAGGATGATGCAGATGTTGAATTCACTCTCCCCTCTGACATTGAAGATGATTACGAGCCTGAGCTGCTGTTAATGCCAACCAATCAGCCTGTTAACCAGCCCATTCTGGCTGCTGCTCAGTCTCTACATCGGGAAGCAACCAAGTGGTCTAGTAAGGTACTCTGAGTCTCCCTGGAGACTGATCCGTGTGCATCCAGCCATTTGGAACGCTGACACATTTGCATCACTCTTGATCCCTGCTGGGCCCCACCATTCTGAATGAATAAGTGTGTCTGCACTTCATTTTGAGGACTGAGAATGGCTTCACAAGGTTGCTGGATCTGTTTGTCAGTGCTGGATTGAAGCTTGATTTGGGTCACTTATTAATATCTAAAGGCTTCCTCTCCCTTTGCACCTGCCTGTTCTTCTTTGTTATGGCAGTTTTCAAATGGTAGTAGGGGTTGTCTTCCCTCCTGCCCTGTTCTTCTTTCCCTTCATTTGGGCTGCCTGGGAAGCCATGGTTAATGGTTTCTTAATGACTTCCAGAGACAGCAGAGTATACAGCATTCAAGAAGTCATTTAACGTGTCTATTGTGCTTTGCCTCCACTGATGCCATCAATTAGAGTATCTTCCAACAAGGAATGGCTTTCTATGGCAGTGTTTATCGAAGAGGACTGACTTGTCTGCTGGCTTGCACTTGGCTGTATTGCAAATGCTGGTCTTGAGAGAATTCTTTTATGGAGAAGCTGCACTGAATGCTGTTAGCTGCTGAACTGAGATTGTGTTTATATGAACCCAGGGGAAATCTAACACGAGGTTCAGACACTCACAAGTAGCCTGTCTCTTCTGTCTAAGCACAAATATTTGCAAGACTTGTCACTTTTTACAGCATGCTGCAAAAAAAAAAAGGTTGGTGTCCCATAACAAACAAAGGTTAGGGGGGGTGTGTATCTATATGTGTGTGTGTATTTACATAGATAGATATACTAAACTATTTTAATAAAAAGGGCTTTAAAAATGTTCTTGTCCTTTTCAGATTCTGATGCTTGGATAACTTGTTAGAGGGCTTCGTAAATGACACTGGTCCTAATTTCTTGATCCTCCTACATGAAAACATGGAAGAGCTTTGTGTTATGTCATTTGCATCCTAACTTGTTACACTAGCAAACTGTTTAGCTATTAGGTCATGGTAATGAATAGTTCAGCTTTCTGTGTCACCTGTATCGGTAAAATATTTGGGATATCTTCTTGAACTTGCTAGTAGTGAGTCATGGAAGTATGTGCACAGGGATAGAGCTCATTACATTTGCTAAGTTGGGTTCTCACTGTGTACTCTTTGATAGGAACTTTATTGGTCCTTAACTGTGAAATCATACTGAGGAAAGAGTGTGCTAATAGTTAAACTCACTCTGCTAATATTTCATCCACACAATAGGAATGCTTCATGGCACGAGGTAGTTCACTTCTGTCTTAACTTTATACTAACAGACTAAGAACAATAGATCTAGGTCTGCTTTTTCTTGCACTAGGTTTCTCTCTGGAACAGTGTGTAAGAAGTGGTTTTGCCTTGGTCATACTTAATTCATGTGTTTCAAATATTTCTCAGAAGTATTTCTGTGACTGGAATTTTGAGGTACTTAATACAAGAAATATGGACTTTAATGTAAGAAATATCACTAGATTTATCTTTTGAACTATCAAGTTCTTCTCTCCTAGAAGCTTTATTTTAAAGGGAGAGATCTTGTCAAAAAGGAAGATTTATTTTGAAGTAATAACAAAAGAGTAAGAGTTGCATCTCACTTCCACATTACCAGTGACAGAAGTTTTGTATGTCACATTCTCTTCCATTTATCCTTTAGCATTAAAGCATCAGCTATGCTGCTATAACAACTTCAGTTTCAGATGCCACTGAAAATTTTATACTCAACTGTTATGATTACACTATTTAACTTAGTGCTATTTGGTTTAACAAGCTACTTAGCACAGTTTTTTTAATTAAAAAAAAAAAGCCTTTCTTTGGGAAACCTGGAATTTCACATGCTAATAACATGCTTTATCTTAAAAGCTAGTCAGCTGAGCAGTACCTCTCGTTCCATGGACAAACTAACACTTTTCTTTACCAATTCTTTTCCAGTTTTGAAGTGAACTTTTTCCCCCAAGTGTTAGGAAGAAAAATGTCAGAAACATAATTAGGACAAATCTTCCCTGTTCCTTGAAGAGACCTCTTCTGTGTTCACAAATGGTTCTTCCATTCTTAACTTCTTGAAAGGGCTGCTACCAAAATGTAGACTGCTGTTCAGTCCTGACTTCTGTGAAGCTTCTGTCCTGGCATGAACACTAACTCATGTTGTTCTCTTCAGGGTAATGACATCATTGCTGCTGCTAAACGAATGGCGCTGCTAATGGCAGAGATGTCGCGCCTGGTGAGAGGAGGTAGTGGAAACAAGCGTGCCCTTATTCAGTGTGCAAAGGATATTGCTAAGGCATCTGATGAAGTCACTCGGTTGGCCAAAGAGGTGGCAAAGCAGTGCACCGACAAGCGCATTAGAACAAACCTCTTGCAGGTAATGAGTTAGCTTGTAAATGCCTCATACTCCTCCCACGCCCCTAGTTCCTCTCTTAGTGTGAGTGAGCACAGGAGTTGTGGTAGTAAATTGTGTGTATCTTTCCTTGCCTTGTAAAGTTTTTTCAAGTTCTACGTCCGTTTTTAGATCACATGGTCATACATGTTCTGTCAAGTCAGGATTTGTTTACAGGTGAGTGGAAGATGCTAGTGTCCAAAGAAGTATTGTAGAATACTGTGCTATGAACACTGGTCTGTCCTAAGCCTGTATTGCTTCGTATTTCATCTACTCATTCCTTTGTATCAAAGAATAATAGCGGAAATATAATGCTCCTTAGTTTTTTCAGTCTCAGCTAAATATACATCATCCCATTCCTAACCAAGCAGACCCCTGAGGAATATCTGGAGGAAGGGAAAACTGTGGGCTCCATGCCAAAAATTCCCAAAGCAAGCAAGGAAAATAGATTAAAGTGTCCTACCAATATATTTGTCAGTCTTGAGGGTTACAAGATTCCTCCTATGCTTATTCCTTATCTAATAGTAAAACAAAATCAAAGAATTCATCCGAATAAATCATAGATAATGTACTGGTCCAGTTCACAATGTGTTTTTTTTAATCCCCATTCCTTAGGTCTGCGAGCGAATCCCGACCATCAGTACACAACTCAAAATTCTTTCCACTGTCAAAGCTACCATGCTGGGCAGAACTAATATCAGCGATGAAGAGTCAGAACAGGTAAGAGGTGTAAAAAATTGATAGTAGCGTGGAACTGCTGATCAGCTTTATGGGGAAAAATACACAACACGTAGTACCAGATGCGTTCCGGGAAGTCAGCCGGTTAGTGAAGATGGTTTCAGTGTAGTGTCAAAAGCGACAGTTTAATAGAGGAACGTCAGTCCCTCCCGAGGCAAAAAGCTACTGCGGTTTAGGTTTTTATTTGAAGAACTTCGTCATCTCCGTGAGCGCACAGCGAGAAGCGGGGCCGGCGGGCGTGACGTGGGCGGGGGCGTAGCGCCCTCTGGTGGTTCGCGGTGAGAACAGTGACGCTTCGACACCGCCTTGGGAGCTTGTCCCGCAGTTCCGTCGGCTTCCCAGTGCGTGTGTCAGCTGAAACCCTGCCGCTCTGGCTTCTGCGAGAGCTTACTCTGCTCTGAGGCACTAAGCTTTTACTCGGGCTTTGCACACACGTAGAGCGAGAAACGGGAAAGCCTTGCGAGTCGGGACAACGCTTGCTAGCTTCCAGAGGCTAGTCGTTTTCATCATAGTTTAAGTCAGCAGTTGACTTCATGCTTGCACTGGGAGTCCTTATGCATGATGGGTTTCTGTGCCACTGTCCTGGATGTGGTGTATACATGGGAAATGTTTAATTTTCTTGACAGGCAACTGAGATGTTGGTTCATAATGCCCAGAATCTCATGCAGTCTGTGAAGGAAACTGTGAGAGAAGCTGAAGCAGCATCCATTAAGATAAGAACAGATGCTGGATTCACTCTTCGCTGGGTCAGAAAGACCCCGTGGTATCAGTAAACACTTGCCGCATAAGTATTGTTTTCTGTAACATAAAATGCCTTTTTTCGGAAACAGAAGAGATATATTAACAGCAAAAGGTGCTGTATACATGAGCTTAAGGTTAGCTTATGCTAATGCCCCATTCTAAGGGTATGAATTCTAAGAGAATGCATTTCAAATGTCTTCGGATTGCATTTGATGTCGAACACCTCAAAATTGCTTCCGACAGTAGACAGTTCTTAGCCTTTATTTTTTTTCTTTTGAAGACTCTTTTCATGAATTCTGTACTTGCAGAAGCACATTTCATTTATGCACTGTGTATTCCAGTAGTTTCCATGTGATGATATAAAACATGGACCTCACTTTAAGCTTGTGTTGAGAGTCTAGGACACTATCGGTTACTTGGCAGGTTTTTAGGGATAATCATTGATATAGAAACATTCAGCTCTTCAATAGGATTTTAGCTGGCTGTTCTTAAACCATGCAGAAATGATGGAAGGTGTGGAGTTTTTAATTAAGGGGGTGAAGGCAGCAGAACAGTTGTAAATTGAAGATTAAAATTCCATGTCTGAAATGATTTTTTTTTTTTTTTGCTTTTGATTTTTGCCTGGCAAGAGTATTTTAACAAAAACTGGAGCCGTCTTTGTCACCTTCCTGTCACCCTGTAGGTAGGCATTCCAGAACTCTTGTACTGTACTGAGATGCTTTGCAGTGGATGTTAGTGGCACACTGTTAACAGCTTGGGCCTTATGGCTGGAGACCATAAATCACGGAACTCTTTCCTTCTTGCTCAATTCAGTGATGTATTGAGCTGAAAAATTCTGGTTCTCTTAAGCTAGCTGCATGTCCAGGACCAGAAAATGCCACGTGCTGGCTTTTTCCTTTTGAAAACTAAATGAGCACATGCAATTATTCTTTTTCCTCTTCCCTCCTTCTAATGTTATTCCAGCCACTCAAGATGGAAATTAAAAGATAAAGATATTCAATTTAAAAAGACATTTTGCCTCACTGCCCTTGTTTCCAACAATGCATAAGCTTTTTGAAACACAAGCATGGCAGGGACATGAAAGCCTTTTTTAGGTAGTCTGATGGCTACCAGCAAATGGTGGTTCCTAATGCTAAACACACAAGGATATTTTTTGACATTTGGATTTTGGAGGCTCAAAAATCTTCTTTCAAGTTCTAGTAATAGTGAACAAAGTGTTACTGTATCTTTAAAAAAACCCAAGCAAAACCACAACAATAAAACCCCACAAAATACCCCCACTTTATTAGTAAAATAGACTTGGGATATTTTTACCCTTCCATAATTGAATATGCCTTTGTATATAAATAGCTATATGCATTCATTTAATTGCTCCATAGTCTCTTTTGGCATTTCACAGAAAGGAGAATTATCGTTTTAGAAATGAGTCTCTGTATGTTTGTGAGGAACACTTGCAGATTTCTGCCCAGATCAGCACTGGTGCCTCATGATGCCCTCTGAATTGGCTGAAAATTGTTGCATGATCAAACCGCCTTTGACAGAAGTTCCCGCGTGGAAAAACTGCTCAGTCTTAACAGCTGGAAGAGACCCAATATAGTCAGCTGTCCTTTACGTGTCCGCAACAGTTATTCTACAGTTGGGCTTTCTCCCTTCCCCCCCGCCCCTTCATTGCACTGTTATCTAAAAAGGGAAGTTAAACTGATGATAATACATCTGCCTCAAACTGACCTTGGCAAGGGAAAGCATGCGTCCATCTTGGATTCACTCCTTGTGTCTGGGTATTGCGGAACACGTGGTACTTCGGATCTTTCCTTAGTGTTCTCTTCCTGCAACTACCTGCAGCAGGAAGGGGAAGGAAGGGGTGCCAGAGCCTTAACCTGACTGTCTTGCATTTGGTTGGTTTATACCAGCTCTTAAACATAACTGTAATGTAGTAATTTCTATTTAATAGTAAATAACACTGAATAGGTAGGGGTTATTTTTAAAGGATTTTCTAAAAAGTCTTCCTGTATTACTTTTCCATGCTCCTCCTATTTCCTCCCCCCGATTCAGGCTTCTCTGAGACTTTTTTTTTTAGCATCACTGTTTAGTTGCTTGACTGATATTAATGCAATATTACTAATGCCTTTAATACATAATTGTTTATGCCAAAGATCACTTTCTGTTTATTGAGGAATGTTTGCAGGAAAGTTATGAATCATGGTTGCCTTTGATATATGAATGTTTGCTGTAAGTTCTTGAACTGTTTTGTAGAAGCAAAGATACTTGTCCACCATATGCAATTACTGCTTTTTTTGAACACTATTGGTCTTCAGACCTGAAATGCAGCAGAAATTTGAAAAAGACCATGAATGTCACTTAGAAATGTTTTACCACTATAAAACTTTGTTTATAAACCAAAATGTATTGTATAGTCTAATGTTTTCAACCTTTCTTTGGTTCTGTTAAAACAATAAAAATGCATTTGTACAAATGTCAGCTTCTGAGTATTAATGATAATGGAGCAGTGATATAACACCGTAACAAGAACAGAAAAAAGCTAAAGCGGCAGAAACACTAAAGAACAATTGTTTATACAGATTCTGAACAGAGAAAAGTGCAATGTTCCTCAAATGGAAGAAGATAAAACAAAGTTGTGTCTTTTCTGCCTGTAAAACTATTAATTAAAGAACTTACTGGAAGCCGTGGTCCAGTGGAAGAAAATGGGAGGTTTTTCCAGAGGCCTGATGGTCATCTGCTCTAGTGGCACTGAACAAGATGCTGAAAACTTGAAATGGGATCGGCCTGATCCTGTCAATAAGGGAAGAACTGCTACTCTGGCCAACACCTTGATAATCTGAATTTTGCTTTACAAAGTGAATGCGAGGGTGGTGAGCATGGAATTGCTGTCCTGTTTCTTTCACAGTAAGAACCTGTTAAACACTTGCTAAAAATTTCTCCCAGCACATGTAATGTTCAGACTCTGTGGAACTAATGCTTATTGGTGCTGCAGGACCAAACATTTGAACATTTGTGTTCAAAAAATGTGTGGATGTGGCACTTCAAGACATGATTTAGGGGACATGGTGGCGCTGGATTAATGGTTGGACTTGATGATCTTGAAGGTCCTTTCCAACCTAGTGATTCTGTGATAGTCTCACAGTGCTGGAAGGTATCTGGGATCTGGTAATAATAGGTAAGATTTCATACAGATCACACAGTTCTCCTTGTATCTGAGAGAGGATGAGAACCTGGGAGACAATCACCTTTGTCGGCACTCCCAGAGCTGGACACCTAGAGAAGGGGAGATCAGAAGTTGGCGGTACCAATTCCTCAATGACATCCTCAGCTGTCTGAAGCTGTACTACTCATACAGGTGCTGGTGCAATTTTTTTTAGCAGGGACAATATGTACACAGTCCCCCCTGCCCTTCTGCAGATTCTGCAGCCAAGTTTCCCTGTGTTTGGAGAAATGGCTGAAGCCACCATACCTACAGCAAAAAGCGTAAGCCTCACACAACAAATGCCATTTCCCTGATGAAAACCACCTTCATGCTGAGGGTGGTTCCCTACCAGGTGAGTGTAATTCTTGTTGACAGTGATTTCTGGTGTGCTGTGAAGCATGGATCAAAGCCCTTCCAGGGACAGCGGCTTTGCGCATGCTTCCCTGGAGCTGGAGTTACAGAAGGTTGGCAAGGCTTGTTCTGTAACGTGCTGAAGGGAAGTGCTGGTGTTGAGACTAGCCAGTTTTGATCTTACCTTATGCTCTACATCAGTAACGGTGTCAGTTCTGAAAGGAGCATTTTTCAGGCTGTTGATGCAGGCAGTGGCTCTAGCTACTCAGACTTAAGCTTGGGATGTAATCAGTTACATCTGAAGATGAGACTTCTAGTAAAATTACCGTAATTGAAGGATGCTGCTTGCTGAAATGTGGAGCAGAACTGTAGGATGAGTAATGATGGATGTTTCTCCAGCCGAAAAAGGTAGACTAGAAGGTTGGTAGCTTTTAATACCTGGTATTGCGTCTACATAAATAGCAAGGCTTTCTCATAGGTGCTGGCTCTTAAAAGCGCCGCTTTATCTACACTGATCTGCTCTAACTTCAGAAATACAAAATGGTTGTCTGGTATTATAACTAGGGTAACTTGGACACAAAGTTAGCAACAAAGAATATATGCTGATTATTTTTCTAACTGTCTTGCTGCCAGTGCTGAGATGGGTTGTCTCGCCCCCCCTCCCACCTTTCTTCAGACAGGATCATTTTTTGTCCCGTTTTGACTACTGAATGACTTTGCTTTAGATGAAGAATTGGAACTAAAGTTAGCACCTATTATCCATCTGTAAGCCAAGCAAGTTAGGGAAACAAGGATTCTCCAGTCTCCCTACTACGTACTGACCAAACGTACGGTTTGAAACCTGATGGGTACTGTGGAGCATGTGTTGGTTTACAGAGATAACAGATTTATGCTGGTGTATAAGGAAAAGTTTAGTCAGCCTTGCATCATCATTATTGTGTCTTTGGAATGTCATCATCTAAATGTTAATTGTCCTCAATTTAAAAATAAAAAATAGGAGAGAGGGCTTACCTGCCATGCTCCTAAATGCCCTTTCTAAACTTTAAATAGTTGCACAGTGATCAAGTTCAGTAAAGATGTAGCAAATAGTCATCGTTTAATTGTAGATCAGATGTCTCCCACCTAAGAACATCATGAATAGTTTACAATAGCATGAACATTTCACAAGGGAAGATGTATGTGCAGTAGAGTTCCCTTTATTTCATAACACTAAAGCACACAACCATTAAATACACTTGACACTCCTATTGTGCTACCTAAAAAGCTATGCTCCAATGCACACGTGGCACAAATCTGGTGGCATCCACTTCGAACAAGTGGAACATCTAAACCAAAGCAAAGGCTTCACATAAAAAATAGATCTTACTCTCTGCAACTGTATTCTTAAAAAAAATGGTGGTGGTGATGAGACCAAATGGAAAGAAAGTGGATTACTGAAACAACCACCGCCTCCCAGATTGAATGCAGAATGTTATTTTTATCAGCTCATCTGCAGATGGCACAAATGGAAGCTGGTTAAGGCAAATGCTTCTTAGGAAAGGCGATTTCTTGTAAACAACAAGGAAATTATTTTTTTCTTCATTAGAAGCTGTTTCTCGGGAGTGACACTCGCTATGTCCCAGGCCCCTGTGGGACCCCTACCCCTCTCACTGCCGCTCTCTATTTCTGAAGGGATTACATGATGCTTTGTGGAATGCCAGCTTGCAGCTGGCTGTCAGAATAGCTAAGCTTTTTTTGCAGGCAGCTGCAGCAGCAAAACGTGCTGCCACAAGGCTTTTCCAGTGGCCTGTCTGGCCTTCATAATGTGCTTGGCCTCTGGGCTTTGGTGTCTGACTGGCAGTGTAGTGTTGGTGACATTTTGTGGATCACCTATATCAAACTATTCACCAGCACAACAATTTAGTAAAAAAAGAGTGAAGGTGTATTAGGAAAAAAGTACCTTACTTTAAAGCCGTATTAAAAAAAACTAAGCTATGCTTTCATTTTAAGAGCTGCTGTGCACAAAATGCTTTGATCCCAAACTAATCAGTGTATTAATTAATTGGCACCTAATTAATAGCAACAGAAGTCACTAAGCAGTCAAGTTTTTTTAAGGGGAATTTCCTCTTGGAAGTAGAGCATCTTCTCATGTCCTGACTTGGAATTTTCCTGCTTTTGTAATGTATTTGACACCTTTAAAAGGCTTGTATTTTTCTCCATACATGTCTAGGCGATTCACTTTCAGTCCTGAAAAATACAAGCACAAGTACAAAGTTAAAAGCAGAATGCTAGAAACCATGTCAGTCTGTTTAAAAGTCCTGCTTTCTTGAACCATGTTAAGATTGGTTAGAAGGGTAACTGTCCTTCCTTTCACAAGTCCATCTGGTTTGAAACCGCAGAAGAGACCGTTCTTGTCACCTAATCACAGCTGCCCTGGTAGGGCAACAGCTTCTGGCTGTTCTACTCAGTGAGCCAACATCCTCCTTCCAAAGGATGAACTACTGAACAAACGAGTCCATCTTCCACAGCTCTTGTGCACTGCATTCGTTTCCAATAATGTAGATAAAGCAAAGGACAAGTTTTACAATTCTTTTCACTCTAAATGGTAATTGGAAGGATCAAAAATCCCTCTACTATTAATTGAGGAATGCCAGCAGCTATCTAAGAGTTTCAGGTTGTCCCCTGCTTTCTCACAGTCCACTATCTCTGGCATCCAGCCATTGGATCCACTATGTTTTGCTCGATTTAAACTGGTGGGTTGCAAGTTTAAGAGGAAACTGCAAGACTGTGTTCTTACACGGACTAATCGTTATTTACTCAGCAAAGTAGTCTAGGAAGCAAAAGGACCCTAGCCTCGTACTCGCCTAGAAAGGTACTATATGTACTGCCACCAATTCTCATCTACTGCCTTCAGTCATCCTCCTGGAAAGACCCAAACATGAGTCTTTGCTCTGTTATGGTCTTAATCCTGCAAAGCTTGCTTGCAGAAGCATTTTACACATGGACAAATCGCATGATTTAAGTGTTTGCAGACTGAGGCCTTGTTTGCTTTAAATTTACTTTCACACTTACCCTATAGACTTCATTCCGATTTTACTTGCAGATTGTTCTGAAGATGAAAAACTAACCAGCTCCAGAAGGAAAGAATAAGATGGGCATTCTTCAAAATTAAAGGAGTTTTTTGACCACTATAAAGGGCTTTAGTTGTACAAGGCTAAAGCAAGTCAAGAGCAGCATGCTAAATCATCATCCATCACTCTTCACTAAAAGGATAAATTTGCATGTTTAATGCACAAGTCAACAAAGAAAAATCCATTCTTGTGTTCTCTTCTCTCAGTCTTTCTTGAGCAAAATGATTGGGAATTCACAATTCCCAGCTAGGGAGCCTTCCAGCAAGGGTAACTGTCAGGTTTGGGTAAATCAGATTTTACCTTATTGGACGAAGCTGACTTCAGATCAGCATCTCCAATTAAAAGAGTAACAGTTTCCCACTTCATTTTCTGCTGCTACTCATTCTGTCAGTACCAATTTCACATAACACCCACTCGCTCACCTGAAATTGCAAGCTGTTGTATCTTAAACTGGATGTTTAAACTCGGATTCTCCTCTGGCTTGGGGGCTCCAGACTGCAGGTTCACTATGCCCTTCAGGTTTGGTAGCTTTTGAGGGGTAATTTTGCCAACGTCCCACGTTAACACCTTGTCAGGAAAGAGAGAATAGTAGCAGTAGCTTTCTAGGAAACAGCCTATGAGGTCAAGTTCATGTCAAGCTTTTCGTTTGCAGGCTGAGAACAGAAAGTAGCCTGGTAGCCCTCAGAATTATCCCACTGGCTCTGGGAGATGGCATGGTTAGAGCTCCTGCAGATACGCTGTCTTTTCTTTCCCAGCATTTCTTTTGCCCTGTCAGGGTTCCTTAGTTGGTCTGTGCGCTTAGTAAGTCTTGTTCCCTTAGTGATGGTGATGGTTTCTGTCTCAGATGGGGTCAGCTAGATCCATGAAGCAAGGAGAGCAACCAGCACAACGGTCGTAGGAACTTAAACACGAGAATGAGCAGGACAGGAGCAAGGCACTTGGCAAAAGGAGATGTTTAAGCTACAGTAACTCTCCTAAGGATCACTTGTTTCCCATTGATTCTTACCCTTCAAAAAAGATACATGGAACCAAACTGGCCCTTTACTCACCCACAAGAGGGGTGGTTTTTGTTCTTATCATAAACTGAAAATTCTCCAAACTTTGGCAGTTACAATCTACCTAGTTATCCCAACTCTTGATAAAAACACAGTATCATTCGTTTCTGCAGAGAGGAAAGGAGACTTCAAGTGTTTTTGTTGATGTGCTTGTTTTTAAAAGATCAAGGTCTGTTCTTTTTGAAGCAAGAAGTTACTTGGAGAGCTTTCACTTACAATTCAAATCAATTGCTGAATATTCCAAGGGCAGCAGAAAGCTCAGAGCAGGGTGTTAGAGCCAGCAGAATGTTTTGGCTCAGATTGCATTTCAGCAAAATGGTTCCTGGGTACTAAAAGCACTTCAGGAGCTTTAGGAAATTTAGGTCTCAAACCCCAACTCATAGGCAAGAAAGCAGGACTCCCAAGATACAGTTTTTCTTGGGAGCTTCAGATCGTTTGTTTTCCTTCCAGTGTGTCTTCAGGCAGATCTTTTGGAAGAGGGTTTGGTTTTGGTTTTTTTTCCTCATCTCCTACTCCCTGTTTTTATGGCTACCTATTTTCAAGTCTACTGGTTTTTCTCCAGATAAGTACGTTTTAAAGAACACAGATTTCAAAATATAGCATAGCTGAAACCACGAGCAAAGTACTACTGCATCCACTAAAGAAAAATATTAGGGGGGTGAGGGAGCAGGGGAAAAGAGAGGAAGGAAAGGGAGAGGAGAGGAGAAAGGAAGGGAAAGGAAAGGAGGCTGATAAAACCAGAAATCACAACTGATGTGTATCTAAGTTTAAAAAAGTAAGTTTTAAAGAGAAGATTTTAATTCATAAACATATGCTGAAAGGAAGGTTTTCTGCTAAGTGTGGAACACTGCTCCAGTGCTCTGCAATATGTATGACTTGTTCTATTATAGCCTTAGATATTTAAATAAATGAAAACTTAAGACTTACTTTAGTAACTGGGTCAAACGTATAGCTGCCTTGTGTAGCGGTGAGGTTCATATTCAGTACAGCCTTTGGCATGTGAACTGTCATGACAACTCCTTCTACTGTTTTCCCCATATTCTGTTTTGGTCCAATGGTAACATCAAATCTTCCTGAAGAACTATTTTCTTTAAAACTGATCATGTGTTTCACATATACAGGAATTGCCACCAAGCTGAAAAGAGACGACAGTAGCTGAATGCATCCTGGCTACTTCTTTGCTCAAGAAAATAAAGCTCTTTCTCATAAACAGTTCTTGTATTTCTGGCAGGTATTCAAGTTAGAATCAGTTTGTTTCAAAAGTGAAAAGTGATACTCAGCCCTTCAACATCATCGCTGAAGTGGTTTTATTAGCAGAGAAATCACAGGAAAAAAAGAAGATTTTCTTCCAAATCACTTGTCCTAATCTCTTTCCCTCCATCTGTTTATTTTTTTTAAAGTAATCTCACCAAATCTCAGAGCCAATTCTCAGAACAGCCACCAGTCAAATAAGACTTGGTTTGCAAGTATCTGCAGTTCAGACTTTTTTGCTTTATTCTTTTTCAGAAGATCAGAGTTCTCTATTGTCTACAGACTTAGCCACAAAGCATCTAGCAGCAATGATTACCAGGACTGAATAGCTCTATATTAGTCATGTGTAGTTTATCCCACTGAAAAATGATTGCTGAGTACCAGCAGCTCACTGAAAAACTCTTTGCTTGTTTTAGGGGGGACAGAGCAAGAGATGAGAAAAAAACCTGAGAACATGCATTTTGGCAATGATGCAAATTCCTCCCATAACAAGGAGAAATTTGCAGTTACTCAGATGGGAAGTGGTAGATGGTATATCTGAAGAACCAGGGTGTCTAAATAGAAACGTACTTCTGTGAACTGACACGGTAGGAGATCAATCTGAAATTCCCGTCGGGAGGAATAAACGAAAGGACTCTCTCAGACTCCCAGCGTTTGAACCGTATACATGGGTGGAAGCTGACGTCATCCAGCAGCCGTGGGTTCTGTAAGTAGCGGCAAAGTGGTAAGTGAAATCTCATCAAGTATCAGCAGTTTGAACTAGCTTCTGAACTCTACACAATTCCTATTTCTTTGTCTTTAAGTATTGTTCCCAGCCGTTAGCTGAGATGCGTTACTGAGCTAGATGGATTTCTGGTCTGACCTGGCACAGCAGTTCCTGTGATTGTATTTTTATGTACAGACAAAAGCCATTTCAACTACTGAGCAGTGCAGCAGCTTCTAAAATATAATGCAAAACTTGTTATTTTTTTCTATGTGTAACACATGAAGCAGTGATTACGCTCTTAAAATTGTTTAACTCTGATCATTAAGAAAAATAAATACTGAGCAATTAAAATTCACAAATATATGCTAAATTTACCATGAAAGAAAGAGAAAGATCTGGCATTCCTGAGAGCTTAATGCACGAATCAATGACACCCTGGATTTCTGCAAAGACTGTGGAACCTGCAGGGGAAAAAACCCCATTATTAATGTTATAATGTAATCATTATTAACATTATTATCAAAGGCCTAACAAATGTTGCAAAGTGCAGCTAGACGACACAGATGACATTTGCACAACACTCAAGAACACACTAAGCAGATAGGAAAGGTCATTCCACAGTTACCTGTGGCCTGGGCAGCTTGCTAAAATACACGACCCAGAGCAAATAGCTTGTCCCAAATCAGCTAATTATACTTGTGCCAGCTGTTACAAAGGACTCGTACTGGATGTGCTTGAACTGGTTGCCAGCAATGAGCAAATAAGAATTTCAGAATACGCAAACTCTGAATCTTCCTTTCTTTCATCCCTGTCCTCTGTCTCCAGAAAACTAGCAAGTTATGTAGTGGTGCAGGGAAGTTGAAGCACATGAAAACAGTCAACATCAAAATGCAGGAAGTTTATGCTATAAGCTCCAGATAACCTTGGCTTTCACAAGCATGGCTTGTTTAACAGTGGGATTACATATTTATCTTGAGGTTAAATAAATCTATAGCAAAAAAGCACCAACCACAGAACCCCAAAGCAAGAAGAACAAGCACCTTACCCAGGAAAGGCTCCTTAAACTCCCTATAGGGCAGAAAGGCAGGAGCAGGACTCTGGACTATTGAGCCCTACAAGCAAAGGCTATTTCAGAAGATATGAAGAAACTACTGCTGATTAGTTAAGGGGAAGGAGAAACTGTGGGTTAATACTTTGCCGGAAAGAAGGGATCCTGTTTCAGATGAAAGCAGTTAACCATATTCCTATGAAACAAGATAACATCCCTATTCTAGGAGAGCAACCTTATCTACTTCCTAGTCCTAGTGAAGGTTAGGAAGAAAGATTCTTGCATTGCTAGTCCCCAATGGATCAGAGCAGAAAAAAGCAGCTATGACTACTGCATGATCCTCAGTAGGAAATTTAAATACTCAGTGGACACTGATTTGGCTTGAAATACATACAGAAATACAAACATGGTCTTGGTTATAACTTCTCAGACTAACTACTCATACCCCTCTTGGGAATCCTATTGAGCTAGGAAAGTAACATAGCCGTCGAGGTGTTCTGACTGACTGCCACCTCCTTTTAGTTCCAAGACTGTGAGGGTAAGAGCTGCACAATAGCTGTTTATGACTATCTGGTTCAATGGTGGCCAAAGTGTTGCCTGAATTGGTGTATGGAACCAAAACAACATTGACTACTGCAGCACTGAATGAAGAAATTGGAGATTTGCTCCCTGCCCCATACCACCACCAAATGGTGCCAGGCAGTCTTCAGCTTTAGTAACTGATGGCTCCAATAATGAATAAACCAGCAGTTTTCTTTTTAAATCAGGTGTTTCTACTTCTTGGCACTAACAACTTTTACACAAAAGCTATCAGACTCCTCCTCAGAGTTAAATCTCCGATTTTTGTAGTTTGAAGATATCATGTTTCATTTACAGAAAAGAAAGCAGTATTATTATGCTTCATAATATCTGGCTCCAGCTTATATAAAAGGAAAACAATACCATCCAGCTCCTTTGCACCAAGTTTTGTCACGCTATCAGAAGAAAACTAATGAAAGCTTTCATCTCACTCATTTGAAGGCCTACAAGGACTACAGTAAATTGTTGTCAGTAACAATGGAAGATAATTTTCTCATCACATTTAAACTTCAACTATTTTTTCCCATTTATATCTCTTAAGGGATAATCAATATACAAACAGAAAACATCTAAGTACAGAATATCTTGTCAATGTTCTTGAAGCAGCCTAGAGCACATTGCTAGTTTAAGATGAACTGAAGAAATGAATTTGGGCACATCATTTTAAATTGTGTATTTCTATTTAAGATATAGATTCATGTATATAAAACACAAAAAAACGGTTGGACCGTATTCTCTGTAAACATCAGCAGTGAAATGTAAACACATTCAACACACAAAAATTAATCTGCAAGGCATCTTACCTGATTTGTCAATAATTGCATCAATTTCTTCAATGACATCAAAATAGGCTTCATTGTTTGTGTATTTTACACCTGCTCTGCGCCAAGGAATGTTGGACAATTGTCCAGTGGGAAGTGTGTCACCCACATTACTACTGCCTTAAAAATGAAAAGGAACTCCAAATCAGTAATTAATTACAAGAGCAATGTTTCAAATGCCAAAATTAAGAATCAAAGCAAGGCCACAAGAACTGTTGCCTAGAACCTGGACCACTAAAATTTCATTCATTAGGTGACATGAATGCACTTTAAGGATGTGTCCAGACTTACGTTTTTCAGACTATACTTTGCACAGCAAAATACAAGGCTCAAGGCAGCAGGAGGTTTGAGTGGGAGTAGATGTGGGGCTAGATCCTATGAAGGATTTCATCACTACAATTCAAGACCTTACAGCTCGTTGTAAGGGCCTTAAGCATGCTTCCCCCTTCTCCTGGGTTTTAGCTGGCTGACTTCAGGGCTGGTTAACTGATAAGAGTTGCTATGCAGAAAGACCTGGAAGAAGCCTTCGGGAGGGCTCCCACCCCCTTTGCTTGGGAGCTGTTAGGCTGAGGCTCTCACCCTTGGTACACACCTGTTACCTCGCAGCAACACGACAGCCACGTCTACACCTGACCGCGTGCCAAATCGATCCAGACCCTGGCCTATAGACTTGACTATAGATCTGTCTCATCATGATGGACTTTCCTGGCAATCACTGAGCTGTAGATGACCCTGTTATCATCTGATACCGTAGATACTGCAGATGACCCTGATATCATACTGACCCTGACCTGTTGGCTCAACTTCTGGGATCCTTAACAGTGATGCCCCTGCCCCTGCCTGCCTTGCTGTCACCCTCGGCTCCTCATTCTTAATACCATCCAGTGTGAGAAAAGCGCTTCCTGAGCTATCTAGTTACAAAGTAAACCAAAGGTTCTTTAAAAAGGAAAAAAAAAAAAAATCACTTCTGGGGCTTAGGTGACTGATCTTGGGATCTCAGTATAGCGGAATCAACTCCCTCTGCTAGAAGTAGGTCTCGGGACAGGGCCACAGCTCACGCGTGCTTGTGCCCTTCAGCACAACGAATGTGGTGGTGTGCCCAGCGGGGTGACACAGCTTCACTGAGAGGCTGCTGGCCGGGGTTACCATTTCTACCACGAACTGCTGGGTGGGCCCTCTATTCGCAGGCAGGTAACAGCAGATTTCATTCTTTTGAGCTAGTACAATAACTCACACAGAAAAACCTCTCCTTAAAGTCCACTCCCACTGCATCCCTGGCGTGGAGCGCTTGCCCTGTCTGTGCCTCTGTCCCTCAGCAGCCTCGCAGGCTGCGGCAGCGCTGCGCAGGCTGGGCTGCCAGGCCAGGTAGGCAGGAGAGCTCTCAGGCCGCCCCGAGCAGGCTCTTGAGGCTCCGAGGGAATTCTAATAAGGCTTTAGATAAAACAAGAGGATTTGATGCTTGCAACCTTTCGCTTCAGGAGTCTTAATTCCCCTCACAGTGGTGCATCTAGGTCCATTAACGTCATACTTTCCGTAAGTATAACTACTACGATGCAAAACCACATTTAAAAAACCAAACAACCAAAAACCAGAAATTAAAACTGACGAGATTTATACTCAAAGATTAAACCACATGTGTTACCTCAAAGACCAGCTCTTCCAGGCACCACCTCTGCGTGGCTCTGCAACCCACCTACTATTCTCTAACACAATGTGCAGGCGAACATCTCACATATCTCTGACCCCGTGTGACACCTCACGGCGTACCTCCCTTGCACTCGCTTGCCAGACAAGCAGATTCCACCAGCTCAACTGACAGACATTTGGCTCTGTCAGTGCAAAGCATACCCATTTACAACAGCCTGAAACCCGCTCCAAACTTGATGGATGCTGATGGTGCAGATGGGGAGGAAGCCAAGGACAGGCTATTTGCTTCCCTTCACACTATCTGTTCCCAGCCAGCAAAGATTCATTAGATGTCTGTTATATACCTTTCTATAATGATTTCCTATAAAATGCATAACCTCCAATGGCCCTCAGCTATTCAAGGCTTGGGGCTAGCTCTGTACCAACCCCAGAGCACCTGTCTCCATCCAGCATGTGCTGGGAACTGCCATTCCTGAGGGACTTCAGCAGCTGTGGCTGGACCAGACAGTGCCACTGGGGATATCAAAGGGGCCAGGCATAAACTGCAAGTAAGGAGGAAGTTGCTTTTACTCAAGCCTTAATTGTGAGAAGTGGCAGGACAGTGGCCTCACTTTACAGATTCACACCAAAGTATTATTTTTTATCTATGAAACACAATGGGGCTTTGTTTTTAAACAGCCAGTGACCGCTGAAAATTAATTATTTTCATACCTGTGATGGAGTTGACAACGGAGCGCAAAATTGTGGGAGGCTTAATCAGCTCCTTCAATATGTTAGATTCTGTTGCCAGTGGGAAGCCATTGTCTAACATTTCTTCTAGAAGTTCATACACAATAACTACATTGTCCTTAATTGCAGTCTCAGAACATTCACCAAAGTAATCCTAAACAAATCAGAGATTACAAAGGAGAGGATTTTTAGTTCTGTTAAAATGCTTTGCAAAAGTTTGGGGTTTTTTGCTTACAGAAACAATCCAATATATCACGGAGTTGTAGTGCCTAAACTGACTAGCTACTTCTACAGTTTGATTGTTAAGGTTACATTTATCATCTAATTAGAAATAAAGACAGCGTGAACAGTGCAATCAATGTAATCTGCTTTACTGGTATGTATGTCCCAAAGGTTCTCCTGCTTGTGAACATTAATACATCTTCAGTTAGAAGATTCTTGCAAAATAAGGAGACTATCTTTTGGCAATGCCCAGTCTTCACAGAGGTTCCTTCATTTACAGTATCTGTAAAATAGGCTGAAAACCAACTCGTGCATCTCATCTCTCTCCTCACTACAGAATGCTTCATGACTGCATACTCCTTCTTGTTCATCTATATAACGTGAACAGTACAAAAGCTTGCAGAAAAAAGACAGCATTTACAAAGTGGGATTGGGGTTTTAGTGCATATGCACTGGTATCTATAAACCAAATGAATATACAAAATATACCTTCTTTTCCTTTGTGCTCTATAAACAGTGCTCGACTTAAAAATTGCAAAGGGGAAAGTCACTAATAGGAGGCTTTATTACCCTTCTTTAAAATAGTTTATACAAAGATTCCCTTGGAATTACTTCAATTTTAAAATTATTTAATGGTGACAGACCTGGAAAGTATCTGCTACTCGGTGTAGAAATTCGATTACAAAGAGTGGTGGCACTTCTGTCTGTATGACAGACACAAAGAAGATCTTATCCCGATAGATGCTGATGAGGTAGTGATGTGGCGTTGAGATGACAGGAGGCACATTCTCAACATCGACTGCTTTCTCCTGAGCTTCAAAGAAATAATCACACACAGATTGGCTCACAACGCTCTTCCAGTGCTTCTCCAAGAATATATCACCAGAACAGTTTATAAGAAACAGGCTGTGGATCATTTTCTGTTGGAAACACATTCAAAGAAGTTAAAATAAACGAAAGGTTATGAGGATTGACATTATTTCTTCTCCCGGATTCCCTTTCTTAACAATGGTTTTTCTTCATTAACACACACTGTGAATTTAAGAAAAAGATCTGCTTTGCAACTTTTCTTTAAATTACATTTTCTTTATTTAGAGGATTGTTCCACTACAACATATTTCACAGTGGATTAAGTTGCTAACATGTATCACAATGTAAGCAAGAAGCTAGCACCCACGATTTCCATTTTCACCCCTATTTGGTGTTTGTAATTTATTTCTTAAAGAAAAGCTGACTCTCATGAGTTGTCGCTCACTTAAACATGTTTGTCAACATGTAAGGGTAACTTATACATAGTGTTTCCTATGGCAGAGGAGTTTGCATAACATTTACACGCCTAACTAAGAATTGGACTATCGTCTTAAAGACACAGCTCTTTAGCTTGTCAGCTTTCAGACGTGAACTAGAAAAGTGTTTTTTATTTGCTGGCTGATTAGTCTCTTACTTATGACCTATGCCAAGCTGCACTTGGACAAAGGGCTGGAATTCATTAAAAGTACACAAAAATAGGAGTTTAAATCTGGTTTAATGAATAGAATTGCCTCAAATGTGCTTGACACATAAAATGTTTTACACTTAAAAACTAACTCACTCACTCATGAAAACGAGGAGTATGTATGAACCACAGGTAAGGAATGGAACTTTTTTCGTATATCTTTAAAGATTTACAAATAACGTGCCTCAGCCACTGATCCTTCATTTTATTCATGGGACAAGAAGCTTATCTGCCTTTTTAGAAAACTAATTCCCAGTCTATTTCTCAATTTTCAATGAGATAATAAGTGAAATAAGTTGTTCATTCGAATCAAGAGAATAAAATATTTTCTCCATATCTACAGAAAAGACAAATGCTATCAGAGTTCAGTTTATCTCTTTAGCCTTTACACCAGACAGATATAATGCTTTGGCTGACCTGCAGCATAACCATCCTCTGACAAAAATAAGGTCCAAGTTTAAACTCAGGCTTAGAAAACAAAACAAACAAATTGTACCTCAAGCACTGGCTCCTCATGGTAAAGTTGACCTTGTACTTATATCCTGCATAAATTAATTCTGTAGTTGCAGAAGCTGCCCCTGCCACTGGCTATTCATCCCTTTTGCCTTCCAGGTAGTGATGTGAGCAGGTCTGTGGCTCTGTAATTACCTACGTCAGGAAACTGGTCCAGCCATAAACTGACACAGAAAAAGGAATTTCTGGTCTGATCGGCTTCCTGATGCAAGTTATTACATTCCCAGAGAGTGTTACAGCTGGCGCAGAGGAGGTGGTGGAAATGGGCAGATGATAGCAATGGAGATATCTTGAATTGATGTTTATTTAGCCTTTGGAGGAATTAAAACATGACTGGAAAGAGCCCAAACAGACACAAGTTCGGTCCCCTTTCCAAGGACACTCTACACAAGGGTGTCCACACCTTGAAACAGGAAGACCACCATCAACTCTGCATGTCCAAGAGAAGCCAAACACATCTGCCAAAAACCTATCATATTTTTCATTAATCTTAGGATATTTGGCCAGGATCATGCCATAAAATGGCAGATAAAACTTGCTCCCTTGCTAATATTAACTCTGGCACACAAATGTGAAGACGGCACAGAAACATTTAGACGTAAATGGTCCAGTCCCACAGAGATATTAAGGAGTCTAAACACTGTATGATTAAGCCTCATTCCAAAATACTAGAATAAGCACTTAGCTCCATCCAGAGTGAGCTCTTGTTGCTGTATCTGAATCTAAACTCCCCAGAGTACTAGGGTGACCTCCCAACACACTTGTAACACTGAAAAATGGTCTGGCCCTGCAGATGTTGGCAGAACAAAAGTATGTCTTCCAATGCTCACCAGAGAAGGTCAGAAAGGACTACTAAAGAAGGTAGTTAGCATGCTATTTCCCTCCACCTAAGTCAGCAGATGTGGGAAAGGAGCCAAGATCCAGCTTTTCAAATTCTAAACTCCAGCTGCTCCTTCACATGCATGACAGCAACGTGCTCATCTTCATTGGGGCCTTGCCAGGTCTTGGATACCTCCTGCTAAGAGCGCACTGTCTTTGCTGGTAGACACAAAAAGACCAATAGTCAAAACGTGGACAGAAAAATCCAACTAAGCCAACATGGTGTGTAAGAGGAAGTTCTTTTGGAAATTGTGATTGCCAATTTGCTTAGAAGTGGGTAAGGAAGCAAAGCTACAAAGTGTTACTCCGTGTATTGTACTGTATCTCTCTTGGACCAAATTAATCTCTAATTTAGTTTGTTAAAAAAACAGACAATTTTAATAATGTGAGTACAGCATTCTTATAAAGGAGCCTTGACACAATTGCTTTAATCCAGTTTAACTAAACATGTTCTGAATTTAGCCAGCGCTGAACATTAAACCCCTCCAAAATCTCCTGGATAGTCACATAACGGTGGCAAGTATAATCAACCACTGAATGTCAGTATTGTTCCACACCAAGGCAGCCCAAACATATGATCAGCTATAAAGCTTAGAACAGTTCTCTGTACATTTTAATATGGATACAATAGCATATCTGTTTACAAATATAAAACACAGTTCCTAGTAAATGCACACAAAGCTGCATAGGAGAGTTTCAGTACAAGCAGCACTGGTAAGACTCCGTTTCCAGACAACTTGATCTACAGCCCACTGTGGAGATTTCTGTGCTGGACTGACACATTTCTATGCTTCGGACGACACTTTGACAACGTGTATCATGTACATGGGACAGAGTATTTTTAAGTGCTAGCAGTTGTCCTGCTGTTAATGTTCATACAAATTCTATGGATCAGAAACAATTGCATTTGCCACGATATACTTTTAACAAGCACAGCAGTACAGCAGGCCAACAAAATCTCTACCTAAATACAGCAACTTCATTCTACTGTGCCTGCAGCAAGGTCCTGGCGCACGAAATGGCTGTGTTAGCAGGGCCTCTTCTTGTGCCATAAGTTCCACTTCGGATATTAGATCTCAACTTGATATGCAGTTGAGGGAGGGCACAGGTAGCCAGAAAGGGCGGTAACGTTGGACCACTGCTCCTGCTTACTCATCTGCCCCAAGCTGCCCAGGTACCAGCTGTGTTCATGCGAGTGTTTGTGTGGCCTCATGGTGAGGGGTAGCAAACTGACCCAGGGGACTATGCTTGGCAGGTTATAGCTTTACAGAATCTGTGGAGACTGAGCAGTAAAATCCCACCCTAGATGCCTACTCTATGTTCTGGGTAGGAACATAGGGATTACAGGATTTCCCATGATACATAATTATTTTGCTTCTGGCGTAAGAGTTACCTTCAAAACCCCTCACATACTCCTTTCCTCCTTCACCAGTTTTAGCAGCACGCTAATTTGCTGCTAATTTGAAGTGCTCCGGAAAATCGAAGCTCTCTCCTTGCAGTTTAAGAACAGAGCAGACAGACCCCATGGGCACAAGCCCTGCCCCATCAGTCAATGGGCAGCTCTGTATGCTTCCCTCTGCCAGTGCTGACTGTAGTAAAGAAGCTCTCACAGCAGTGGGGACAGCAGTCTATTATACGCAAGGCTAAGTCATTTGATTTATCCCACACACTGGCAAACAATTGGCACCAGCCAATTAAGGATGGATTTCATATTGGATATCTTACAACTGGTACTACTACAAAAATATCTTATGTAAGCTATTACTTAAAAAAATGACTTACAGTGCTACTAATACTGAAGATTTCCCTACTACTCTATTTTTTGAGTGCCAGATTTTGTTTGAGACACGTAGATATCCCTGAACTAATTTCTCAGTACCCTACCTTCTTCTATCTCATCAGAACATTAGATTTTCAAAGAAAAAAAGTTTAAAAAAAGCTGAACATAAGAAATCAGTCTAGTAACAGTAAGATTCCTCACACCAATAGGTCAAGTTAATACTTGTGGCCAAACAGCAAAGCATGTTAAGAGCTGCGACACTTTGAGGGTAAAGGTCTTGAATCAAAGTTCCTAAGTTTAAAAAGCAGTAGCAAAAGCACACCACGAAAACTTCAGAATCAGGAGAATACCAGCAGCATACACGTACACCACTTTGAGATGGCAGCATAAAACCACTCTGTGTAAAATACTGAAGGTGTGCTTCTAGGACTATTTGAGAATGACATGCCTAAGAAGCAGACTGAAGTACGTGGATTATTATTTGCATCTTTAGTACAGAGCAAGCCATTCAAGCTCAATTTTTAGCAGGCTGACAGCCTTCCATACTACTGCCTGACTGAAAGGCATCTTACAGGCACTGCAGCAACAAGCAACGCAGCAGAGGTTTTGCAAATTCTTCTCACATGAAACTCCACAGGATTCTTTGTAGTCATTTCTATCCTACCAGAATTTGAAGTCTTTGCAGAAAAGCTAAATATTTTAACTGAGGCACCTTCAATACACTGTTTCCAAGTCTGTATCTTTTCTTTTGACTAAATCTGGATTTTGCAATGATACTGTTTTTTCAGTCTCTTGGCAGAGAAACATCTGGACTGAAGTCACAGCAGGCTCACAAGACAGAAGTGGAGCTCATTGGCAAGAGGGAGAGGCTGCGAGCATGGGAAAAAGCCTGATTGCACGTGCTTGTCCTTAGCTACAGTTAAGTACTCTAAAATGTAATTAATGCAGAAAATACTGTTACCAGCTGCTTTTCCATAACACTGAGCTGAGTTACAGTCAAAGCTCTGAAAACCAGGAAGTGAGGAATTTATCACTGACCTCTGCAATGCCCTTTAGAGCTAGTAATAGTTACTGAAAATGGCTCAAAATGGGACCATCACCGGGAAAGTATTCCACAGCTTCCGTGCTCCCTACATTTGACATAGCTGCTCTGAAGGGCGGAAGGATTAGTGGGGGTGGCCTGTCTGAGCCTCCGTTATGTATTTGTGGCAATGAACTTCTAGTGACAAGTGAATGGAAAGTAATCAAATGCTTAAAGTAATCTGGGCAAACAAATAAGCTAAGATAGGCAGTTCTATTTCTATTTTAAAGCTAGTATTTTTGTCACAACCAGCTGGTCGGTAGTTTAGCTTTTTCCTATAAATTCAAGATGTGTCACAATGTACCACGGACGTGGCAAAACTAGACAACCTTTGCTCCCCACCTCCCCAGCCCCATTCACTGGCTCTTAAAACAGCAAACCTAATGAAGAGAAGTCCTATTAAATACTTGAATGACATTTTCAAGACAGCCAACATGGCGGCTCTGAACATATGTATAACTGGCTGGACCAGCCCTGACACAACGTTAGACAGTTGTGATTCAAACTGGTATGCCTGGAAGTCTCAGATCTTACTAAAACGTGAATGTTCTGTAATTTCTCAGTTTTTGTATCATTGTCAGCAAATCTTACTGCTGCTGCTCAAGTGCCATTAATCTTTTTACTTATAAGATGCCCACAGCTTAGGTATCTGCACATTAAAGTAAAAATATTTTTACAACCCTTCTTTAAGAACTGCCTGGTGTCCCTCTCTGTTTGTCAAGCGAAACTCCCATAATCAAATCAACTCTAACTTAACACCATGAAGTGCTTGTGTCTGTACAACTACTCAGATGTATATTTTACCAGCAAGATCATCCCTACTGAAGAGTACATACTTTGCTTTCCAGATGCTCAGTATACATTTACTTATCTGTACTCTCATTTACAACACTGTTAGTAATTTTCTGGAATTGTTTTTAAAAGGAAGTAGTCCTTTGAGAATACGCTGAAGTTGTCTTAAATCAGTGTTTGGTATCCATAACAAAACCTCCAACTTCCTCCATGCTTTTATCAATAACAATCACAGCCTCCGTAACACTTTGTGCAGCATTTCTCTACTGACTGATGAGCTTTCCAATAATACATTTGCATGGCGCCGCTGTTCAATTCAGTTCCAGTATAAATCTTCTAATTGCTGGCAAGATAGTTCCCTTTCTTGCCAAGAGAACAATATTAGATCCTGAATAATCAAATAATATTAGATTCTGAGTAACTCCAGTTCCCTTTGGGGCCTGCAAGAACAGAAAGCTTCTCTGTAAAAGCTGAAAAAGCTAGAGTTTCTTAGGAAAAAAACCCACCAAAACAATTAAAAATTAATTGTTAAATCTACATTTTTACATGAAGATGGAACATTTCTAACACAATTTACATCCAAATTAGCTGCTTTAGGACTACTAAGGACACAAATTCACTCTCTGAAAGCTGTACTGAATAGATAGAGAGGACCAAATGGACACAGGTAAGGTGAGTATCTTCTAACACATTCACTGTCAATGAGATTTTCAGGAACAGACTCATAATTACGCTCACATTGCAGCCAAACCATAGAGAACTCTAAATGGCCAAGGCAGCAGCATTTGATCAAAGGATACAAAAACCTTGCCTCAGTAGTTCTTTGGGAGGATGTTTTCCATCGCGCTCTCCCTCTTCACTGCTCCTCTAAGTGTGATGGGCCACAGGGACAGTGCTACCAGCTTTACACTGCTCTTCTTCACAGGCTCTATTTTAAGAGGCTTTTGAGGTTCCAGAAAGGACAAGCACAGTGCCAGAACCATGCACTACTGAAATACTAGATCAGAGCCAACAAGTATCACTGGAATCCTGCTGTAAATGACAGCTCTTACCAATGTGTGTGCACGCCACCACAACTAGGCCAAACACAGATGGCAGAAAGAAGGCATATAACCATTTTTACCTCCCTTTTCTTCCATGAGAAATGAGCAGAGTGGTACTCGTTAATTCTTTCATCCTATATGAATAAAATCAGACTCCTGAATACTAAGTCTTAAAGAATCTTCTAAGAAGTTCCTGTTAAAAAGTTGCCTCTCATGCATTATGTTGAATAAGCATAAAAAAGATTTCACTTCTTTTCTATGTATTAACTAAATTTTGAAAGCTATATGGGAAGCTGTAAGTTGGGGGAAATAAAAGGGAAGTAAGAGGAAGGAACTCAACATTTTGAAAAGGTTTAATTTGGTTTCTTCCCATCATTACAGCCATGAAGTACAGCTGCCACTTGTCACTGCTGTTCAGGCCTCTCTACCTCAATTTCTCTTTCATGAATCCTCATGACAAGGTTTCTATTTAAGATTCTTAATGCAGAACTACTTGCAAGGAGAGCTCTGTTTGAAAGAGTAACTGGGACTTAGCTGGCGCATAGCTATTTTGCACAACAGGAATTTTCATTTCTGGACAAGGACAGCAAAATTAAGCACTAGAGGGCGTGGAATGGTCTGAATGTTTAATTTGCCATCTGCAAGGAATTTTCAGGTATGTGCACAAAGACGGGAAAGAATCTGCTTGTCCTGTATTTTTTTCTTTTTTTCAAAATGAGCTTTGATTGTGTTTTTGAGTTAGCACACAACATACCACAGACTAAATCCTAGACACTTACTGTGAAATACCATTCCGATGTTTTTTTTTTTTTAAATAAGTGAGATGCTACGTACAATTCAAACCTGCTGGGAACTGCCAGCTGAATCATTCTCATGGTTGGCATTGTCATTTCTTTTGTAAAACATTGCTTCCACCATTCTACCTCTTGCATGAGTAATTTAATTTGCTTGTGCTCTTCTTGCAAAATATCTTTTCCTCTCCCATACTGCAGTCTACCTCCTATGAACATAAATTTTCATTATTCAACTATGATTTTTTGCCTTGTTGTTTATACAATAGCTACATTTAATGGAATAGCATGGTGAAGCTATTCCTCCAGTTTAATCAACATCTAATGGGTACAAATCATTCATCATACTGAAAAGATGGTAAGTGCATTGCTACTTCAAAGCAGATTAGCACTGAAACAAAATAAAAGAAGCGACAACCTCCACTCAACTACCCTGTTAGGTAATGAACAGGGCAGAAGCCATGGGCAGTGCACAGTGATGGATGATAATGGATTAATTTCCAGCGCCTATTACGCAAATCTACACTCACACGGCCCCTTGCTCATAAAGCAAGTACAGCACGACCAGAACCACCGTGTTTGCAGCAATGCCACTGAAGATTCAGGCGACCTGGGTGCTAGCCCTCGGGCAGCCACTCCCCGCGTGGCTTTGCGGCGGGTTTTGCATATAGCCTTGAACGGCAGCTCCTGCATCCCCCCTCCTGCAGGCCCTGTCCCATCTCTCCTGAAAACTAAACTGAATTACGTCCCTGTGCACAATCCCTCCTCATCCCAGCTTGTCGTTTTAGAGTAACCCATGTAGATCGCCCTGGAGCGGGACCTGACCCGAGGAGAGCTCCGGGCAGAAGGCAGGCCAAGCTGCTTCCTCGCCCGGCCTCACGCCCCGGCCCCGCGCACCCACAGCTCTGACAGGCGCCGGCCGGGCCTCTGCTCCCCCGCAAGCCCGGGGCTTCTCCGCACACGCACGTGACCCCAGAGAAACATTTTTTTTTTATTCAAGCACGGAAATAATTTTGTATTTAAATGGACACGGAACAACGGAAATAGACGCGGGTAAAACGGGAAGTCGCGGATTTAACGGGGCAGTCTCCCGCTATCACCGCCGACAGGGAGGTCACCCGGTCCGACTCCGGCCGCTCAGAGCTGCCGGCGGCTGCGTATGGGACCGGGCACCGGCGGCTCCCGCCGGGCGGGGGTCCCGCGGCTGCCGCCGAGGCCCGCCCCGCCGCCACAGCCACCGCTTCCCCCGAACACAGAAGCTAACGCCCCCCAGTGAGGCCCCCCCCTCAGCGGCTCCCCCCGGCCCCACGTACCTCCCCCGGCCCGGTGCGGCCCGCTCGCCCCGTCCCGCTCCCGGGGCAGCGGCCAAGATGGCGGCGAGGCCCGGCAGCGCATGGGGCCGCCCCTCGGCGGAGGCGCGGGCGGCCGGGGCGCTGCCTGCGCTGAGTGGCGAATAACGGGCGCACCCCACCCAAGACCCGGCGGCCCCGCTGCCGCGGCCAGCGGCCCGCCAGCGTCCCTCGGCTTCAACGGTGGGCAGGGGACGGGGACCGCCTCCAGGCGCTAAAACCACCCGGGCGGGCGGCGCGGCGGCGCACCGCGGGGCAGGAGCGGCGGGCGGCGCGGCCGGCCCTCCCCGTCAGGCGCCCGGCACAGCCGCCCGCCCTGCCGCCCCCGCCCCCCGGCGACGGTGCCGGCGCGGTCGGCGGGGCGGGCCGGGGCCGGCGGGCGGGCCGAGACGAGCGGAGCGCGCCGCACGCCGCCCAGCGCGAAGATGGCAGCAGGGGAGCCGCAAGCCAAGAAGCTCAAGCTGGAGCAAAAGCAACTGAGGTAACGGGCGGCGGGGCCGCGGGCGGGGCTCTTCACGAAGAAGCCTCAACGGATAGCGGGGGGGGGGGGGGGGGGTCGCTGGGTGCTGCCACCGGTGGAGGGCGAGACACGTGCCGCCGCCGTGCGCGGTCAGAGTCACGCCGGGAGGGTCCTCCCGCGCTGGAGGCGCCGGGCCGGGCGCGGAGCGGTGCGGGGCGGGCGGCCCCGCCGCGGGAGCGCGCTCCCCGCCCGGCGGCGCCGGGCGCACGTGGAGGCGGGCGTCGGGGCCGTCCCCCCGCGCTGCGCCCCCGCTCCTGCCGCCGGCGCCGTCCTCTGGCAGCGGCGGGCGGGCGCGCGGGGGCCGGGCGGCGGGAAACGCGGGGCCGGCGGGGCCCTCGCCTCGCCTTGCCTTGGGTCCGGGGCCGGTCCGTGCAGCCGCCCTCTGGAGCTCCGGGGTGGGGCCGTGCGCTGGAACCGAGTGCAGCCCGCAGCGACAGCAGCCAGCGTTCGCAGCGCGGCTTGGCTTGTCACCCCGTGTTATTCGTCTTCGGCAGTACCCTCTGAAAGCCCCGGTTAATGCCCTTGAGGGGGTCCCCGTCCCCGTTAGGCAGGAATTTAGCTATCTGAAAACCCTCGTTAACGGATACATTTTCTTATGACACGTGGAATATTTTTAAGTGCTTTCATATTGCAATAATCTGTGCCATTTGCTATACTTCCTTATTTGCGTGATCGCTGTATAATGTCACTGCCTGAACCCCATCTGACCGATCACCCGCACAGAAAGAAGTCATTTATTTTTAAATGTCATAGCAGAAAAATACAAGGTTTCTCAATGCAGGAAGCGTGCTCAAAACGAGCACTGAGCGCCCTATAGCAGAGCTTTTGTTGATGCAGTTTCTGGTTTGTTTTCTCGGGATTATTCACATGAATATAATTGTAAGATAGCTGATCTCCTTCCAAGTATTCAGTATATGAAGAGGATTAATGACATAAGGCTTGAAAGGTCCAAAATTACCTTGGCGATAACTAATAACTTGCTCAAATATAGCATAAAAGAGATGTACTTTAGTACTGAGATGAGAACAAGTCCCTTTCGGTACTGATGTCCTTACTGAAAGAACTAATCCTATTAAATTTGTCAAAGTCAGGGTGCTTGCTCCTTTGGCAGCTGAGTGACTTTTCAAGTCTAATAATAGTTGACGAGCTCAATTGCAGATAGTGGAAGACGAAAAACGTAACTGAGCTCTGAAAGCAAATAAATGGCAGGCGGCAGTGTAAAGTTGTAGTCAAAAAGCAACAGTTATTTCCATGGGCCTTAAAGCAAGGTGGGACAAGAAACTGGGAATTGCAATGTTTCTGTTTATAAAGCTTGTCAGAGGAAAGTGCATTTTACCTGCTTCGTGGCCAACCATGAAAATTCAAGAATTTGAGAACTTTATTGAGTTACTATGTTAAAAATGTAAAGGATGTTTACAGTGGAATGAGAGGCAACAGTGACATGGTCCCATAAAAATTAAACAAACTCAAAATAATACTTTTGTGAGGTCTGATGGATAAAACATGGGGAATGTTGTTAGAACTTGTGTAGTCTAATTCTGTTTCAAGTTATTTCAATATGAAGTGTAAACTAGACCCCAGCTCCGTTTCAGAAGAGGAGAAATGCCATAATCAGCTGGCGATCAAATAAAGCTAATGTGTGCTGTGGGCCGCAAGTTGGACTCGTGGAGCGGGCGAGGTGGCTGGACTAGATTTGGCAGACCTCTGCGCTCGTTTGAACGTAACGGCAAGAACGTGTTTGGCCGAGTGCTGCTGTGGGACTTTGTCCTGTGTTAAAAGCCAGTACGGAAGGTACCAGAATGCTTGAGGTTCCTTGACTTTGTTGTATTTGTAGCGAGGTTGGATTGTTAATGCAAAGCACTGCTACATCTGTCAGGAGTACTGGAAACAGTTAACCTATGGGTTAGAAAAGAAGTGAAAAATCACTTTAAAATTTTGGGAGATCATAAGTTCATATTTGTTATACCAAGAATTAGAGGTGAATTCCTTGTTCTCGACATCTAGGTCTGAGATTCTCCAGCCTCTTCAGAAGACCATGTCTAACGGACTTGACAAGGATGGCCTTGTACCTTACTTATTCTGTCATATGATACAAACCTGAATCTTTCCTGTGGCTACCATGAAAACCATTTTAATATACAAACGTGACCTAAAAAATTTAAATACACTGTAAAACAAGCCGTACCTTGTCAACAAAAACAAACATTTCCTTCCCCTATATTTTTTTTCATTGTTTTCTCTCTCAAAGTGCCATCAGGGAGGTTTCATGGATACTTTTTTTTTTTTTTCCAGTCCCTTCTGATCCTTTCAGGCAAAGGAAAGCAAATACTGCTCCTTCATGAGGTAGGCAAAGCTGACCGGGTTCAGCTAAAGTTGTTTGAAAGCAATATAGGATGGCCGGCTTTTGCCACCCATAGAGCAGAACACAAAGCCTGAGACCCAAACTAGCGTTCCCAGCTCAACAATGTGTTGTGCTGACATTAATCTGCTGGGCAGCAGGTTTTGCATTGTCTTTGTTGACGGGAGCAAATCCCTGCTAAAACCAACGGGCTTTAGGCAAGGCCATTAATGCGTGCTGTGTTGTTTCAGGCTTCTGACTACATCTCTGCTGTGTGAAATAAAATATCATTGTGTGTGTAAACTGTACTGTTTGAACAGAAAATAGGCTTGCAAAACTGCAAATGGCTTGTCACTGAGTGGTGGCATCAACTTACTGGAAACATCATGAGGCGTTACTTTAAAGGAGAATTACTAAGGATTTGTGTCCTTTTGTATTTGGTTTGGAGGTCCATGAAAACCGCGACCAGACGTCTGTTAGCAGCTGGTACAGTTACGAAAGAGTTTGGACACTCTCTGTCGAAATGTTTGAGCTTATATGTACATGTGTCTATAAACGTGCATGCGTGCAGAATCAAAAAATGAACAAACTTGTGAAATCGTCTGCTGTGAAGTCCCCTCTGCTGCATTATGGCCTTCTGGCCGTTCTGCAGCTGCTGTATTGATTGAATAGTCGTGACGTGCCTCGCTGTTTGGACAAATCAGTTTAACTACATGAAGACAATGTAAGCATTGAATTTGACAAATACTTTATACTAAAAGTACAAAGTACAATATTGCTCTTCTGTTGCTATTAGACATCTCTTCCTTTTCAGAATAAATTATCAAACACTCTGTGAGTAATTGTTGTCAAAAGCAGTCCTTTGTCATTACTGTTCCACTAGATTCTAGACAGCTTGATACTGGTGAGTGTAAAAAATACTGCTGACTCAATGCATTTTTAATTTTCTTAATAAGCTGGCTTTTAATTTAGCTTATTCCTTTGTCAGCTCTCTACAAATGAAAGAAGATTCTGAGTATTTTAAATTAGCTGTGACAAAGCTTTCAGTTAGATTTAGTAAATCGATTTTTTTATCTCTGGCTCTTTTTTTTTCTTTTTTTTTTCCCCAATTTCACCTTGCTCCCCATTTGTATTCATTGCCGTTTCTGTCTTCATGTCTTACACTTTTCTCACTTTCCAATTTCTCATATCTGCAAGTATGGGTAACTTTTTCCATGTCAGTACTCTTAATAGCCTCTTAGTACAAAGAAAGATCTGAGACTCTAGCACTTTGCTGTGTTTGCTTCCAGAAGAATAAAAGCAATAGACTTCAAGTGGATAGTTAGACCCCTGTAGAAAGCAGACAAACGAATACTTTTGAAGACACTAGCAACAGTCTTCGCTAATTTTGCTTTATTTAGGACATAACAGCAGCAACCTTCCCTTCAAAGTTGTGTTGACAGAAATATATCCAAAACTGGAATGACTTGCAGCATGGAAAATACCTCGCTCTTACAGTCCAGGTGCTCATTTCCATTGTTCAGATATGTAACTCTCAAATTACTGTTTAGATTGATGCATGTCTTCACCTGGCCTTTGATGTAATCCTGTGGGATTTCTCACAGCATGTGTCATGTTTCTACAGTTTTGTGTTCTTGTATTGGAGAAGCTTGATATGGTGTTTTCATCCTTTTAATTAAAGTAATTGCTTGCTTTATTGGGAAGGAGTGTGTAACCTGAGGAAAGAGGAGGTCGTGGGAAGGCTCTTTCCCCTCTGGACCACGAGCATCGCTGGTGTCTCTTTCTTTCACTACTGACTTTATCTTCAGCCCACCTGGCAGAAGAGTCATACTGACGAACAAGGATAGTTTAGACATAATAGGCTTTAATACCCTGCAGAAAAGCACGCCTCTGACTTTGTGTGCTGCCTCCCTGAAGTCAACAGGACTAGTCTTGTCCCCAGAGCTGCTTGCATGCTTGATTACCCGTGGGAGGGGAGCCAGTGTGAATATGCCTATTTCATCATGAGTCTTGAAGTTCCTGTGAATTTTTCTGAGATTTGCGAGTTCCTTCTTTTTCAGCTACTGAAACAGCTTGTGTAGAATTACTTATCTAATTGGATCTACTAATATTACTTGGACAAGGAAGATACCCAGAAAGGAGGCTAGAGTGAACATAGAGGTAGTTGAGTACGGTGTCAATGCAATAGTGTGAAATGTGCTTTCTGTAGAACAAGACCTTGGCTTACTCTATTATTGCTGAGGTATATTTGATGTGGAAATGTTTGAAGCAAAACTCTGGCTTGTAATTCAAGGTTGTAATATTGAATTTGAGTAGTTAGTTACACAGGCACGGTACACAAGTATTTCACAAAACCAGTTTCAGAAGCAGGGAATGGGTTGCTATCTAAAGGTCATTAATTAGTATTTGCTGGCAATGTGTTGGAAAACCTTATCTTCTTAAAAAAAGTAAACTGAACTTGCAGATACAATGTGAACGCTATGTTTTCTCAAGACTGTTCATATTCTGTTTACATAAATTGCTTCTTAAATAATTTCAATTTACATACTAATATTATTTATGTAATAAATATCAAAGCATTTTCTGTGATGGAGATAAGTCTTTGTGTATTACTCGGAATTCAGTGAAGGGAAAGAGATTTTTTTTCAGTTTTGAACTGTAATCATTTCTGTAATGATTGTTTGACCACAGTCAAAGCTGTTCCACACTTGAAGAATAGAGTAACATAAAGCTACTTGCTGGCTTTATGCTACCTTGGGATTTCATTTACAGTGAAAGATTTTTGTGTTGTTTTTTTTTTTTTTCTTGTACATTCAGTGGTACAAAGCAGTTGTAACTGTCTCAAGGGCTTGGCTATTTGACTAGAGTAAGACAGAAAAAAGTATAGCTGTCTGCAGTATGTTGAAGACTTAGCAGATTTATAGACTTTCCTTTGCTCTTACAGCTGTATGGTCTGTGAAGCTGCATTAAAAGAAAAGGGATTATGCTATGGAATTTTAAAATAATAAAAAAAAATTTTAATACTTAGCTAGTAAATCCATACAAGATAAAAATAAACCTAATTTTATGTTGCAGAATATGAAATTCTCTCTGTAGAAAAGTTTTCAGAACAACCACTGTTCTAGTAGAAAACACATGCAAGCTCTGCAAAGTGCTGTTATTGAACGAGAATTTGTGGACTTTCTGCTCGCTAGTCCCATTTATAATGTCTGCTGAGGCTATTATGTAAAACATCATCCTTCTGTCTTGCAAAGAGAGAAGAGTGGGCAGCTTATCTAAGATTAACCTTAGTTTTGTACTTGGAAGAAATTGAGTGAAATATGGGGGTTAATGGAGAACTTTTTGTTTATGTATTGTAAACTGGACAATTTATACCAAGTATTTGTGGTGTAAAGCAAACAGGTTAGTCCAAGGCTAGGGCCTAGATTGCCTGTATCTTGGATACACAAGTTATAAATGTATAAAATATATCGTTTAAAGTTGCACTTTATTCAAGTAATCCATGAAAAGGTCTCACATGCTTACCTGTTGTTATATCAGGTAGGTGTCCAGTTCACTTCTAATTCATACCGTGCTTGAAAGGAAGTAATTCAGTGAAGAAATGAGGAATAATTGTTCATCATACGTAGAGGAACTCTCATGGTCATGAAGATCTCTTCCTTACTGTATAGTTACAGAAGTAGTTGAGAGAAATTGTGGCTAGACCATGTCAGGTATTACGTATTTTTAGATGCAAAAGCTGTGAATTCCATATTTTTCTCAGAGATTTCTGAATCCAAAACACATGCAAAGGCACAGGTCAGCAGCTCCACACAAGCAGAGCAAGTTTGGAAGGTGTCATGGAGGCTGAGCAAACTCAGGCTGGCTGCCTAGCACAATACCTGCCGTGACCACGAGTCAAACTTGTGGCACAAGTATTATAAAGTTAATCTATAAATGACCATAAGCAATAAATGACTGTTTTTCCAGGGACACCCTGGTTACTGTTGCTCCACCTACGTGTCAGGATGTCTAAAAGTTCCCTGGCAAATGACCGAAAAACCCATAGTGGTAGGTGATGCCTCAAAGATGTCAGTAACAGTAGAACCTGCAGGTACGTGATAGAACAAGCAAGATGATTGAGCACTTGGGAGTAATTGGAAGTTTACATAAAGTGCTGTTGACAAAAGCTGTTGAGGTGCCATACATGGTATCTCATAAAAGGTTGTGGGGTTTTTTTTTGTTAAAAAAAACACCCTTTTGATCCTATCTTGCTGAACTGGTAAAAACTTAGAAACATTTGATGGTACCTCGTTTGGATTCTGTAGTTTAATGTTCATAATACGCAGTTGTATGATACAAATTACTTTAAATATAGATCATGTTAATGTATTATATATTTTTTCCTTTACGTATTCTTCTGTGCTTGTTAAAACCAGGCAATTATTTATGAGGGAGTCTACATCTTGATTTTTTTAAAAATCGGATTTATTATTTAAAATACAATGATGTGACCAACAAGACTAAGCTGTGTATTTGCCTGTGATGGGATTCTCTCCCCCCCGCCCACCTGCCCTTTTACAGTTAGAAAACAGAGGTTTGGCTATTAGACACTGAAATTGTTAAACTAGGAATAATCTATTGTTCAATATGAATCAGAGGATACAGCCATTATATATCCAAATATAGTATTTACATTTTATTAGAGCTCAAAATACTCCATCAGGATTTGGGGACCTGTTGTACTGTGTATTGCAACGGTAAGGGGATGGATGCGTTTCCCACTGTAGTTAGTTTGACTTTTTAAGACCCCTGACACACTTTAATAACGAGAATTTTGTAAGCGGTGATTAATTTTCGAGTGGTCAGTTTAGAGGACCGAGGAAATTTGCCCTACATCAGGTATGGACATAAATATTCCATGTGACACTGTAGGTCCTTGAGCATCATGAATATCTCAAATTTTGGCATCGTCTCTTCCGAGACACAAAAAAATCAGCAAATAGTTGAAATGTTTGGCTTTAATTTTTCTGAGTTCAATATTCCCGTTTTGTAGATAGAGAGGAAGGGAAACTAAGGCTGATAACCGCATGATTAGGAAGTTGTAAACCTTAAATATTTTAATTAGAGGTGACACTGCGGTACTTAACAGAACAACGTGGGATTGACTTTTGGCAAAAACAACCTCTTTCAACATCAGTTTAACGAATCGGTGTTTCTGGTGCTGGTAAGTTAACGAAATAAGTGCCAAACCTGCACAGCGTAGCAGTAACTTTGACAGCCGAACGAAGAGCAAGCAGGTAGGAAGAGCGAAGAATAGGAACCTGATTTACCCCCCGCTTTTCCTTTCCGACACGCCGGTTCTGCGCGAACGTCGGGCGGACGAGAAACAGGTTAGGCAGCGAAGGGCTACCCTTTCCTCCGCGCCAGCGGTGGCAGAGGCCCGCGTCTCATCCGCGCCTCCGCTCTTGCCCTCTGGCAGGTTGGAAAGATGATGTCCGGCAGCTGGGTAACCACGGGTCGCTGCCGGCCGCTTCGGCAACCCGGGGATAAAATAATCTCCTCTCTGGAGCCGAGGCAAGAGCTCGCACCGGCACGGCTCATCAGCGCCGGCGCCCGCTGCCGCGGGACGTGCGCTTCGCTGGTTGCGGGTGGCGGCCGGGAGGAAGGCTTCACCGACCGTCCCCTCAGGCGGCGTTCACGTCGGACCCAACGCACAAATAAAAAAAGAGTGAAAACGCGTTCTTGTCGAGTGTGTGAAAATCGCGTGTCGGGGGAGGCGTCGGTCAGCGGCCGAGGGGGACGAGTGGTCCTGGGGCAGCGGGCGGACGCCCGGGGCGGGAGCGTGGCCGCTGGCCCGGGGAGCGGCCCCGGCCGAGGGGCGCTGGGGGTCCCCTTGAGAGCGCAGCGATTCCCACGGCCCCGTGACAGCTGAGGGTCAGCGATGCCAGGAGCGCCACTGGCCATCTTTAATGTGGGCAGTGCGGCTAGAACTCCGCACCTCTTCGCTTCTTCGATTAAATTTTTTTTTTTTTTTTTTTAATTAGCACTGGCGACCATCATTGCCTCCTCGGGCTGGGGGAGGGAGGTGACAGGAGCAGAAGGAGATGTGTGGGAGACGCGTGCTCTGCCCGTACCAAAGATGGCGGCCAGGGAGACCGGGGCGCGGGGCGGGCGGCGCCGCTCGGTTCCGTGCGCTTCCGAACCGGGGCGCGGGGCCGGCCGCCAGCGCCCCGAGGCTACCGCCGCCTCCCGGGGCTCCTCGCGCCCCTACGCCGCGGAGGGCCGGGGCCCGCCCCCGTCGGCCGCCCAGCCAATGGCGGGACGCGCGGGCGGGCGGGGCGGGGCGGTGGCGCGCGGGTGGGTCGGCTGAGCGGTGGCTGCCGGCTCAGTCGCGGCTGAGGCGGGCGGCGCGCGGGGCTGTAGGCGCGGCGGGCGGAGAGGCAACGCCGCTGTCGGCGGGGCTCCGCCGTGGGCGGTCGGGCGGGGAGCCATGCCCACCCTCAGGTAACGCCGAGCCCCGACGCGGCTCCCGCAGCCCAGCCCGGTGCCCCGGGGGAAGGGGCGGCGGGCGCTGATGCGCTCCTCTTCGCGGGGAGGGGGCGCCCGGCGCGATATTCTGCTGGAGGAAGCTCGGCTCTCTCCTCCTTCTCCACCAGCGTAATTTTAGGGTGTGGGATAGCGCGGCTTCGTTCCCTCCCTCTCTCTTTCTTTCTCTCCCCACCCCCCCCGCGAGCCGGTTTTGCGGCTGCACGCCCACGCCCGCGCCCCCCGGGGCGCGGAAGGGCAGCCGTGCCGCTTCCCTCGCGGGCCGGTGGGCCGCCCGCCCGCGCGGGTGGGTGGTCACCCGCTCCCTGGGCGCGCGGAGTTTATTTCTGGCGGGCAGGTGGGCGCACGCCGGCGTCACCAACCGCCGCCAACGGTCGCCCCGGCTGGGGGCTCGCGGCGGCGGCGGCGGGAGACGCCGGTCCTTAGCGGCTCGACCGTCCCGCCAGCCCTGGCGCGGCTGCTCACCCCTGCCCGGGCGAGAGCCCCGCGGAGCGATACACCGGGCGGGGTCGGGCTGCCGGGAGTGAAGCGCGGGGCGGCGGCCGGCGCACGGGCCCCGGGGGTTTCGTGGGGCGTCGCTCCGCGGCTGTGCCGCTGTCAAAGGTAGCTCCCGAGCGCGGGTGGCCACCTTCCGTGGCGGGGTCCCGCTCGTGGGGGTGGAAGGACCGATGTCGTGGGACTCCGGCAGTCGCGTTTGAACCTAAAAGCATCGCTGTGGCGTGCCGTGAGTGGAACCTGGTTTTAAATGAATCCCAAATAACAAGAAACAGGGTAACAACAACAGGCTGGGCTCTTGGCAGTCTGTTGGGACTGCGGTGGTGTTAGTTTAGCGTCGATAACTGAAGAATGAAAAACGCTTAACATTCAGTGAAAGGAATTATTATGACCAGTTTCGCTTCCTAAAAACACTTAATTTTAAGATGGGGGGGTGGTATTGTGAACTGAGAACCTTCATCACGTAGTATTTTGATCAGTCCTTCAGTTGCTAAACAAATGCCTAAAATTACAGGCTCCAAGTTCAATGATCATTCAAGGCGACTCTCCCATCTTCTCTCTCCACCCTCAAAGCTCAATATATCAGATTTCACAGTGTTTCTGACCGAGGACCACCGACGGTAACTTTTTGAAATCTCACTGTCGGAGCTTGTGGAGTTAATGCAGCTGCCTAAGGAGCTAGGTAGTGGTGGAACGGTTTTTTTTTTTTCTGCAGCAGCCTTGCTTACATAAGGCCAAGGCTTTTAGGCTTGGTTTCTGAGTTGGAACCTGTGAATGTGTCACTCTAGAAGACTATGGGAGTTCCATAATGAATGAAATCTTCACTGAAGATACGTCTCTAAGTCAGTATGTAAACATGTAACTCCTTAGCCAAATATTGCCTTTACTTAAGACCCAAGTAAGGAAAGCTTGTGAGCAGTCTTACAAGCTACTTTTATGTTTAAGGTCTGTATGCTAAAGTGATTTGCTGACGAGTGATGCAAGGGAGACTGTCTGAGCTCTGGAATCATGGAATAATAGGCTTTAGGTACTTTTAGTGTCAGATGAGCTATGGTTAATGGTAAATGTCATCTTATTCACTTATATTTATGTTGCATAGGTAAGTGTGATAAGAGAAGGATGTTCTTAGTTGAGAGCTTATAGCTACTTGAATGCTACGAATCTGGTAAGATTGCTGTTTTGTTTTAACTATGTGTATAAATGATTTTTGTTAAACTCAAATATGCTGAGAACAGGCTTAGGACATGCCTTGTTTGGCCATACTTTTAAGGACGTAATCAAACCCTATAGAAATATTAACGTTTTAGATCTTACAAAGCTATATCTTACATTTGTAAATGGAAGTGTAGGCATAAACATAAGCTGTCATGCAATTGGGACACCCAAGTGTCCCAATCATGTTTTATTAAGGCTTTCTGACTGTAAAATGTCTTAGCGTAAGAATTTAATATTAAGCGTACATTACAGCTGTGCAGCAGTATGAGGCAGTTATAGAGCAATAAAAAAGGTGACATTTTCAACTTGGCTTGCTTTACTATTAGTTACTATTATGTAGATGAGAATTTTCTTGCGGCAATTACCAAGAAAAAAAAAGTTTTTTTTTAAAGAAATAATGTGATATATATATTTTTTAAAGCAAGACATGCCAGTATCCAGTGGTTCAAAATACTCCTCTGTCTGTGTGCTAGTAACTAATAATATACTTTCACTGATATTATTCCACTGAAGCACACAACAGCATGGGATCATAACAATATTGTATAATAGTTAGATACAGTACTGCTAATGTCCAGCAGCCAACTTGAAACAGGACCGTATTTTTTAAAAAATGCCTGCAATGGTAAAGCATTAGTAATGTATAACCATGATATTGGACGCAGCTTTCCAGATCATTCAGATATGTTTTTGTTGACTTCTAAAGAAGATTGAAGGGTATCTGAGTACTGATGTGGGGGGTTTTTTTGTTTGGTTAGGTTTTGTGTTCTGTTTTCATCCAGTTTGGTTTCACTTCATTGCTTCTGCAACTTGTGAGAAGACTAATATGTGAAACATGGGCTATTTGTGAAAAATCAATGATCTTGGCAATCTCCAAACAAAATGCCATAATTAGCAGGAGAAGACTTATTAATATTTAATGAATTACATTGCTTGAACTTGTAATTACAACTAACTCTTCATTTAGTCCAAAGTTAAATGGCAAAGTCTTAAAATATATTACTTGCATTCTAAACTCTTCCCAACAAATGTGGTGTACATCTCTAAGCTTTCTGTAAAGTTGCCGTTGTTGCTGTAGCTCTGCCTGCTAGGTGGACAGTTTATTTCCCTGTCCAAACAAGTTTTAGATTGATATGAACATCCTAGTTTAGAGTTTAAAAAATACATACACTGTTCATATATGTATATGTACTCTGTGTGTATATGTGTGTGTATATATATACATACACTGTCTGTGTATAGTCAATTATGTGCCCATAATTTGTGCAGGTGGAGGAGTTGTCACTTTTTTCTTTAGGAGCGGTGCCAAATGTTCTTTTGCAATAGGTTAGCTGAGTTAAGGAAGAACATCCTTCTCAGATTATTAGATACCGGTACTCCTGTGCAAGAGAAGGGACTGGAGAGGCTCAAGGAGGCTGTGGAGTACATAACTGTTTGTTCATCTCTGTTGCAGAGACGTATTTCCCAAGTAACCTATGTATTGTGAAGTCTCACGTTTCAGGCAACTATTGCTGCTTCCTCACTATGTTTTAACTCTAGTTGGTTGGAAGTAATCCATTAAATTTTAATGAATGCAGGTGTCCAGTGTGACTGAACGGCAAACATAGACCAGTAAGGTTCACGTGTATTGCTGAAAGTGTCAAACTTGCTGAGAACGTCGCGGTTTAATATCTCAGTTTCTTGCTCTGGAGACTTGTAAATTTAGCATTCTCCGGGATCCTAAATATGTTTAATTTTATGCTTTTATGATATGTGGCTTTACAGAGTCTATGTGATTTTTTTTTTTTTTTTTTAATTCTTATTTTTACAGAGTAGCAAACTGCAGCCAAGTAACTGCTATACCTCATGTGGTACCACAAAAAAACCACAATAGTATAACAGTGCAGATACTTTGCAGCCTCGCAATAAGGGAAGGGTGGTTTGTGCTGCACTGAAATGTAGCCAGTGTTGGGTTAATCAGATTGAAAACGCTAGGGATTTACACAGCCAAGTCTTTCTCTTTAGCAGTGGAAACAGTGGACTTTCTGATTGTGGTTCACAAAACTTGTAGTAGAAAACACTGATCACAGTGGTGGTCTTAAATGTCTGCTTAAACTTGTTGAATTTTTAAAATTTATGACTTGGAAAGATACTGTTTAGAGTCTTCCTGTTTTGCCCAAAAAGGTATTTTTACCAAACGCAGTGTCAGTTAAGGAATGACACAACTACAGTCTCTAGTACAAATGGACCGTATGGATTTTTCTCCTTTTTGCCAATGGAATGTTGTATCTAGTTTTAATCATGGAAGTTCTAGTAACTTGGGACTTGTTTAGTTCAAACATCTAGCTGAAACAACTGAAAATGTAGAAATACATGTAATTGAAAATACATGGCTAGCTACTAGTCTATATTAGCTCATGTATTTAGATTATTTGCAAAAATAAGTTGAGTGTTATAACCTGTGCACCTCTTTTCTTCATAGAAATCAAAGCTAATGTACTCAAAATTTTACATGTTGGAAAAAAGTTGTAAAGTTCTGCTATCCTACATTTAGTTCTGAGAAACAGCTGTGCTGAAGTTGGGGAGACTTTGCCCAGAAGTTTCAGGGGAATGTTTCTGAACACACACTTACCAGTCTAGTGATAGCTACTTTGGCTTTTAAAATTTTCCATCCCAGATGGCACCCTACTACACAGCCTCTGGAAAACTTGAATGGGAATGACTACAAAGTACTGTGGGAGAAGGAAGGCTTGGGAATAGAACAGGACTTGCATGTGATGTAAAGAGCGGCTTGGAATGAATGGCACGGAAAGTGCTAGTTCCTGCTGCTGATGGCATATTAGGAGTTTGTATGCACGTTAGTGGCTTGATAGAGCTTACCTCAACATGTCAGCTGTATTTCAGAGAGTTTTTGAAGTACAGTTGCTGTTTTCTGACATACCATACACTTAAGTGCTGATACTTGCCTTCTGTAGAAGTTATGCATGTTATGCATTTTTTTTCTTTAGTGTAGGTATAAAATTATTGGTGTGTAGAATTTCACAGAATGTGAGAATCAGCTGAACATCAAGTACGGGAGCATACAGTTTGGGGCAAAACTGTATTCACCACTTTTAGAATTCTGACTTGTTCATTTGCTGTCCTGCAATATTACTGATGCAATACTTAGTTTTTAAAATGGAGACAATGTCCCGTCTTGGGGCTCCAACTGCTATCCCCTTTATCCTTATGTCTTCTTAACTGTTATCTGTCTCTCCCTCTTCTTTTCTTCTAAGCTAGGTATAACATGTTATGCTATTTAGAAGAATCAATACTTCTTTTAACACTGACAAAAGTATTGAGTGAGTCTTACAGGTTTTTACTAAGCGGATGTTACCTATCTCAGTTATGAGTGAGCTGGATTTCTGGCTTCATCTTCACAAAGCAGCGTCTTCCATATTTCACTGTAAGTGAAATGGGCTGTAAAGGCCTGTCTTTAAAGCTACGATGAAAAATAGGATGCTTAAAGCATGGTTTGCTATGTCTCAATATGAAGGATATTAATCATGTTTTCCACTTCATTTCTGGACCTCAGAATTTAGCATTTAATGGAGGCTAATGTGGCATCCTAAAGAGGAAGAAGTTTGTGTAATTCTGGCAAGTATCTTCAAATTTGACAAATATTTGTCAGCTAAGGGCTTTTCGTAGTAGTTGTGAGAACAAGTAAGTGAGTGCATTTCTAACCTCTGTTAGACACAATTCATGAGATTGCTCTGTATTATCCCCTTTCTGCTTGTTTTGTGTTATTTTTTTCTTATCCCGCTGAGTAGAAATTAATGAAATCTATCATTTAGTAGGCAGATGTTGATTCTCTAAAACCTTTCTCTTGCTCTAAATGGACCAGAACAATTGAAAACTCACTCACTCTCTTTGCGATTCTGCTGACACTGTCATGCAGCTTTGGAAAAACTGCAGGTAAACTTTGGATCCAACTGCAGTGTTACAGTAGTACTTTCTTGGGGATGGAGAGATGGGGAATATGCTTTCTCTACAAATACTTGATAGAGACATAGTAAAGAGGGAGACATATTTGGTGGTCATACTGAAGCTACCTTCAATGGCTAGAGGAAGGGCTTGCCTTGCCAGTTGGAGGCAGCAGGTGTTAGCTTAGCAAGGAATGTAATGGGTTTGGATGTGGATTTAGGCAGCCTTGGAGAACAGCTGCATTCACTCCTACTTGACACTAGGCCACATATCTAATCCTTTGGTATTACTGCATTATCACCCAAGTACATATTACTGAGGAAAATGTAACACATGGTTTCTGAATGAATCTAAAAAAAAAAGTTAAAGCCAGCTATTTCAGTTGTTTACAGTATCTCTGATGTCTTGTTTTCATGTGGCAGAAGTTATGGTAGTGAATTTCAGATTGATTAAAAAATACATACATTCTTATAAGTAGACAGCTATGCTGTTTAAGCTGGTTGACAATGCAGAATCCATAGTCTCTTAATTTCAGTTTATTAAAACAGTCTTATTAATTAATGGTCAGTAGCAGAATAAACCCAGCAACTAAATCTGCTCAGGGAAATTCTTATAATCTGGTCTGATGCTCCCCCTGTCCAAAATCTGATATTACAACCTGAACACAGTCCTTTAAAACTACAGAATGTGGCATGCAGCTGTAATTCTTTGTGTGAATGACAGCTTGACAGAATATATACCTCTGTATGTTCTTGACTGCTTGCAGTCCGTATATTGATCACAGAAGATTATTTTAGGATCATACTTCACTCAAATTTGTCTATATGCCAGGTCTCCATGTGACTACTGCACTGGGCAAGATGTGTATCTTTTTGTTCTTTAGCTGTATTCAAGAAAAAACTTTTCTCTCTAAAAAAAATATCTTCAACATACTATACTAGGAATAATAAACTATTGCTAAGCTAACTTGGAATAATTGATTCTCTTACAGTGAAAATGTCCTGTTTGGAATGGGAAATCCTCTGCTTGATATCTGTGCAGTTGTGGACAAGGACTTCCTTGACAAGTAAGTCTTGATTTCTTTTTTATTTTTTTTAATGCCTGTTTTGTTTCCAGAATGATGCCTACAAATAAACAGAGGACTACCTGCTTGTGTAATGCTAAGTTTGTGCTGATCTCTGAGGGATTCTGGCCGTATGCTGAAAGAAGCCAACATGGTGTCAGTCATTTAATTGTTCTAGTTATATGAAGCTGTGATGGTGTTGTCAATGAAAAACTTGAGTGTTTTCATGGGTTTTTGGTATTTATTGTTTTCTATCAATTATTTATTCTAGTCTCTTCATTCTGTCTTTGATAACCTTTAATCAGAAGCAATCATCAATGTCAGTAAGATGTAGGTAGCTCTTGTATGAATCTTTGTGTGCTACTTTTCATGTACTATTACAGCGCTCTTTTCTTTTTTCAGTGATGACTTTGGGACAAATAAGCCATTTCTGTAACACACCAAGAAAAGTAGTGCAAGTGTACGGGGTTTTTTTAATATTCCAATTTATCAGTCAAGAACAGGGCCACTTCTTACGTGGTCTGTTATCTTGCTTTATCTTGCTTAAGCCCAGTTGTTATGCTACCACCTGTATAACCATATTGCTGAATTGCTGTTTGTGTATTGCTGGTGGCATTAAGTTTACGTCTTCTCTGATCAGCTTAGAGATGTGTCTCTTCAAGACGTGCAAAATACAGTTGCTCTTTTAAATCCTTCTGCATGAGCTCAGTTTCTTCCAGTTGTTTTTGCTGCTTTGTTTCTCTTGTTTTCAAGTGATCAGTAAATTTGATTTCATCCTTCAGAGTGCTCACAATTCTTTGTTTAATTTTGAAAGTGTTAATAACTTTTTTCTCTAGTAATTCTTTTAGGTATTAATGGGAATACTGGATCAAGAATAAATTTCACATCACCACATAAAGAACAGGTGCAGAGTTTTTATTTGTGAATGTTTAGTCAGTCACGGATCTTTTGTTCTGAAGCTTTTAACAATAGCAATAATTTGAGTGATAAAATATCCATTGCAAAATAAGTTTTATCTAAAGATGTTTAAGTGAGAGCCTGAATATTATAGGCTGGAGGTAAAAGACAAGTAAGAATGTAATGGAGTGTGTCAGTCTCAAAAACATCTGGAACTTCGAAGATTCGATTTCTGAAAAAGTACGTTATTCTAATGTAATTGTCTGCCTTATGTTTCTGCTGAAATAACTTGAAAACCAGTCTCTAAACATAAGTAATGCACCACCCTAACCCAGCAATACCCTCCAACTAATCCTTATAAATTGCTGTCATAAAAGAAGTGGTGAGATCTATACTGCAGCAGTGAAATCCTGCAAGGGTGTATTGTGGTTTTCACTGGACCTGATATGCTCTGCAGAAATTAATTTAGTTTAAAAATTCCACATCTTATGTACTCAAATTTGAGTCCTGTCAGACAAGTTAAACTATTTCCTGGAACAGCATATGCTCTGTGAGCATTTCTTTATTGCCAAAATGCCTTTGTGGAGTATTGCATTATTTAAAGCAATAAGCAGTCCTCAGATAACAGTTTCACAGGGGACATGCTGATAGTGTGATAGCTCTGGTAATAATCTGGAAATTGAGAAGGTTGTCTACCTTCTTCATATGTACCTGATTTTATTTCTAGCTTCCTATTTGTGAGTGTATGCACAGTAGACCATTTAAACAACAGACAAGCACGTTTTTACTCGAAGTCCAACTACCTTTTGCAATACTCCCTGAAATGGGAACCAAATCCCACGCTTCCTCAGCCTGTGAAGGGAGATAAAATAGCAAACCTAGCTGTAGAACAGCTGCTAGAATAAAGTTATCTCTTCAAATGCTGCAGGGACGTGCAAGAACATAGATATTTAAGGACTGTGAAGCATTTGATAGAGAAATTGTTGATCATACCAGCCTAGTGTCTGTTTATTTTTTTTTTTCTTGTCAAACAAGACATACATCCATCTCTAGCCATGTAGCGTCAGCTCTTGGTATCTTGGCAATGGAGCAAGTAACTCTGGAGTCCATGTCTCACCTCTTCAGCTGGATGGGCCTGTTTAATAAGGCCATCAGGCCAGCTGGGCTCTGTCTTGAGCAGGTAGCTTAGTTAAATGGGGAAAGAGTTTAGGTAAACACCTATAAGAATTTAATATATTTAATTTTTTCACTGTTTGTTAGTTTATCCTCCTCTTTTATAGAATGAGTTTCAAGAGTAAATACCTTTGTTCAGAATAAAGGACCTGATGTTGCACGTTTAATCTATGTATGTTGTCCATTAAATGAGAGTATTACAATGAGTCCTCTAACCAGATTATTTTTGTAACTTCTATTAAGAAAATGCAAATGGAAACAAGCATAAGACTGTATAGACAGACTCAAGTGGTCCTTTTAACAATATTTAAATGGCCTAAAATCCAGGTTATAAATAAAACTTAAATATGTAATGCAGTCCTACTGCAGCAGATTAGAAACAGCTTGCTGCCATGTAATACTTGTTTGAGGAAATGAGCAGTATTGGAGGGTTGGGTGGGTATTTTTGGCTTGGTTGTTAGCACAGCCCTGTCACCTTTCTTTCAAGGTGGATTTTGGTTTAATCTGGGCTCCAAAGTCTTTTGACCTCTTGACAAGTTCTGGAAAGCTTTAAGCCTTTCCTAGACTGTTTCTAGGAGAGGTGGTGTTAATGTTTATCACAACAGAACTTCACTGTGCCCATCTGAGCTTTTCAGACCACATCAGCAGTCTGGTATTACTTGAGCCAGAGAAGCTTTAGCCTCTGTCAGGTAGTTATGTTTTCTGGGTCTCATTTCTTATCTCACTTCAGGGAGACAATCTGAAAAAGTGTCAGCGATGTTGATGGCACTGTTGAAAGCTGGTGGTACCCAAACCCACTTCAGTTTCTGTTCACAGAACTGGAGAGCAGTCTTGAAGTAAACAATCTAGTGTATGTCCTTGTTTTTTCTGAGTGTCTGCATGAAAGAAATATCAAATATGCCTTTTTTTGTTCTCCTTTTAATTTGCATTAACTCCATAACTTAACAGTATTTATTTTTGTTTAATTTTTCTAGGATATAGATACTTGCTTAAAGAACAGCTTTTTATGGGGGGCGGGGGAAGAATGGGAAAAGGATTGATGCTTTGTGAGTGAATTGCTAACTATAGGTACGCTAATCTGTGAAAATAATTTTGCTAACAGGTATTCATTAAAGCTGTTGGTGTACTCCTGTTAAATGTCACAGGTAGAACAGAAGGATTCCTTCACCTACTGAATCTATAACAGGCATTTAAGAATAACTTAATCTACACTACCTATATTAAACACTAATAAAGTGGGCAAAGAAATTCTGATTAACATGGCAATGAACTTTTAGGACTCCATAGAAACTCAGTACTGCTGACTCCTGTAAATACTCCAGTGTCCTGCTGATAAAAGTTAGGAGATGGCATGTGTTTCGTTGCTCCCCCTAGAGCACTGCATTTTGTAAATACTTAGTTTTTGTTGTTTACCTAACTGTAGTTAATTTTTAGGCTGTAGAGATCTGCTTATTATCTGTCATCTCAAGCACACATCTAGCAGTTGAGAAGTAGTGTTCACAGAATGGACAAATGTTCTCTTGCTGTTGTCCAACTTTTGGGTCTATGACTGCATGAACTGAGGCAGTGGAGACAATCATTATTGACAAATTCATGTTGACAGAATCATTTTGCTAGTCTTGGAACTTCTAAATACCTGAAAACCTTGTATCTTCTGTAATTATCCAGCGGGAAGATGAGGAAAGTATTTGTAATTGCCAGCACCTGTATAAGCAAGTAAATATCTTTCAGCCTATGCTCGTAAAAAGGAGTGGAGATATAGGGGAAATTATGATATGTGTCCTATTACTTACACCAAGATTAAGGATGCATATTGCTTTATTCTACTCTATTTTCTGGGCTCTTGACCAGAGCTGTGATCCCTTGAGGTAGTCAGTGAGGTATGTTTACTAGTCTGGATGCCGAATTCCATTATATTTGTCATCTCCAGACTGATTATTTGATCAGCATCCTTGTCCAGGATTACAAGTTGCTATTTGATTTACTTATCGATTGTCAAAGCAGCCAAGTCTTTTTCTCCCTGTGTGAGTGTTTGGTTGTTTTTTTTCCCGTTAAAATCAGGGTCTATGGCAATCTTTGCACAAGTTCATTGAAGATGCTCAGTAAAGATCTGTCATTTTTAATAGCTTTCATGCCTTGTATCATCTGCTCCTTAGTTCTCTTCCTGCCTTCTCTGTGACACTGTTGTAAACACAAACTATATGTAAACCAAAAAATGGGTTTCTATTCTTTTTACTCTTAACTGGAAAAACAGATTTGAAGAAATGGGAGAGGAAGAATGAATGGGGTCTTCAAAGTGTGTTTGTGTTTTGAAGTGATGGTGATGGTTAATGTATGAAAACAGAGTATCATCACACTGAAGGAAGAAATGCTGTCATTTTGATCTGTGATTTCACAAGCGTGGTTATGGATGTCCTGCAGTGTGCTACCAACTTGTCTGCAGCATTGAAAGTGGTTGGGTCATTACTGGAGATCTTGGTCCTTCTCTACCTTTCCTCACTGCAGAGTACTGTTGGGAGGGATATGGGTTAATTAAGCAGAAAATTTACTAACAGAGCAATGTTGACATTGGTCAATTAAACTTACTTGTTTGAACCTGTTTTAGTGCTTGCTGTGAAGTAAAGATGATGCACATATTTGATCTTTTTTCCACTCTTGTGAGAATTTGGATTATAAATTAGGAAAAGGTGTGAGAAGCAGATGAAATGAAAAACGCGTGCTTACTTGCACTTAATTTAGGTTGGTTGGTAGAGCTGTGGCTTTAGCCATTCTATGGTGAGTTATGCTCAACATTTTCAGTTTGTCACCTTTGTTCGTATCTAACAGAAGCCTTTGTAAGTTCCCATAGCAAAAAATTCAAAACACCACCCATGCAGTTAACTCTCATAAGGTGTCTAAGGGTCTAAATAGCTTTTACACAATCAGAAGTGATTCTTTGTTCACAAAACACAGGTTTCAACACTGCAAAGGCTTCAATGCAAAACAAGCACTTCCCCAAAAACACATGCTGGAGTGAGCTTGAAGACTGAGAAAGGCAAGTAGTGATTCTGTACTAGGAGGTTGCAGGATCAAAGAATGCACAAGCTGCAGATACGCACTTTGCTGCCAGATTTAAGTGAGGGGAAAAAAACCCCTAAACTTACAGCTCTTTCCGTTTCACTAATGTGCTTACTTTGACTTTGTGTGCTTCATCAACCCTCTGGGACAGGTTCATGGATTTTTGTATTGCTTTGAGTGGGGATTGTGTTATCTGCCTGTATAGTGCTGAATGTGTGGAAAGTACATAGCAATAACTTCAAAACTTCTTGTCCCTGAAAATTTACTCTTGGTTTTTTGTTACTTTGTTTTTTAATATAGTTTGCTATATAATGTTCTATTGTTTCATTAATCCTTCTGAAAGATCACTACTAAAAGTATGTGTGGCATTAGCTCATTTGGCAAAGAAGCTGAACAGCTGAGGGTTTTATTATTACCTTGTGTTTTGAGTTGTATCTGTAGAAGTCAGTTTAGCTTATCTCAGAGTCTGAACATAGAACATTGTTGAAACTGTTGAGCCAAATTGCATCATCCGACTGCTGGTAGATTATAAATACTTTGGCGTTTGCTTACAAAAATTTAGGGTAATGATGGCTGTCTTAAGGTCCTCTCAGTACTAATGTGCCTATAAATTTGGTAGCTTTCCTGACAACATAATCAGAGCTTTCTATAAGCCTGATCATTTCTCCTAGTGCATTTAGTTAAATGTGTAGTTTAAATGAAAGATTTTAGTTAAGCTCTATTTGGAAAAAGCTATTTTAAAAATCTACCCTATATGATGACAGAATTCTGCATGAGGAGCTGTGATGTTTTCAGAGTGTACTGAACTTGAGCAATGAAGAGCTCAACAAGGGCGTAACTACTTATTTACCTGTAAAATAAGATGTAACGAGTTCATGAGTAGGAAATATATTCCACTCCTTGTTATCTCATCTCTTTATTGTGTGTTTTGACTTTATTAAATGCTTGCTTAGTAATAAACTGCAAATCATAACTATAACTTCCTTTTTTTGTTTTTCCATTTCTTCAGAAAACTTGCCAATTTAATACATGACAATAGAACATGTCTAGTTCTTGGATTAATTGTTTTCTTTAGAATAACCTTGAGACACATACACACACACACAGAGCTTATCTGTATTTTCCCTTCACTCCCAAGTAAAAATTTGTTTAACAAAACTTTGGGAGTTGTGTTACAACGCAAATACTGGGTTCCATTTGCCTCCTCAATGCAAACAAGTGAACAAGTTCTATGAATTAAGTAGGTGTGTCTGTTTTTAACTAGGCAACAATATTAAATGAAAAGACCCTTGCTGAAGACATCTTTGATTGGAAAAAAGCTGGGTTTCTTAGTAGAGAACTGGAGTCAATCCAAAACTAGATGGTAAAGCTTTCTCTTTGGAAGTGGTACTTGCTGATTGTACTGAAATTTTTAATCTTGGAGTTTCACAAGATGGATTTTTATTTAGGATACAGTGGATAAAAACTGTGATTCATGTTCTGGATATTGTTGCAGGCATTCTTTTTAATTACAGGGTAATAAGATGCGATTTTAATATTGTTTTCCACTCCCATCCCGCTTCTCCAGCCTAAAATTTCCAGCAGCATAAGAAAGGCTAGAGTTTTTTCTTTTTACTGTAGCGATATAAGGAAACAGTTTGAGCACTTGTGAACTGAAGAATAGAAAAGTCCAGTCAAAAATTAACGATTATTCATCACACTTTTTTTTTACTGTAGATGAAATTGATTTGTCATCTTTTAGAGAAGATGACTTTTTAATGATAGCATTTGTGAAGTGGTTGGAATACCTTCAGCTTCTTAAAAACTTCAGTTTTTAAAAAATTAGATATTTAAGTGAATTATAATGCTTGTTATTACTCGATTGTTTTTGCTTCATTCAGGTCAGGCAATTTGTAATCTCAGTAGCTTTTCTTCCCAAGTTACATGCATCAAGGTGAGAGGGACTCTGTCCTTCCCTTGAAATCAAATACTAATTTTTAATGTTTCTTTTTAGTAACTTGCTGTTTCATCAGGCTATTCCTGATATACAAATACCATGTCAGTGTTTCTGTTAACTGTAACCTAAGTTATCAGGTGCTTTATGCCACTGTTGATCCCTGATACTATGCTTGTGCTCTGTGTCACATAACCACATCCAGGCCTGCTCTGTGCTTTGCCTCTTCTTGTCCTGTTCCTTCCTGGAGTGTTGGACCTGTGGTCTCTGCTGTAGCCACAGGGAGAGGGTGGAGGCAGCCTGTCTTCCTCTTAATTACTGGTGTTCTTGTTTTCTCTCAGTCAAGGGGTGGAGAAGTATAAACCAGCTGTCTGAGTGCTACTTATTTTTGTCAGGGCAGAATCATCAATAGTCCAAGTTACTGGAGACCAAGTCTGTGTTGTAGAATTCAGGAGGTCATGAAGCCTGTAGTTATTTAGTAAGTTCAGATTAAATGCAGAGCTGAGGACAAAGATCTTTAGTTTCACAAACCCTTGATTTCCCCCTTTAATAGGATAATAGAATATTTCAGTGAAAGTGTTGTGTGTTCATTTTGTTTCATTTTTAAATTATTATCATGAGATTCAGTTATGAGTTCATCAGTCACTGGTGTGGATGTTTGTGCTGTGTATCCTGCTATGCCATTAGATTCTTATTCTGAACCTGTGCCAAATCTTATAAAACAATGCTATATGTTTTAGGACAACTCAAAAACTGCACTCAGAAATGGTCTGTGTCTTTGCAAGCTGCATGAATTAATTTCAACATACAAATTATCTTCATTTTTTATTTCTCCTTTAAACTTATGGGTTTATGTCTTATTATCGGCTAAAGACTAGGGAGCTATAGCTAAACAATTTTGGGTGATTATTTTTCCGGCTTGCTCCAGTGATTATTTTTTCCTTGCATTTTTTCCCTTGTTGTGGTGTGACAGCAAAAGTGATAAAGTTTCAATGCAAGAATCTGAGACGCACGTGACAAAGTGTAAAGAGGAGCATATGACTGCCTAATATGACAAGCTGTAACAAGTGAACAGTAGCAAGAAGTTATAGAAATGCAAATATAATCATGAATGTTTTTTCAGTCTTTGTATTGTTGAGGCTATTTATCTATTGTTGAGGCTGGATTTTATTCTTTTTAGTCAACAGGAGCTTCCCATTGGTAGGAAGATAGGTGATAAAGATCGCTGTAAAATTATGCTATCACTGTAGTCAGGAAGTGTACAGTCATCTTACTTCATGAGAAGTGAAACTATGACCAAGTTCAGTGCCTGACCTCTCCGAGTAAAGATGGCATGCAGTCTCAACTATGGATATTAAGTTAATAGAAAAACAAAAATGGTACGTTGCAGATATTTCAATCCCAGTGTCTCTTACGTGGCTTCAAGCTTGCATACCTTATCTGTTCTTTTTCAAGACAAGAACTGTAGTTGCAATGTAAATCTTTTAATTTCTAATATTTATATTTCCATGGCTTTCCGGTAGAAGAGGTGAAGTGTTCCAAAATCTCATGTGTCTGTTGGGAACTTTTTTTCATAGAGTTGTTGTGTGGAAAAGAGATCAAAGACCTTCCCCCAAATCTGATTGCTGTAACTTCATTTTTTGTAAGAGTATATCTCATTGAAACTATTTTGGTTGTGCTTGAGATGTTATGTACAGCAGTACTAAACAACAGCTAATGTACTAAACAGAACACAACGGTTCGTTGGTCTACATTACATAAAGGGATTGCATGTGTATCTTGATTTGATATAGTTTCAATGTCTGTAGTATTTTTAATCCAGATTGCAATCCCACAAGCTTGGAGTTGTTGGAAGTCATTCAGAGGATCGTGGGCTGGGAATTAGCTATCGTCTTTACGTGAGGCAAAAAAAAAAGCTAATCTTGCCACCTTTGTAAAAGTTAGCCTGTGCGAAATCCCCGACTTGTTTCTTTAGCAGCTTTTGTGCTAGGGACATGGCTGGCATATGTGAGCTAAGGCAAACTGTAGAGTTGTACCAACAGATTCCAACATTCAAATACCAAATTAATTAAGTTGCTTTAGTAATTGCTAGCTTTTTATTGTTTTAAAAGCACCAACTATAATTCCTGCTTTAGCCAAGAACATCTGAGGTGTAGCTGATTTGTTTTCGAAGTAGAACACTTCAAGCTTTATGTGTAAATTGAGGTAAAAAGTTAATAAAAGAAGCCTGGCAACTTTACAAAATAGGAGGATATTGAATTTCAAATTTCTGCTCACTCACAAAGTTAGAAACACTTGAAACACAACCAGCCCTGGGACAAAACTGTTATTCAGCCAAAGTAGGAGGCTCTTCTGGGCCGTAAGAACTGTCCAGACACCTCAGTCCCTTCTTCCTCTGCCAGATCTTTGGATGTCTGGGCATGATGTTGCAGCTACCGTCGTGGGTGAAGGGTTAAGTTACAATAGAGTGGCTATGGCTAGAGGCAAAAGAGAGGAACACTTCTTCCCAGAAGCAGTAACTGCTCTTCTTGATATGTTTGCTCTGCTAGTGGTAGCAGAACAAGGAGTTTCTCTCTAAAGAGCGCTTCCCTGAATCTCCATCTTGGTATTGCTCCTTCATTTTTTAGGATGAAATGAACATTTTCAGTGCAGTAAAGAGACCTTCTCTGCCATTTTCCATATGCTACTTTTTTCCAATAAAGCTAATGCATTCAGTGGCTTGGATAAGTTCTTTCAGCATGGCTGGAATTTCACAGTAGCTGTAACACTTGTTTGTAGCTTGCTATTTGCTCTAGTCAGTGTTAAAAATCCTTTTTAGAGAACGCAAATTAGGGCATACGAACTCCCTGACAATTCTCCATATAAGTTTCTGTAAGCTGAACTGTCCTGTAACAAGTGCTCAGATGCAGAGACATGATGGAGGAGATCTAGCTTTTAGGCAACATGAAGACTCATTTAGGTTGCAATAATAGTATGGAATTGATACTTTTGCCTAGCCTGTCGCAAACAGACATCCATAAAGTTATATAACAAATGGAAATGGAATACAATAGCAAAATGGAATACATTTTAAACTACATTTTTTAAATAAATCAGAAAAAGTTTGTAACACTCGCTGTTAGGTTCCTTATGATTTCTAAATGGAGCAATGCATTTTGCATTCAATATGATACACCGGTCTTTCTCTGTGTCACTATGAATGATGAAAAGGTAAATTCTTAGCATTATTAAGACAATATTTAACATCCATCAAGATTCGATACAGCCTCAACATGTCCAGTGTTCTCCTTTTGGAGGATTTCATTATTTGAAAGCAATATTCTGGACTGACTTTGTGGGTTATGAGTTCTTCTCTGGAGAATAATTTTCTTTTGCTGTGTCTGAATTGATTTTTACTGATGTGGCATTTCTCTCTTTGTACTAAGAGGTATTAAAATAATTGTATTTTAGAAATTCTGTTTCCATTTTTTTTTTAGAGATGGACAGAACAGATCTAGTATGGGAAAAAAGTTGTAATTCAGTTATTAAATGTATTGCATGTTGATGGAGCCTAACACTGTTGTTCTATGTTTGCAACAGCGGAATGTTACTGCCTTTGTTAGTTTGTCCAAAGTATTAATCTGTATTTTACTGTAGAAGTAGACCCTATTGAACTTCATCCTGACACCTAAAGAACATTGCATTACAAGTCTGCCTTCTCCTTAGAAGAAATGATGAAGGACTTGTTTTCAAGTGTAAAGAAGCTCAGTTGAGTAGCTGGCAGTGCTATTCATACATGGGGTACAGAGAGTCTTTATTTAGAAGAAATCATTAAAATAATCTATAAATCCAGGCAGGAGACTCTCAGGGTTGCATCCACAACCATACTACTCTCTCTTAAAATTTCCTTCTCAAAGCAGAGCTCCTTATGCAGTAGTGAGGTATTTGTTGAATTTCAGTACTAGAGGTGACAGGATCTGTTGTAGAACTGGTACAAGTTGCTCTGAACAATAAATTTTAAAGTGATAATAGCAAATAATCGTGGATAACTAGGAAGAGAACAGGAACCCTTCAGTTGATTACTGTTTGAATTATGTACATGTTACTTTTGTTGGGGGTTTTGGTAATTTTTTATGCAAATGAATCTCATGCAAGATTGTGAAAGCTGGTTTGTGTTTATAATCAAAATTAATTCAACAACAAACCAATGTTTATTTCTAATTGAAGAAAATTGGTATGTAAAGGTTAGGTTATGATTTCGGAACAGAAACAATGCAAAATAACTGGTATCACTAAAGAAATGGTTTAAATATTGAAGGCTTAAAGGAATAATATTAAAAGAATGTTAAAGAGTTCATTCTATAAACAGAACTGCTTATAGTTCTGCACAAAGGGAATTAATATTTTATTCCTTGATGAAGTTATTAAAGGTCAACCAAACATATTTCTACCATTATAATGACTACCAATTAAAAAAAAATATATACAGAGTGTGCACAGCTTTTTAAAAGGTGCTTGCAGTTGGATATTTCAAAAGTTACTGAGAAAACATTTTTCTTTACCTGTATACCGGAACTGTGTAGATGTCTTAAATTTTTAGCTTACTAGTTTATAGTTAAGAAAGCTGTTCTGACAAGGCCACTGCTATATCCTTAAGTCCAGAGTGATAGGGCTGACCCTATTAAATGATCACAATTTTCCACAGTCTAGTGATTAACAGGCTTTGAACTTTCCTTGCTTTCTTAATCCCATTTAATCATTTAAACCTATTATTGTTTTGACTTCAATTTCAAAAGCCCTTTAAATCTGTCTTACAATATTAATAGCTGATTAAAGTTCTGATTTCCAACCATATTATCAGTGGGCAGTCTACCTTATTACACTGAATAATTTAGAAACAACTATTTAAGAAAATATTGATCAAGGGTGTGGGGGGGGGGGGCCCAAAAAAAAATTGGAAAAACTATATCTAGTAATGTTTATATTTAAATTAGTGATCATATCCATGCAAGAAATTGGGGGAACAAAATGCTTCTATTTATTACATCAATAACTGTATTTCTTTTTTCTTTTAGGTTTTGTGATGTAATTTTTAGTTAATTCCATGTTGGAATTTAAATCCATCTTTCATTTTCATAATAAGTATAATGGTTAAAAAAACAACTTTCAGCTAATATTTTTGGGATCCCTTTCACCCAGAAATTCCAAGTTTTTCTCTGAAAAACAGAGGTTTGCAGCCAAATAAGACTTCAGTCATACTAGTAGACAAGAATATACATTGGGTTCTATAACTGGGTAAAAATGAAAACACCAGAAATTTCTCCATGGGTTCTCCATGATGGAATGGTCCTTCATTCTCTCAGCCCTGACACTTCTATTCCAGTAGCAGTGTTTAAAGTCTAGGATTTTTTTTATAAATGAAATGGCCAAGATATGTGGTTTGAGTTGCACTTAAAACTTTTCCTTAAGTAGATGCTTTTGTTTTATTAAGCAGTGTAATTATCTGCCAGGACAATGCTCTTTCCCTAGCTGGACTTGATGATTCTTTGTCACTGATAACTATGAATTAATTTATTTTCAACAGTCTTAGAAGTCTTTCTGTTCAACAGATAGAAGGATCTTAACCTTCTATTGCTGTTTTTTCAAGTCTCTTTCCCATTGCCACCAGCATGTACTTTACTCCTACTTACATTTCTTCTTCCCAAACATTTTAGCTAGGTGTTTTTCTGTTAAAAAATGGAAGGGGCTGAAATAATTAGTGGGGCTTGACAGCTCACTGGTTTTCTTGCTCATTTTTGTTTTGTTTGTTTGCTCTTTCCCATTTCTATATTAAAGCAATTCATTGATGTCTTCAATATTTGACATAAATTGGAAGCTCAGGTTGAGTTAGTTTAAGTTTATGACACTTGGGTTCCCCCCTTTCCAAGTTAGTACTCTGTGGGATGCCTTTATCCCTGCCCATATTTTTTATTCTTCTGTATTTTGAAGTTACTGTGTTTGAATAGGTTCATCTTACTGTCTGCTAGAATGTTCTGTTGTCACTGCATAACCTTGCCAGTCTGCTGTCATCTGTGGATTTCATCAGCAGCTACTGTACTTAACTCTAGATCACTCATACATATGTGGCATAGTGTTGGGTCTAGTGCTGATCCATGTTGAAGTCAATCCGAGATGTGCATTCTCCCACAGCCCTACTACTTTCCTAAAAGAATGTCTGAAAAGCCTTTTAGATGGTTTCCTCTTTTGTTGGTAGAAGTGGACCTTAAATTTTTCTTGAAGCAGGCTTTTTGTGTGTAATAGCTATACAATCCCTCTTTAATCTTTCAGTTTTTCAAGGAAGAGATTCTGGACTTGCATTTTGTATTTGGCAACAAAGCAGTATCTACTTAGTAAGGAATTTTTCTAAAATAATCTAATGTGTGCAAGGTCATCCTAGAGTAACAGCAGATGATGATCAGCTGTCATAAAACCAAAAATTGTGTAGAAGGGCTCCCTGGTTTGCTGTTAATTTGAGGCCAAGAAAGAATGTGAAAAGGTAGGTGGGACCAGCTGCCCTCTTATGGAATAGGAGAGAGGCTAAAGGGGAGAGAAATTTAGAGGGAATGGGGAGTGTGGTGCCTTTCAGATAGTGAAGCTGGGAGACTATAGCAAAGCAACAGAGGAATTTACAGAAAAAATGAAAAAGCAAATGTATTAACCTGGTGGAATAAAACCAGTGCAAGTCAGGCAAGAGACTGAGACTTTCAGGATATGTATCAAAGCCCTTTACTGTTTGGGTTTTTTAATGGGGGGAAAAAAGATGTCTTAAAACAAGTATTTGGACTAGTGTGTATGTGTGTGCCAGTTACATGAAACTTTAATTTTGGTTTAGCTGGTTACATCTTGTCCATGATGAATTTGGCTGCTGAATTTATACATAAGGTGTGGTCTGGGTTGTGGTTTTTTGTTTTCATCTTGATTTAGAAAACGCACAGCCCCTAGAATCTGACTTAGCAAGTGTAAAGTAATGATCCAAACAAATACAAGTCATGGTACTTACACTCCATGTTTGTGTACATGAAAAAGATTACTAGGCTAATCAGAAGAGTGAGGCTACATTAGACTTAACTGAAATTTCTAAGCAATTGTGGCCTTGTCAAAAATGCAGAAATACTGCCTTGCTTCAGGTAGTATTTTACGACTGTAGGAAAACCAGTTCATTTATTGCCTTTTGATCTCTTTATAGATCAAGTCAGAAGAAATGGAGTTAGAGGTTATGGCAGCATTACTTGTTCTGTCTGATAAATTGCAGATGGAAGCTGAGAAACAGGCTGACCTCCTATACCCATCCCCCATAAAGGATGTGTTAGCAATATTCGGGGAGTTTCTGTTGGGCTTGCTGTGTGCATTGGTCTGTAAATGCTCAGGAGGATGCACGGTTGTAGCAGGTTCACACGTGGCTGTGTTTCTGACCTGAACGATCTTGTGGGATGTGTTAACTGCATTTGTTAGAAAGCAGTCAATACAGTCTGAAAAAAGATGTGTGAGCACCAATGTCCTACAGTCTGGTTGTCCTAGTTTTTATAAGATTAATAATTAAGGAAGAAAAAAACAGAAAAAGGACTGTATTCCCCCCCCGCCCCCCCAGTGAAGGTAGCCTTAACATTGCTTGGAAGTTGAAGCAGCATAATCGCTGAATCATTCTTCTGGAAACTTCTTTAGATTAATCTGAAATACAAGAAGACTATACTGAAGTCCTTAAGGTTTTTTAATGGTTTTCTTGAAAAATTATTAAGAAATGCTGCTGCAGAGCCTGTTGTAAAAGGTCTTGTCTTTTATTGATGAAGCATGGCCTAGCGTAGCATAAATTCTACTTGTCTTGTCCAGTTAATACAACCAACATGCTTTAGGTCTCTTACAGAGAAATTGCGTTCTGTTCCTTTATTTAAAGACTTTTCTGTAAAGTTCAAAGAACATGTTGGAAATCTACCCTTTCATACATTTGTTTTTTAATCAATCTGGGAAATACTTGAAACAGTAACTGCAGCAAAGCATGCCAAGTACAATAAGCTTATGGAATAGCAAAGCCCAAGTGCATTTAAAGGGGAGCAAGATTAGTCAGAGCCATGTACTGTGGCAAAAAGATTGTATTTATTTGTAGATCAAACAAGGCAGAGGAATGTCTGCACAGATATATATTTGAAGCTTCCTAGGGTGCTTTACTGTTGCAACTTTGTATTACTGAAATAGTTTTAATGTTTTTCTTATGCTGACTATTCACCTTGATGGTTAATGCAAAAAACCTCAACAACTTTTCTGTCTAGTGTCTTGTTCCTTCACAAATATTCTTGAAAATACTGATGAAAATATTACTCTATGTATACAGTTTTGTGTACCTCTTTGTTTCTGGGTAGTCTGCATGATGGAGATTTTTTGTCTTGGGTCTTCTGGCCCAAGCAGCAGTGCATATGTCTTTGGTGATTTTTAGTTTGATATCTGTGCAATTTTTAGCTGTTTTTTCTGTATAAATTTTTTCTTAGGTTGCTGGATTAAAGTCAGAAATTTTGAAAGTTGAATTAATGTTGAAGCTAGGAAGATCTATTGCTATTTTTTAAACTTGTTTGCTCATCACCAGTTTTTATTCTGGGCCTTAGGACAGGTGAGTTGTACCAGCTTTTCAGGAAAGTCTTGTTCGTAGAGCAGATCTGAACTTGATATTCATCTGCAGTTTTGTACCAGTACATATTTAGCATAGGCTGTGTTTTTTCTTTTTAATTTGGTTAAGGCTTTGTAAAATTGGGTGCTGCCTGAAGGGAACCATGCCTTATGGCTGTTTGTTACATTAAAAGCATTATTGTAAAAGTGCTGACTACAGTCCAAGCACATAAATTTTCATACTCTCTTATATTAGGACCTGGGAAATAAAAGCATTGAGTTGTAGGATTACCATTTCAGAAGGATCTGGATCTTAAAAATGCATTTCACAAGTCAGAGCTGAACTTACAGGCTATAGTATGCTTAAAAAATGAAAAGCAGACATTTAATAAAAATGTTACATTTCTGCAAAAACTGAAATTGAGATGACAAATTTTTAGGTGAATGCTAGGGAAGTCATATACGTGCAAGAGGAGAAGAGTATGCTGCCCTCATAAGTTTGGGGGTTATTTTTGGTAGCACTATAAGCAAATAGAACGTGTTGGCTGGAGTTGTACCTCTAGCTGTTATACACAGTAAAGCTCTTTCCAAGTGGCCCTGGCATTTTTTTGATAGAGTATATTTAGGTATACGTACAGCCAAATTTCCTTAACACCATTTAGGCTCTGTATAATATCTGTCCTTAGAATGCCCGCAATAATCTTTTAGTTTGGGTCTGTGCTACTTCATTTTCAGGCTTGTGGAAAGGATAAATATTTTAGGTTAATGTAGTTGTGAATTTATAATTCATGTTTTAGGGGGCTAAGTTTGATACTATGTATGTATCTGCATGTACATAAAATTTGGTTTTGGAAACATAACAATTAGGAAGGAAGAAAATAACATCAAGTTCAGACCTGAGTTCTGGTAGAGTTACTGCTTACAGTAAACGAATGAGGAAAAAAGATTGAGAGGCTCAGGATAGCTTTGCCTTGGGAAGTTGAAAACATCCTTGATAATTGAAATTCAATTAGTTTTTAGATTTTTCTCATTGAAATGTATCCCCACTTTGTTAAATGTTCTGAAGTTATGGCGTTAGGGACTAATGGGAAGTATTCAAATTGCCTTGCTCAGCAATTTAGACATCCTTTATCACCATGTCCCATTGTCAAAGGACAGGGAGATGCTTTTCCAGAGTGTGAATTGGAGTTGGGTCTTTGTTTCTTGATGAAACCTAAGGGGGATTAGCTTGTCCTATGTCCTGGTAAGTTAAGTGCCTAAACATGCCTTTTTGTAACCAGGTTGGAAAGAATACTGTTTAAAAAAATTGTGTTGGCACTGAAAAGAGTAATGTAAAGTAGTGTGAAACTTCTCATTTAAACTGTGATTAGAGGATAGATGATAGAGTAATGATCTCTGTTAGCTCCTATCTGCAGCTAGGTCATTTGAGCTTTGATCAGAATATGGTATGTCGGAGTGACTATGGTAAGATGACATCTAGAGGTTAGACCAAGATGTGGCTTAAGAAATTCCATAAGGAACTGAGTTTGGGGAGAAAGCTGCAGTCTTCCAAAAGTGGAGGTTTTATCCAAGGTGCAGTCAGCCTACTGGGCTGTCAGAAGCCATCAGTTGTGATGCTCAGAGGCTGGGGTGTGTGTATCTGGGCAGGCAGCTGCACCAGTTTGGAAATATGCAGCTGTGCAGTGTGATAATTGCTGCAGTTGGGGCTCTTTTTCTGTCCATCTTCATGATTGTGTGCAGCTGCTATTTTGAAGGGAGTAGCTGGAACGTTGGCTACTCTTCCACTAGATTACATGTTTGTGAAGGACATATCAAAGTGTTTAAAAGTATTTTGAAAGGTACTACAGTTTGTTTTGACATTTACCTACAATCTTGCTGTAGACCCTCGCATGCTTTTTATTCTTAGGTCCCTTTTTTGAAATAGGACCTTGAGCAGTAATGAAGAGACTGTTAACATTTTGAAATTGTATCACAGTTTGGTACTGGATAGTTGAAAAGAATAATCGCTATTTAATATTCTAGGATGTGTTGAACTTTGAATTTCACGGGACAGAAAATAGAAAAAAGTGAAGTTGCGGCCCCTTCAGTTCCTTTGCCCATTTCCATAGCATATTTGCTTCTCGTCTACTTGCTAGTTTAATACCAGGTGTGTAAACATATAATATGTGCACAGTATGTTGTTCTGGTTGCTTAGATGATTTTAAATGTCCTTATTTTAAATTTTTCAACTGCGTATCTTTAGCTTCAATTTTGCATTTAGTATCCGTGGCCCCTAAAATCTTTTTTTAAAGAAATTCCCCCAAATCTAACCTCCCTAACCTTCATCAGTTAGGAGGAGCCAACCGGAGCTTATCAATCTTTCCTACGAAACACATGTTGGGAAATAACATGTAAGCTGTTCACTGTGCTAGTTGTGCGTTTAAATATATTACATACTTCAGCAGCTGTGTATGAAATATAATATGCATCCTGTCTTAATGCATGAAGTACTAATATAAGTTTGAACTCTACAAGTGTGTCCCTTTGTCAGAAATTTTGTGTAACAAATTGCTATCAAAGCAATATCTGTAGGAGTCAAGGAAGAATATTTGAAAAATGCCATTTTCATGGTGAAAAAGGTGGTGGTGGTGAAAAAGATTAGGTAAGCTAAAAGGTTTTAAAAAGGTTTTAAAAAACCTAAAAAGGTTAGGTTCACCAAAAGAACCATTCTGCAAACCTCAGGGGTAGTAACTGTGTTCCTCCCGCACCCCTCTGTGGTATGTCAGTAACATAGCTGAGGCAAAAATGACACATCTGTTAAATAGCATTCCCATTATGTTACACGGTTTCTGTTGTAGCTTACTTTCTAGTCTGAGTAAGTAGTGAAGGGTTTTATTTGGGTTTTTTTTCCTATAAATAACTGAGGGGGCTAAATTGTGGTTTTAAAAAAAAAAAAGTGAAGGAACAAGGAATTGGGAAGCTTTAAAAAGCTAAGTATAGATGCTATTTCTCAGCAGATAAAGTCGTATTCAGTTCTAGCCGAAGTAGTCTGATTTCTGGTCAGAGGAAAAGCATGCAGTGTTATTTTTAGTGAAGAATGGTTGTGACTTTTTGCAGGTATTTTTTTTTTTTAATGGGCAAAATTATCTCCATTTACAAAATGGATTGCATATTAGCCAAGGGTATATCTGTCTATGACAGGCAGATCCTTTTAAGAAATGACCTGATTTTATTTTAAGTAAGATTGCAGGTTGCATAAGAAGAGTTGGTGTCCTTTGACTTCTGAAAGATGTTCCTTTTATAATTTCCTGGTAGCTGTTTGCTTTTTCTCCAATATATAAGTAAATGCTTATTAAGATATGACAAACGGAGCTATCAGGGAAGTATAGCAGCATTATGAAGAGACTGGTATTGGGCTAGACCCTTTTTTATTAAAGAAAGAGCCTGATACTGTTCAGTACCAGAAAACATTGATTAAGATCACAACAGTTAAAATTTGTGGCTTAAAGACTGATAGGATGGTAAACTGGTAAGAAGACTTGGCAATTAAACCCAGTGACCTGAATCTGTTATTGAACAGTATGTTACAGTATAGTCTGCTTGCTGTAAGAGTCAAATGAGAACCCTGTATTTAGAAGGAAAATGTGGATGGACCCCACTGTATCCTGATTAGAAGTGGCTACATGAAGGATTTAGCAGCAAAGTGGATAAATGGATGCAAGTCAGCGTGATACTATTGCAAATAACCTAACACAGTCTCTGCATATGTAAACAAGAAAAATGGGTCAGTTGGTGTCTTGTATGTTTGAATGCAGCACTAGTGAGCTTGAGAATGCGTCTGGGGTTGATGCTAGCATTTTTAATGGATGCTGAAAAAACAAGTTTCAGAGAGTAAAATCAGAAAATGCTATAAGGAATAGAGAACATATATTTTAACTTTATTTCAAACAAAAATCCATTTGCAAGATAGCTTGATTGCAGTTGGTTGATGACCAGAATCTTTCCTCAGGGGCAGTAATTTATGGCTTGGCAGTTGACTGAAGCAAGGAACAAAAACAGAGGGCAAGGGGACAGTGAGAACCTTCTGCAGTGTGAGCAGTTAGCTGTTTGCAGAATTATCAGATGGACAGTTGACTTTTAGCTGCTTACATTATGTATGACTGTTGTACAAACCAATCAACAACAACAAAACAGGCCCCCCCCCCCCCGCAACAAACCCCACAGAAAATTATAGCAGTTAGATTTGTGGAATATCTTGAGATGGCAGAAGGTTTTACTCTGAGGTAGAACAAAAGTGAGGTCACTTCCTAAAGGTTTTCCAAAGTGAGTGACAGTGCAGCCTGCAATATGACTAGTAGTAGCCTGTGCTGGGAGAGACTGGGTTCCTTTTTCCCTCTGATTCAGACAGTGTAGGCAACCTATTCTGTTAAATTGCCTATTAGTTTAAGCTAGCAAAGACAGTTTCTTTCTCTCAAGCTCTCACTTGCCCCAGAAGTTGCCTGTATGAACTGCAGAAGTTTTCCTAAATGGCCTGTTGTTAAAGTATATTTTTTTCTATAGAATGTTTTTGGTATTGATTATAATAGTTTTATTTGGTACAAGGGGGAACAATACAGCCAGCTTGAGGGTTCATGTTGTCTCTTTCCCTCACTGTCATGTTTTGTCAGATCCAAATTATAAGATCAATGTACAGTTTATGGTATGAAGTGCAATGATTTTGGATATATAGCAAGCCAAAGTATGTGATACAATTTGAAACAGTGATACAAAGCAAAAGTTTTGTGTGATGTTTACTTTAATAAGCATGTAATAAATTTTTTTAGAAAACTTTGCTGCAGTCTTTGCAATACCTGATGTACTTGAATCAACAAATATTACATTACATATTTAATAATTTGACGGTTTGAAACTATGAAACTACATTTTATGGCTATATTCTCAAGAGAGTAACTGCTTTGTGTTTTGTGGTTTTTTTCAAGGTATGGGCTGAAGCCAAATGACCAGATTTTAGCAGAGGAGAAGCACAAAGAACTGTAAGCTCTTTTATGGTGATGTGATATACATGCATGTCATATGTATTTACTTTTCTGTGTACAGGCATATCTTATTACTAAAGGCCTGAAGCAAAAATTTTGTGTTTTCATAAATAGCTTCTGCTCTTCAATATTGTCTGCTGTAAATTACAAAACTCGTGTGATAACTAATTGTTTCAAAATAAGATTTAAAAAATTTTTTTTCACTATTTTGTTTGAAAAATTCTTTTATTAACTGCAGTTGGTACACATGCAACTTAAATGTCTTAGTGTTCATCCTAGTTGATGTCTTATGAATGACAGTGGTTACACTGACAGCTACTGCCTGCTTGCAGTATGTCCATGGGTATCTGGCAGAAATGAAGAGGCAGGGTTGTTTTGGTTTTTTTTTCAGGTTCAGTGTTGACTCATTATTTTAATTTGCCTACTCATGTGATATCATGGCCATTCCCACCTTCACAAATTCTCATCAATACAGTTGGGCTGTGGTGTGGAATGTAGCTAAGTCACCAGTGCCCTACTAGTTCTATTGAAATTTTGCTTTTTTTGGCTAATCTGTTTTTGTAGCCTAAAAACTCTTGTTCCTGGGGAAAAAAATATGATCCATTGTTGATTGGATAATTCTTTTGTCTTGCAGGAGAAGTAGCCATAGGAAGCTTAATTAAACACTGCAATAAAAACTTATTCAATTATTTTGCCCCTTCATTAAAGACATGCCCAAACCAAAGAAGCTTGAAGTTCAGATTTATTCCAATTTTTAGGTAGTCTTCCATGTTCAGGCAAAATAAGCTTTATTTTTTATTTTGGCATACTACGTACTAAAATACAAAAGCTCTACAATTCAGTTGAAAGCAAATACTGGGTGCTGTGCATAAGCATGTTTGGAAAATTAAAAGTAAAAAGACCGGCAGGTATTGTCTGCGTATTATCTAGATATAGGGGAGGGGGATTCTGAGTTTGTATGCCTGGTTTTGAAACCTTAGTGTTTTGGTTTTTGTTTGTTTTTCCCCACCCCAGTTATGGTAGCTTTTAAAACAGATGCTGAAGTTCTCCAAGTTACTGATTTTTTAACTGTATACGTGTTTTGAAAGTGAAGGGGACTTAGAGCTGGGTATGCTTTCTCTGATGACTGTTCAATCAAGAGTTACTATATGAAATGGGAGAAAAGTACTCACTAAATAAAAGATGGCACAATTGGAACATTTTTGCTCACCTGTATGTGTAAGCATACAGGTTACATAAAGGCAATAGTATAATACTTTTTATTTCAGAATTTAGTTTAAAAATTCTCTTGTTCTTAAAGCTCTTCATTATGTGAAGTAATTGTCTCTCTTATTACTGCTGTTTCTAATTCCTGCGCATTAATATCACTGGCCAAAGAGCTATACTCAGTGTATAGCTGAACTCCAGTTTTCTTGCCTCATTCACTCACTGTTCTCCATGAGCTGCCTGAAGAACATTCTATGTGACTGTCGTCTTTGCCATCCCTCAAAAAAAAGTTTAGATGTTTCTCAGGAAAGTCATAGATTTCAAACAGTAAAAATGTATTCTGGTAATGAAGATTTAATTTCTTTGGAAAAAGAATTATTTGCAAAAAGCCTCAGTCAGTGATTGAATTACTAGCCAAATAAAATTTCTGTGTTCTTTCAGAGGATGTAAAAAGACATTTCCCCTACATTTGTACATCGTGGTAATGTACCTGTGACATTAAAACTCCTTGAGCTCCAGGCAAAAGACAGGCAACAGCAGTTGCCTTTGATCTAGGTAGATAAGATTGGTTTTACATAGGGCACCCTCTCTAATGACAGAAACTTGTGGACAGCATAATTATGATAAACCCATTAAATGTGTTAAACAATTTTAAAAGAAACAAGCTAGAAGTATTAAAAGTACTAGCACGTTGAGAGGTTAAACACAAGTTAAATGACATACAGGTCTGTATTTTGGACAGTACAAGTTGTACTCTTTACACAAGCTTTGTTTGTGCAATAGATACTGATTAAACTGAACTTTTTGTGAAGAGTTTCATCTGAAGTAGTTTAAATATACTAAAATCCTGTTTGAGCTTTTTATTTTAAGCATGTTGCATATTACTTAATTGCACATTAGTTAGTGATATGTTTGCAGCATATTCATTTAAATGGAGGGTGGAACTCCTTTAGTTTTACTGAATTTTCTTTATTTAATTAAAGTTTTATGTGAATCAGCTGCAACAGAAACCTTTCTTTGGTTTTTCATTGTTATCACTACAGCAGCTCCTGATATGATTTGTATGCTGTTGGTTATAATGAAAGAGTTTGAACATGCTTTTGCCATTGACCTTGGCATCTTGAATGTCGCTGGATACTTGACCGGGGAAAAACTCTCGTAGGTCAGTGTCACGTTGTTTCAGGAGAGGCCTTTGGAACTTTTATAATATGCTGTGTGCTCTTCTCCTTGGACCATGTTAACTGTATGGTACAGAACAGATTAAACAGTGTTGATCCACAGAACACTTTCAGTTCTTCAAGCTAAATTCTCTGATTTAACTTACAGATGATTTGTTAGATACTTAAGTATCCTTTTCCGACATTTAGAGAGGCTTTCATATTTAAAAGAAATACCAATTGTAGGGAATGGTGCAAGACAACTTACCAATAGGGTAATTGATGCTGATTTGGTTATAAATGTATTCTTAGGTTCAGTGCCCTTATAACCAAGGTGTTCTCCTGAACCTGTCCTAATGTTTTTGAATCAAATACAAAGTTAGACTATGTATTCCTGTTCAGTGCCAAAATCGCCCTGCTTAAAATACTTTGTTTTCCAGTTTTTGAAATGTCAGCAGCTTTTATATTGACTTACCTAGTGAAGAAGACTTCTTTTGGCATTCTTCATCTAATGGTATCACAACAATTTCTCCAACTGTCAGATGTCCTTCAGTTTCGTAGAGATCACTTCTATGTAGCTCTTCATAAAACCGTAAATTTTGTTCAGAAATAAATGCCTTATTTCCAAAGGTAATTGGGCCAGCTACACCCTGACTTGGCTTGATCCTGTTGTCCTTGAATCTTAGTTACCTAGAGAGATAAGTACAGCCACTAAGACAGACTGGAGTTGGTTTACAGGCATGGCATCATACTTAACTTCTATTTTAAGAACTAAGGTATGAAAGATCACCTTTTTTTTTTTTTTCCTCTGCTTCCAATTCACTTTGACTGTAGGAGGCTTTTAAAATTGTGTCTTTTCATTAGTGTATACTTTTTTTTATCTTAAAGGAATTTGTTAGCACTGAAGTTGTAAGTTGGTGCATATATACATTCTTTTCAGAATTCAGCTGGAAATACCTAACACCCCTGCCCCAATCAACTCCTGAATGCACACAAGGTGGAGGTTACTGTCCTGCAGCTCAGACAGGGAGTGGAATGTGTGGAGGCATCTTAGCCCGCTTCCATGTAAAATTAGCAGATTAGTTCAAACCATTTTAACTGATGATCCAGCCAAGCATGCCAATTTTGTAGTGAATCAGATGAGCAATCTTACTTGTTTTCACTGGCGAGTTTGTTATTCTGCAGTGAGAATAACAAAGATGGGACAACAATAGTATCTTCAGTTTTCACAGGTGTTTTCCAAGGGAAGCATGCATTTATGGCTGAAGAGATGTGCTGGAGATGTTTCCCACCTCTCCCAACCCAACTAATCCCCTGTAACTTTGTGGAGAGGGAAAAAAAGAATTCCATCCTGCAAGACTGCTGGAGAAAACTTGGACATAGGGTTGGTGAGGCCTTAATGTTGCATGTGTTTTTCCCCTTGCGAGAACAATAAATAAATATAAACTCCAAGAAGAATGGAAATACTTCTCCTGACCCTTTGTATAGTTGCATTACAAGAGCTAATCCTATTTTTAATCCTCAGAATTGGACAGAATGACTTTAACTGAAGGTCGTATTAACCAAGTGTAGACTTGTGTGTGTGTGCACGCACATGTTGTTGCCTAGACTGATTTTTTTTTTTTTTTTTTCCTACTATGAATCCACATCAAAAGTTTTTGATGGGAAAAATTTAAGACAGCTGCAGTAAGCGATGGGGTGTGGTCTAAGTTGTCTTGATATTGAAGTAGAAACACCTAACTTGTTTACCTAATGCCCAATACAGACTCCATTTTCACTGCGTGGAGTAATGTTGCAAGAGGGGTTGGAGATTTTAATAATACTCCTTCTTACTAAAATGTGAGCTGTAGCAAAATTTTGGTAGCTTGATTAGCTTGTATGAATAAGTGACTAAAATATATTCATTGTGAGTCTAAAAGCATTGTTTGAAGATTAGTGGTACCACTGAGTCTGTAAGCAATGCTTCAGGACACTTGTTTTAATATAGCTTTGACGGCTGGTTGTACGATTTTATAAACTGTTTTGTTTAAGTGGTTTTGGCCGTGATGGAACACTTAACTTTTCTGGAAGTTAGTTGAAGGAGAAAGTAGGAAATGTGGCAGCTATTTTGTGCCCCACAGCCACCTCTGCTTTCATAATGTATCTTTTTACAGAGATAAAGGCCATGAAGTGAGAAAGAGGAAGAAGATAAATATAAGCTTCCTTTCTCTTCAGTCAGCTGTCTGATGTGTTGTACTCGGCAGGGAGGGCAGAAGTGTTGCTCTGCTGCAAGTTTGCCAAGAGGAATTTATGTAGGTATTTCATCCTTAGCTGCATGCTTGCTATATGAATACTTTTTCATAGTGAAACTGAACAAGGGAGAGCGGGACTCTTAAGCTTGAGAACAGCTATTTGGGAGACTGATGCAGTTTTGAATCATTAGTAAGATGTGGATGTTTTGTGTGTGTGTGTGCTGCTTTTGCTTTGCCGAGATGTATATAAGTGAGTATCGGAAGGATGAATCTTGGAGGCATAGTAGGGCTGTTTGGGGCTTACAGAGAGCCTGTATGGTGCTTGGGAAAGAGTAGAGAAATGTACAGTAGGGCCTTAGAAGTAACCTGGATATGAGAGAAAGCTGGAAGGTGCAAAAGGGATTTGAACATCTTCATGGGAACGTTGTAGTAGAGTTTCCTTGTATTTTGGCGGGGGCGCGTTACCACGTGTAAATCACTGTCTAACACAATACTTAGAGTGCAAAAGCTAAGGGACTCTATGCCAAACCCGTTTACTAGGGAACCATGCCTCACTGATGGCTCAACATGCGGTGAGAGAGGCATGAATGGTGGGGACAGAAAGCAGTGCAACTGTTGGTCTAATGCTGTTGGAAACAACCAATCTACAGTATTTTGTGTCGCTAGAGGGTGTAGTTTATCTTCAGTAACACTTTCAGAAATCTTCTGTACATGTTTTTAGGATTCGGTGGCCTGTTGGTATGTAGTCTCTCTAAATATGTTTGTTGTTTATCCACTCTGTTCCCCCAAAAATCTAAAAAAGAGGGTAAAAAAATTGTTCTGTGGGATACTAAAGAGATACTAAAATATCAGAAATACTAAGCTTTAAATCTTTTGTCAGCCTACTCAACAAATGCTGACAACATAGATGATTTGTATGGTTGGGGTGATGCATGAACCTGTCACAGACATCTGTCAAAACTATTGGGTTACTTTATATAATAACCCTCACCTGTAGTTACATTTGAGTGGATTAATATATAATATGAAATGTGATTTGGCAATGAAGTAATGTGGAAAACTGTTATGGCAATAACAAGGTGCCCAGCTTTATGAGAAAGCTTACCACCTCTCATCTTTACACAACTTTATTTTAGATTTCCTCCTCATTTTTTTAGATCAAGCTATCATACTGGCCTGTTCTCTGGTTTAGAAGTTTGTATGAAAACTTCAATTAAAATGTCTACTGTGGAACTGATATTAATTTTTACAAAATTTAATACTTCTAGAATTGCTGCAAATTGAAACTTCTAAACTACTGTTTTTTATGAATAAATAGTAAGTTAGAATGATCAGTCTCTTAAATTGCCACCTTCTCCCAAAGCAAATATAAATTCTGTTGTATGTTGACACTGATTGTTCTATGACGTGTAATCAAACCTTTTTAAAGTAAACTTTCATTAAATGCTTGGGAACTCTGTGGAGTAAGAATCTGGATGATGTGCTGTGGATATCAGAAAAACATGTAATGAAAGAGATTGATGGTTGGGAAGTACTGTGCTGTTCTGGAATGGACTTTGTTAATCCTGTTCCTTGGGTTGTTGGCTCCCTCTGTAGAAATTACTTTAAATTGCAGTTTGATTTCTCTAGAATTGTTTTATCACTTCTGTAGTATATATAAATGTTTGACTCACCTGTACAAAAAGGATGATTTATGGTTAGTTAGCCACAAAATTTCTATTACAGATTCCTCCCTCTCTTTTTCCCTTCAATTCTCTTCCTGACTAGCCCCCACCCAATTCTTCTGAATACAACACCAGTGCAAATTAGCATTACACAAATAATCTTATGAAATTCTTGGTAACAGACAATCCTGCGTAAAATTTCAAAATATTAAGAATATAAATTATAGCAGAAATGCATTTTCCTTCTTTGGAGGCAGTCTTTACATCTGCCTAAATGTAAAATGAAAAATTGCAAGTGTTAATTATGTTGTATAGTTTCATTTTGTGTCTTGCTATTGATGATATGAAATAAGTAATCTGCAGGTTACTTATAAAGGGTGGTGAACATTGGATCAATATTTTAAAATTTTGCTTAAGTGTCCATACAGTATTGTAATTAAGCCTTCTGCCACTCTTCACATTATTTTGTGTATATATATATTTGTGTATTAAAGCAAAACTTAGCTGTGTAGCTTTATAGGTTCTGTTAGAATATTCTTTATTATTAAGCAGCTCTTGGAAATTAGCGTTGATTCAGTCTTATATGACACAGTGGTTATCTGATATAAAATAGAAGAAAACTTCTGATAATAGCTATGGTTGGCAGATAAGAACAAGGCTTATGTTCTTCTGGGGAACTTGGTTTTGTAGCCTGAGCTGCTTCTCTGAGACTGGTAGTGGGAGGGAGGAGAGCTGGTGGGGAAGGACAAGGGTGAATGTGAAAGTCAATGGAGAATCCAAAATATTTTGTGTGTGTGTTTGTGACATATGAGAACTCAAAAATGAAAGGTCTAAAAACAGTTACTAGAGGATTGAAACTTAATTTACTTAAATCAAGTTACGGAAGTTCTTAGTGTCAGAGTTATTGTTCTCGTGTAGTCTTGCTCTTATGTGACTTAATCTTGTATATTAATTTTTTTTCTCTTACCTTCAAGAGATGTTTTTCAAGTACCTCTGTCATCTACTTTGATTATCACTACCGCATTATAAGTGGTATAGCAGAGACATCGAAAGACCCTCCAAGGGAAAGGTGTTTTGGAATACTCTAGACTGTAATTCCAGATCAAATTTGAGAGCTTTCAGGAGCTCACAGTACTGGTTAAATTGATCTTTCATAATGATTTCTTACACTCTGAAAATTTATGCTGGAATAGATGGATTGACATGGACCTACCTGGCTCTTCTATGTAGTGACCTAATGAGATGAGTTACTCTATTGCTTTTTCTGATAGTAATTACTGTTACTTAGTATGTACTCTACATATTTTGTTTAAAGCAAGGAAATACATTTTTTGCTTTTGCTGCCTGTTCCTGAAATCAACTCGAGCACAGGCTGAGCAGATAGCCTACCACACTAAATTGAATGCCCGGACTTAAAAGGTTCAAGTATTCCGAAGTCCTGTAAAGGGTTTCAGCTTGCCACTCACCAAGTGTTCTTAGCAAAGGCTGCACAAACAGCACAAAATAGTTGCACCCTCTTGTCCCCTTGGGTTCATGTTTGAATAAATGCAGTTTGGGCAGTCAGTGAGTCATGATTCTCCAGAAGGAGACTTTTCCCTCACCACTTCTCTTAACACTTTTCTTATTTTATAACAAATTAACAAATGGTGTGAAAAATGGTGTTAACTGTATTTTGCATTGGCTCCAGGTATGCAGAAAGTGCAGTGTTAATACAGTAGTGACATGTATTAACTCATTAACTAAAACACACAGTGTGCAACCAGCGACGTATTTGAAGACTGAGTTTTGAATATGCAGACTAATTTTTCCATAGTGCTGCATATTTCTGTCACTATTGATTTCTTTCAGATAGCCCCATTCAGAGAATGGGGTGCTGTGGTGTGTTGACCCTGGCTGGATGGCAGGTGCCCACCAAGGCTGCTCTGTCACTCCTCAGCTGGACAGGGGAGAGAAAAATACAATGAAAGGCTCGTGGGTCAAGATAGGGTCAGTCAGCAATTACTGTCACAGGCAAAACAGACTCGACTTGGGGAAAATCAATTTATTAGCAATCAAATCAGAGTAGGATAATGAGAAATAAAAAATAAATCTTAAAACACCTTCTCTCCACCCTTCCCTTCTTCCCAGGCTTATCTTCACTCCTGGTTTTCTCTCCCTCTTCCCCGCAGAGGCGGAGGGGAACGGGGAATGGGGATTGTGGTCAGTTCATCACATGTTGTCTCTGCTGCTCCTTCCTCCTCAGGGGGAGGACTCCTCATACTCTTCCCCTGCTCCAGCGCGGGGTCCCTCCCACGGGAGGCAGTCCTCCACAAATTTCTTCAAAGTGAGTCCATCACATGGGCTACAGTTCTTCACGAACTGTTCCAGCCTGGGTCCATTCCATGGGGGTGCAGAACAGACTTCAGATCTCCACAGGGTCACAAGTCCTGCCAGCAAACCTGCTCCAGCCTGGGCTCCTCTCTCCATGGGTTCACAGGTCCTGCCAGGAGCCTGCTCCAGTGTGGCTTTCCCACAGGGTCACAGCCTCCTTCGGGCATTAATGTGCTCTGGTGCGGGGTCCTCCATGAGCTGCAGGTGGAGGTCTGCTCCAGTGTGGAGCTCCATAGGCTGGAGGGGGACAGCCTGCATCACCATGGTCTTCCCCACAGACTGCAGGGCAATCTTGGCTCTGATGCCTGGAGCACCTCCTCCCCCGCTTCTGCACTGACCTGGGGGTCTGCAGAGTTGTTTCTTTCACACATTCTCACTTCTCTCTCTGGCTGCAATTGTGCAGGTTTGTTTTTCCCCCTTCTTAAATGTTATCCCAGAGATGCTACCACTATCACTGGCTCAGCCTTGGCCAGCAGTGGGTCTGTCTTGGAGCTGGCTGGCACTGGCCCTATTGGACACAGGGGAAGCTTCTAGCAGCTTCTCACAGAAGCCACCCCGGTAGTCCCCTTGCTACCAAAACCTTGCCATGCAAACTCAATATAGGTGCATACTTACAGTAAGATGCAATTTTAAGCTGCAGAGCATGCAAAACCTTCTGGGATTGCTATTCCATAGTTAAGGTAGCTGGAAAGGTTTCTGCATCTTTGTTGCACAGAAATGCACGGTTTAGAATTGGACAAAATCTGTCTTTCGGGTAAAACTTTTTTGTGTTATGCAATGTAGCACAAAACTTGAGATTTTCTAAAATTTAGAAAAGACTAATAGGTCATTTTACTTGCTTGGAAGATATACCGTCTGTCTTAGTATCTCTTAGAAAGAGAATGTAAATAAAGATATTGCTGGGGGATGGTTTTGAGTCGTCAGAGTAATTAATTTATGTAGCTCTTACAGTGTATCTTTCAGCCTGAAGTATTCTGAGGTAGAATAAGAGTTTAACTTAACATGGGATTTTTATTCCATTCTCTTACTGTACTACTTACATGTTGTATTTTGCTCGCAGTCCTCTGGAAACAGCACTAGCTGCAGAAAAAAAGTTAATAACTGCCCGAGCATTTTATGAAATTAATGTAATTTCATTAATTTCACAAATGTAGTGATGAGAGAATCTTCAGAAAATCTTTTTTTTGGCAGATCCTTTTTGAAGTGTTTTTTTTCAGATTTTAATGAAATACACAGCAAAGCTGTTAAAATGTTGACAATGTTTGAAAGCCCCAGAAAAGGGACATGCAGTCAGTACTGGTTTTGCCACAAGGTGGTGCTTTATGTAGTTGCTAGCTTTATGGCAATTAATTGAAGACTATATTAAAAGATGTAAAATAGCTAAAGTTTTTAACCACTTTAAAGTACTTGCCAGTGCACTGTTGTCTTTTTGCTTAAATACTTCTAAGTTTGAGATGGAGGCTTAATACTTTCATAGAGACTATTTAAAAACAATGAAAATAAGAAATGTATATTTTATTGTACGTCATGTGCATGCACAGTTTGAGCTTGAGATAAGATGCACCTGAGCACAGCAAGCAAATTGTGTGGGCTGTTTTTTTTTTGTAATGCAGACCACAAACGTATTTGGTATTCAGATTACTACATTAATGGATTATGCTACTATAGGCAAAATTGAAAGACATAGAATGATAGTTTAATTATCTCTTCTCTAAACTCAGTTTTGTTTTGTGGGTGGGTTTTTTTGGTTTTGTTTTGTTACTGGCATGATGTGGTTGAGGTGATGTGCTTAAAAATCATTTACACATTGTATTGGTATGATTACCTAAAAGTTGGCCAATGCAAAAGAAAGTAAAAATACTAATTATTTAGTTTATACTCATTTTTTTGGATGATCCTAAGAGTAGATGGAGAATTTAAGCTTTCAGTATTTTTGTGTTTTAATGAGAAAATTACTGTAAGAGAATATATGCTGTAACTGACTTAAAATGCAGGCATCTTTCACTGGATTTTTTAGTAGCTTCAGGCTTTTGTGAACTCTTAGAATTTTAAAAATAGAACTTACTGTTTGATGGCACCTGTGTGTGCATGTTCTGTTTAAATGCATAGAGTATATAATAATATTGTTTCTTCATAATTTTATAAGAGACATAATCAGGGTGTAATGCCACCATTTTTTCTAAATAATCAGGAAATGAGATATATTGTGGTGTAGTCCTGTTGTTCTTGGATGTTTCTGTGCTTTTCAGTGAATAACATGGTATATACTTCTTGCTGTGCTGGGACTTCAGTTTTCTCATTTAAAATCTTTTTCGTTTAGAACTGAATTGCCAGAAAAATTCAGCTGGTGTCCTGCTTGCTACACTATTGTAAGAAAGGCATGATCATATCAGATATTCCATTTCCATAGCTGCTAATGCAGTATCACTGTCTTCAGTAATTTATCTTTAAAAGTATCCTCATTTACAGATGTAAGTGCCCCAGATAAACTATACAGCTTGTTATATTTTTCTATCAGCAACTGAAAGAATAGATAAGTCTCTGTTGTCTATTCAGTCTTTTCTGGGTTAAGCTTAACCCCAAGAGTAACAATTAGCACTCAGTATAGTGGATTCTGCTATTTTAAAGGAGGTGATCATCTATCAGAGCAAATTAAATGGCTTGTGTGAAAGTAACTTAGTAGCTGTCCATTAATTGCCTTAGCTTTCCTAGAACTTTCGAAAGAGACCTCAAGAGATTAGTTTCATTCCCCTAATCCAGCTAGAGATGCATCTTTGTCATTCCTGGCAGATACTTGTCTAGCCTCTTCTAAAGGTCTTTGGGAAAAAAAAAGATGTCATGTGGAGGCAGTGCAGTCTTACTACATAATCTGTATTGGTGTGCTGCTTCATTCCCACTGAAGAGTTCCCCCTCCCCACACTAAATCTAGGCTTTAATCTGTTCTGAATACAGTGCAGTTCATTAACTGTCCTATTCTCCACTGACAGAGAACAGATTATTCCCTTGCTATTGGTTTTATTTTTATGTTCTCAAGTCTGTCCTTTTCCCCTCATCTGTAGACTGGAGAATGCATCCCTTCCTGCACCTCACATCATCTCATCTTCTGCCCAAGTTCACTGCTTTCCTCTGGCTTCCCTCCAGTTGTTTTAGGTACTTCATTGAAGTGTGTTGCCAAAAATGGGACACAATGTTCCAGCTGTGGTCTCACCATATGTAGTACGGAATTCCTAAGGCATCAAATTAAAACACATTAAACTCAAAAGATGACAGAGTGCAGTATTCTGAGAAGTAATATTGGAATCATAAATACTTATCTTAAAATTTTAATTTTCCTGTCACTTTGGAGGTGCTGGTTGGCATGTCTTAGAACTAAAAATTAGTTTGTTATTAACATTCAGATTAAGAAACAAGACTAATAAAAAAACCCTTAAAATTTACAGCATCCTATTACTTCATATGTTTAGTATTTAGGTTTTTTTAAGTTCAGGAGTAACTGTACTACTAATTCACCCCTACTCAAATATGATTGACTTCCCCCCCCTCCCCACCCAAATTAATGAATTCAGGAAAAGAAAGTATATACTTTAAACAGTTCAGATAATTGACTCTCAGAAGTTCTCTGGATACACTACATAAAAAAACAACAGAATAATGTTGCTTGTTTAATTGCTGGAAGTGTGTGTTTGTGACTCAGATTTCTGATGTGGCTTCTAATGGCTGAGAGAGTTGGGGTTGTTCAGCCTGGAGAAGAGAAGGCTCCAGGGAGACCTTATGGCTGCCTTCCAGTACTTAAAGGGGGCTTAAAAGAAGGCTTGGAGAGGGACTTTTTAGCAGGGCCTGTAGAGATAGGACAAGGGGTAATGGTTTTAAACTAAAAGAGGACAGATTTAGACTAGGTCTAAGGAAGAAATTTTTCACAATGAGGGTGGTGAAACACTGGGACATGTTGCCCAGAGAGGTGGTAGGTGCCCCATCCCTGGAAGCGTTCAAGGTTGGGTTGGATGGGGCTCTGAGCAACCTGATCTAGTTGAAGATGTCCCTGGTCATTGCAGGCGGGTTGGACTAGATGGCCTTTAAAGGTCCCTTCCAGCCCAAAGATTCTATGATTTTAATTCTGTAAGAGCATGAAGTGGCAGAGGGCTTTGCAGGATCAAACACAGAACTAATGCTCACAAGTCAAATAAACAGTGGAGAAAGCACAGTGAATAGGGAGTTAGTTAGATAGCCAGAACGCACAGGAATGGGATGGGGAAAAAAGGCAATGGTTCTAAACTGTGAGCCAGAATAGCACAGGATTGACAGGACAAGGCCCTGTGCAAAGAGAACGTACATATACATGCACTAGGGTAAGGTTCTGTGCACATATGCACCCCTACAGGCAAAAATGTAGAGCAGGCAGAATAGCCTGTACTGTGAAGAAAACATTGAGACTTAAGCCCTTTTAGTAGTGTGATGGAAGTGATCACTTAAAGTTGACTGACTTAATCAGGACATCTAGAAGCCCCTGCTCTAGCAGTGTAAGTATGTATGTCTGGTATGGATATGCATTTTTACATTTGAAGGGAGATAAGTTTGTGTTTTAGTGTAAAGGTGATTTGCTTTCTTATTGATCATGAATAGCATTGAAGACTTGTCAGGAAATATCTCATCTTCTGATCTACATACTTGTATAGTTCAGTAATCATTGTATAAGGGTGTCTCAGACATACAAAGAGATCTGTTCTTGCAGCTTTCTGTTAGATAAGATTGTAATTTTATGGATTTGTGGCCAAAGCGAACAGGGAATTGTAGCTGGCTCCAAATTGCACAGGAAACTTGCTGTAAATTCAGAAGCTGTGTGCCTTAACCACCGAGCCATCTGCTTATTCTGAGGGGGTCTCCTGCCCTAATACCATGCTGACTGTATGATCAGATGACCTTGCTTTGCAAGAAGTGGAAACAGATCTGACACACACTGCAGCTTCTGTCCCCAAACCAGTGATCACAGATGGAAGTGCAGCTGCTGCAAGGGATTCAGTGGTACCTTCTGGTCACATGAGTCAGCTGGTGCAGTTGCAGCTGCAGATGCCAGTGTCTCTGCTGAGCAGCAGAAACCAATATACATTATTCAGGCTGGTGCAGGAGCATGTGGGAGGTGATGGAGATAAACTCTCTGTGCCAGTTAAGCATCTTAAGCACCCTGCCCCTGGTATGTGCAGCCTGGTCTGGCCTAGTCTCTTTAACTGATGTAGCTGTCTCCGATTGTGAAGGGAATAACAATAGAGCTGCAGACAGTGAGAATACAAGGGGATTAATTCATTTCAGTTACTAGTTTCTAATATCTGCATAAACAAAACTGCATACACATACAGTTTCCTATCCTGCTTGTCCTAAGCTTAGGTCAGCAGGATATGTGCTTGTCTTGTATTGGGCTGTCGAAGATAAGATCAGTTTTCCAATGTATTGGAAAAAGTATTTTTGAGAAATTCAACATGAGTGCAAAAATGTAAGTGCTTTACGTTGAAAGTGAGTATTTAAACAAGGTATGCACCTATAGTATTTAACACTGTACTTTTAAACTGTGGTGACAAGTTACCTTACAGATTTGGTGACAACTGAGATGGGCTACTCTGATTTACTTCTGAACTCATTTAAATAACCTTTCTAAAGTAGGTGATCTTTTCAGCTAACATTTCTAGCATTCAGCAACATGTCTGTATACAACAGTGAATAAGCCTACCGTTCCCTTCTGCTGGCACAGTCCTGCGCAGATTTCTGAATTCTTAAGGCGAGCAGGGGGAGGTGGAGTTTTGAATTATAATCCCAGCAGCAGCTATTAGAATATTTTGAAACAGCAGCTTTCTTAAAACCTCACAGTGTGTGAACATCCCACTTCACAATGAAGAGAAAATTGTGTCATCATACTTCTCCAAATACATGTGTTAGTGGTTGATATAATTTATGGGAGCCTTTCCTAAGTTGGAAGGATGGGCCTGTGTCAAGGGTTGGACACTGAACTATTAAACTGTGTTACTCTCTGTTTATTTATTGTCTCTACTCTGAGTAAAACACCCTGCAAATGTCTTCAAAACCAGTTCTTTCTTTTTTTATTCCTGTCATATTGGTTATTGCAGATGGCAGTTACTGTAGAGCAGCCTTTTTTCCCTTTATTTTCTTTTATGATTTCTTGCTGCTCTGACACAGGTGCTTACCATGAGTAGAGGTCACCATTCTGGTACCTGAAAATACAAAATATTTTATTTTCTGAGGAAAGAAGGCATCAACCAAATGAATAGAAGGGAGAAGCTTAGCTGAATAGGAATAAAAAACAAAGAGGGAGGAATGAGCAGGCCTAAAATACAGAGAGAACTGTTGTTTGGGTTTTAGGGGGACGTAGTGTGGTGGATTTTTTGTTTCTTTGGGCTTTTTTAAGTGTCTACTAAGAAGACATTGAATAATTTTCTGCCTAAAAAGCAATAAGGAGCTCCCTAGTTCAGGAAAAAAGCATTTTCAACCATAAGTGAATGTATTAGTAGGATTTTAGCTTTGGAATAAACTTGCATTACAGATCTTTTAAATACTACAAATCGTGGAATTTTATATTTGATACTTGAAGTTCAGTACTGGTTTTGCACAATTACTTGTATGTGCAGTTGCTCTTTTCAGGCTCTTCGCTAGTACTGCTTTTCCCACCAGGATCCCTATATTCTTGGGATGCTGGCTTCTCAATAAAAACGTGATTAGAAGTGGAAATAGCCTACTTAGCCGTTTTACAGTTGCTTCATCAGGATCACTGTAAGTAATGTGAGTGATGAACTTCTTAAAGGGATTATATTGCCACTGGATGGTGCTATTGTTATGCTATTTAACTTACATTCTGTGATAATGTGGACCGCATGAAATCTCCACCCCTGTCCTCCCCAAAGATTTCTTCTGCTGCAAGAAAATTCTATGTATACAGGTCACAGTACCAATAGGAAAATAGTCATCCATAACCTATACCTTCACAAAGATTGGGCAGAGTTAATTCTGTCTGGTGTGATCTGTACTTGAGCTTTGCACATAAACGTTTAATACAAGTTGTATGAGAACCTGCTGCTAGGTAATACAGTTGTTTTTATGGAAGGTGATGTTTTTGAGGAATGGGATCATTCACTGAGCCAATCAGCTTTGTAAAATCTGCGTATTCTTAATACATCTAATTATCCAGAAGGAGTTGCTGAGTTACTGAAATTGTCACTTTGAATGGTTTCCTAACAAGGGGACTGTCTTTTAAAACGGCAGGGGTTATATAGTTAGCTACCTCTTACATTTTAAAAAAAAATTTTTTTGACTGTTTTATGCAAATATACTGCATTACTTCATATAAATGAGAAGGTAAATCAGTGTTTGAAAGCCCTTCATGTTTTTTGAGGGGGGAGACAGTGGATTCTTCTTATAAATTTGCATTTCAAGAAGTAAATAACTACTTGGAAAGGTGTGCCTTCTTTTAAAGATCACAGTTTGATAAGCTAGATATTTGAGAGTTAAAATGGCTTTAGAAACTTTTGAAATTAATCTTTGAATGTGATATGAACAATTGGAAACGTACTCCAATTTTCCTATAAGCTTGTTTAAATTTTTTTTTTTTTGTGCTTGCTGTCTCTCCCCCTTCGATTTTCTTTCACATATTTTCATCTGTTCAGAGCAATTGGAATTTTTTTTTAAGAGGCCTGGGAGGGGAGAGGAGAGGAAGGAAGAAAAAATATCCCTAGAACCTAAGAAAACTATTGCTGCTGTCAGTCCTGACTTCAGAAGAAATTACGAGAGTTGGCAAGACACACTGTTTTGTGTATTTATAGCCTATCTCTTACCAATTGAACTATCCTGTATCTGTCTTCTAGTAGTTCTTAAGCTCAATGGGCAATACCATAACCATATTTGATAGGGCAGCAAAAATGTGTAGGATAATAAGTTACTTAAGGTTTTAAGCAAGTTAATGGTTTGATAAAGAAGAGAGTCCCATGGTGGGAAAGGTGGCTAGAACTCAGACATTATTTGCTCCCAGCAGCATCATGCCTAGCTGGCTGGAACAACCTATGGGTACTACCCAGTCAGCCACAATGCAAGGAGCCCCAATCATCAGATCGTCCCTTGTCACCAGCCAAACAGCCAAGTTCAAGGAGGTGGAAGAAGATGAGGGTGAGAGGGTACTGTGGTGGGACTTCAGGAACATGACAGGGAAGTAAGGCCATTGGGGTAGGAACTATAGAATATGCTATCTTAAGAAACCAGACTTCCTTATTTCCCTGATCAAGAAGCAGTTTTACATTCAGCAAGTATATTTTTCAAGAGGCTGCTTGTTGGATTTGCTCATTACTTATTGAAATCAAACTGTTTGCTTGCTCCATCTGTACCGGGAATACCTTTGTTTATGCTACGTATGCTACATCTGTCTTGGAGTACTAACTTTTATTTTATTACTTGTACTTTTCTAAGGTAAAAGTAGCTATCCTTTTTTTTTTTAAATTTCCCTTAGTTGTCAGACAACCTGTTCCAAAGTCTATGTTCTAACAGGCATAGATTTAATGTTCATTTTTCTCCTTTCTGTCTCAACCCATTAACTCTTTTACTCTGTTTATTTTACTTGCTGTTGTAGCTGTTAGCTCTATCTAGCACAGACATTGTTGATAGTGACTTAAACTTTTGAGATAACAGTAAGTATATACTCATACAAAACAATGCTATGTATCTTGAGTTCTCTGAGAGAAGGCAATTCTCTCTTCCTAGAGTCCTGCTCAAGAGCAGGGGTTGGCATGAGGCAGGATGAAGTTAGGTTGTGAGAGCAAGAGAAGGCACAGGGAATCCCTTCTGGAAACTGAAGTACAGCAGCTTGACAGGAAGTTAGCCACCATATTTTGGAGCTTCATGTGTGGATTTTTACAACAGTGATAAGTGGTATTGATTTTATACTTGAAGTGTCTGTTGGACTGAAGGCTATGGTATGTACTTACTTGAAACAGGCTATCTGTGCATAGATATGTTGCAGGTGGTAGAAGTTGAAAAGAGATCCAAAGTATGAGGGCAAGTATGTCAAAGGTGTAATCTGAAAGGATTGTGTATTAATGGATCCATTTCTTTTGCATTGAGGGTTGAGAAGATGAAGAGATTTAATTCTAGTTGAAAATTCCCTTTGTTATTACTCAGGTCTCTGCATGGCAACTAGTAGAAATGTTTAAATATTTTTAATAGAACATGTAACTCTTCCCACTTGATACAAGTGAATGGATAGATAAAGATACTGTTATTTTTTTTTTCACATTTCCACTCTCAAGTTTCTTAAAATCTGTTGGCATTCAAAAAGACCTAAAATGCTTAAAAGTAAAGATCTTAACTAATGTTAATCTTATTGCATCTAAAGGCACAGCAATGTAAGCTGGATGAATCCTTTTAGTGTGATATATTTTTATTTCTTCATCTTTTGAATACTTGAAGATGATGTGTTTCAGAAATTAAAAATAGAAAAAAACTTGTGTCCATCTTCCTGGGGAAAACTGAGATCATCTACCAGATCAAGTACCTGCAAGAACCTGTGTTCTTGTACCTGAAGGTGGGAAACCTGTGGAGTGTTTATTGGACAGTGTCATGTCTGTGCGAGTTATTAACGAAATTTGATTAATATATTTTATGATTTCATTGATCATACTTTGCTTTACATCTTTTTGTAGGGTCACTGGAAAATAATCCGTCACTTAACAGAGAGGGGAAAAAACCCCTGACATTATGTATCTCTATAGTTTTCTTCAAATTCTTCAATTTGCTTCTATATGATAGAAGCAAAATTAATTGTCCATACGAAAAACTTTCAGTAATTGGAATGAAATTTATGAATCACTGTAGGTACATGACTCCAGATACACCTCAGTTTTACAGGGTTTTTCTTCGTCTTGATTACCAGGTCTGCATGTGAAAGACTGATTATGTTCTATTATGTGACTGCTACTATGCCCTCCGGCTTCTGTATGAAATAGCTAAGCAGAATTATCGCTTGTTTTAAGGAGTATGAAATCCTAGATACATTCCCACATGGAAATCTCCTGCCCAGTGTGTCATAGGTCTGTCTCACTTAAATCCTTATTACTAGAGATTCATTTTCTGACTGTAATGAGGTAACACATCACAAACTCATGTTTTAGTCAGTGTGATTGTGAATATAGATGGGGTGTTCAACAACGAAGATGTAGTAGTAGCATATGTCTTTTTTTAAAATTTATAATGTACAGTAGTCGTGATAGATTTCACAAAACAGATATTGTTTCAGAGCATCCAGCTTCATTTGATAAATAAAGAGAATTCTTTAAAGATACCATCTGTTCAGGCCTCATGTTTTTGAGTCCAGTATCTTCTTAGTATAAATTTATGAATCTTCTCTAATTATTAGAAGTCCTTTCTCCAACTTTTTTCCACTTTACAATTTATTTTAACTTTTCTTTCCCAACTATCTTTTTTAATCCTTTCTCTTGCATAAAAGCAGTTAGAACTCAGGGTTAGGCATTAGTGTTCCATGTTACCTCTTTGCTCTCCCTTGTGTCTTGGGATGCTATTCGAATTGTCTTGTAAGAGTGAGAATCCTTAATTAGGTGCATTTTAAGGAGAGGGAAAACTGGCCTTTTATACTGCTCCTCTGATGTCTTTTTTTTTTTTTAATATATCCTGAGTTGTTCTTCATCTATTCTCCACAGTGGAGTTAAATCTGTAGGCTGGCTTTCATTTGTTACCCTGTTGTTCTATTCTTTCTGAAGAGATGGGGCACTCGAATTTTCCTATTTTGGTCATGCTATGACCGGCTCCTGTCTGTAGGGGCTCTGCCTTTCACTGTGGGGACAGACAGGCACAAGTAGAAGAGGAGTGTGAACCTTGAAGTTCTGCCCCTTCTTCTGGTGTAAAAAACTTCAGTGTTAGAGATGTTGTCCCAAACTTGACAACAGCCTACCAATATCTTGATAGGGAGAAAACACAGAGTGTTTGAGAGTGTTTTTTAGTATAAAAGAAAAGCAAACCAAGATTAAACCAAGATGGGAGCTTAAGACATGCAAAGTGATATAAAATGAAGCATGTGGAAATTGGTAAGCTGGTTGGATAAAGGAATGAAAATCCTGCAAGCAGTATCTTGACAATTATGAAACAAATTATTTTTTCTTGTTAAGTTCTTAATAAACTGGGGCAGGGGAAAGCATATGCAGATGTTAAATTTTGCCTTAAAACCCCGAAGCTGCAATGAGAGGGAACACAGTATGTAAATTTCTCATATTACATCATGACTTGTCTCTGAATACTTGGCGTTATTTAAAACAACTTTGTTGAATTGGATGAACTTTGATCCTAATGAAGAACATTTGATCATATTAAGTGCAGACTTCAAACTGGTGTTTATCTTGAAGAAATGTTTGCAAGTACTATATGTATGTCTAAACAATCTAAAATTACTAGTTTTAGTGTATTATATGTTGCTATGCAAATTTCGGTTAGCCCAAGGAGTATATTTACTGCTTTAAAAATTGTGCTGGATGTTCAGTTTCTCTTAGCAAAAAGAAGCATTCAGTTCATGGACTGACTTTTTTCTTCCTTCTTTCATTACGCATATGTAGGTTTGGAATGAGACTGTATAGGACGTGCTGTTAGCCTAACCCTTTTTGGTGCTGGTAGAGCGGCAAGTCATTTACTCCAAGTAATGTACCTTGAGGGCAGTCCCTGCCTCATCTCCTCTGTGCTCTTTGCAGTGGAAGGTCAAAATTATGTCTTGTTTTTGGCAGAAGAGAGTAAGTACCGTGGTTGTCTGAGGTATAACGCTACCTATAATACAGTTGCTTACTACAGCTCTGGAAATCAGGCCTGTTCATGTAAATGCCCCTTTTTTGGTTTAAGTAGACTGTAGGTTACCTAAGCCAGTCAGTGTTAATATATAAATGAAGGTTGCTTAATTAAATTGACTCATTGGATTTACATACGGGAATAGTAGTTGGGAAGATAGATATTACATATAATCCTAACAACACAGCAGAGAATTAACCTTTAAGGAAAAGACCCTTAGCTAATCTGGGTGCTGTCTGGGCAGACTGAACTAATGTGTTCCATAGATGCATTTATGTTGGTGTCTAGTTTGGATTTCCTCTACTTTTGAATTGAATCTTCCAACTGTCCCCACTTACTGCGCTTGGCTTCCCATTGTAGAGTGATCTCTGCGCACATGAACCGAATTCTTCTTGGGTGAAACAAAGAAAGCATGCTCCAGGAGCACACCTTTTCTGCCCCAACTGTTATGAACTCAGGCTATGGGCGTAGGCAAGAGCTATTCTGACAGATGCCCTGAAATACTTGTACTGTGCATGCCTTCTCCTGAAACCAGCTAATTGTCTGTCTCTACCATTGGCTCCATATATACAAGCTTGAAATTATTTTTAGACCTAGGACTATCTGCATAATTATGATGGCATTGTTAAACCTTTCAAATATGGGACTGCTGCTAAGCTTATGGTGGTTAATGCATATATGAAGCTTTTGTCTTCTTTGAAGAATAAACAAGTGAAGACATGGTGAAGAGTTCACCACTCTGTTCTTGGAAAAGAATCCCACTGATGTGGGATTTAAAGATAAGAGAAAAATCAGGACTGGACTGCAATGCATGTACTGGCTACTAGTAATGCTTGCTTGCTTCTTTGTTTAGGGATGTTTCCATACAGTTAAGATTTTACAAAATGTTTGCTCTTCATAAACTGGTGTCTGGAGTAGTAATAGCTGGTTGCTCCCCTTTTTGCAGTTCAAGGTAAGTTCTACTTTTAGCCTTAAAGATACAGTTGAGGGAGTACCTCTTTTTTCAGGGATGTGCTGTCTTAGCTTATGTTCAATTTTATGTTTGAATTATATTTTTTGGTTGTGTTCCTCCAATCCTTTAGGATTTTGCCTGCCTGCATGTAACTAGGAGAGATTTTCCCTTCAGGTGTGTAACTTGGTTTCACATGTAGGTCTCAGACTTGTTGGAGGCAATGGTATCGGTAGTGCTTAGTGCACCAGGATTTGAGGCAGCATGTGCTGTGCTTCTAGTGGTATTAAAATATATTCTATGCCTGTGAGGCACGTCATACTCATGAACTGAAGTTGTATAAATAGTTCACTGGATGTGGAATGAGATACACAAGAACTCTTCGAGCTCAGGTCTGTTTTGGTTTTTCCTTTCTTGTGTGTTCTGGGACATGGTGGAGTCCTGTAAGTCATCTAATACTTTTCCTAATATTACAAGAACTTAAGTAATTTTCAATACCTTCTTTCCCTATCATTTTTTATTGATCATTGATTTTTTTTTTTTTACCCCCCTTTCTCCACCCCATCTATGACAAACACGATATTTTGTTACGATATTCTTCAGGCTAATTTTAGCAGGAAAGTATCCTAGTGTGGATTTTGGTCTGTAAAGTGTATGTTCTGTGGCCAGTCTGGATTATCTGTGGTTGCCTACAGCTATGGAGAAAGCTGTACTTTAATTAAAATGGTACATTTATTCTTGTATTGTTTTGTATTTCCATTTTTGCCATTTAGTAAAGTTTTGCTGCCTTTAATAATTGGAGAGCAAGGCTGCCTATCGCTAAAGCTACTGAAAAAGAATTACCTTTGCAGAACATATTTTTAAAAACAGCACATGTAATGGAGATTTCAGGCTTATGTGCTGCGACAGCAATAGCGCAAACTTTTTACAGAGACTTTAATATAACTGCAGGGTTTCTTTGTATAATTCGTATTTTTAATTTAATTTGCACTACTTAGATGTCAGAGTAATTGCTGCTTGCAAAATCAATTAAGTAAAACAAAGTTCACAGATATTAAATAGCAGCAGAACATGGAAAAAATTGTTGGTGGCAGCAGCAAAAGAAAGAAATGCAATAGTTCTGTGTTTGTACCACCCAAGTTGTGAGTGAAATAAGCGGCCTTGTTTGGGAATTGCAGCCCTCTGAACTCTTGACATACATCAGAGAAAGTGATGTGAGTTTTAACAGAGGGGAGGAGGAAATTGTTTGATGATGCATCTACTGTCTTCTCTGAGGTTTAGTTATTTATTTTCTAGTTACTTACTTTGAAGCTTGTTAATTTATCTTCAGATTTCTTGTACTTATAGTCTACTAAACCATTCCTTAGGGCTTGGTTTTGTGACTTAATGTTTTGAAGTTAGACTTGAGCATCTGGACTGAGGCCCGATTCTCTAGTGTATAGGACTTAAAACTTTTTTGACAACTGTATTCCTAGCCTGAAATGGTTTTGGGGTTTTTTTTGGTATGTCTACCATATCTTGAGTTACCAGTGAGCTTGACTTTCTGGTGAGTATTGTTATTGTATCACTGAGTGAGAGAGAGAGAAATCGGTTATATTCTTAAACTTCTGGAAAAAGTACCAACTTTTATCAAATTGTCAGTAGACCAAGCATGAAAAAACTGATCTCTTCCTATGGATGAGAGGGGACTGATAGTACATTTGGATCACTGTGAAGAACAGCACTTGGACCTTGTATGTGCTGCTTGTGGGTTTCAAGGGGTTTTGGAAACAGAGGCATGTATCATGTTTTTTTTCTTCTTTTGTTTTTTTAAAAACCTTATAGCTGAGTGTTCTTAATTTATTTAAATTCCTATGGTAATCATGGTGAGGTGGTTGTAAAATTCATTTGTTAGCCTTTCAGTGGAAGGACATGCACGCTTATTGTAAATTACATGCATCAAATTGATTTGAAATTGGACCATTAGTTACATTGATTTAAAGTGCCAGAAAATTGATCTAAATTTCATAATTTAAGACTGGAACTAGTTTCTCTTACTTACGGGAGGATGATTTATTTAGAGACCAACTGGAGCATGAATACTTGTATAATAAAGTAGATTATGGAGAGGCAGCAGTGCTGGGAAAGTAGTAAAAGAGCTATCACAGTTTGTTCAGGGAATAATTTCAGTGTAACCCACTGAAAATCAAACATACCTGAATATTTCTGGATTTCTTGTGAAAATGTGTCTCCACATACTGTCACATTTTTAACAGTTGCATTTCTTTCCTTTCCCTTTTTAGTTTGCATTGAAGCTTTGGTTGGCAAGCATAGTGTCTTTAATAAAACCTTCTAAATAAAAGGCTTTTCCAATTGTAATGAATGAGATGGTATGCTAGTGTAATATATTCAGAAGATGATGCTGATTAGGAAAATTTAGAAGTGTAATATACTGGAAAATTTGAAAAGGTGTCAGATACTGAAGTTACCCTGAGAAGCAGCAGTTGGGGGAAATGTGTGAAAGTAAAATTTGAACTCTGTTTTTGTTTCTAAACCTTTACAGCTGGTGGTATCATCCTGGGTAAACTTTTAATCCTGTGGCTAGTTTTGTGGAGCCACCAAATACAGTTAGGCCATGTTGAAATGTGCACTCTCTGTGTTTTGAATCAGGGAAAGTGAAATTGCACAAACTGAAGAGTACAGCATTCTTGAAGCAACGTAAATAGCAGATTACCGTGTGTGTACGACACTGACAAATACTGTTATGTTATAGAATATTTTTAGCCACCTCAGGCAGTTAATTCTGTTTCCCCAGATAATCAAGTAATAGTAAGAACAAACATATTCATTCATTCCTGTAAGTTGTAACCTTTGATCCACAAACATTTCTGTGTACAACTGAATTTGAATATCTTAGTACTGATCTTTTTCTTATTTGGCTTAAATTCTTAATGCTGCGAAGAATAGACCTAGATTTGTGAATGTCCAGTTTCTTACAGAGGACTCATGGTAACTATGCCTTACTGAGACTAAAGGTTTCATAGGGCTGAGCCGCCTGGAGGCTCACAGAATGGTGTCCTCCATTAATGGTCAGGGAAATATGTGAGGGGAACCTGAGAACCAGTTAATTCTGCTAAATATTTGCTTGAAGCTGAAGGGTACTGGTGATGCATATGCTCTGAATTAACTTCTTATCAGTCTCATAATTTTGGTGTTTCATTTTGCCAAAATCATGTTTGTTACATGGGCTAATGAAACTGGATAGTTATTCATAATTATATTAAGCAGAAAACTGATTTTGTGTTTATTTAGTGTGAATGGATTTGCTGAAAGTGCTCATAATAAGCATACAAAAAGTAAATCAGAACATTATCAATTTTGTTTATTACTGTTGAATTTCATCATAGTCTTAACACCATGTGTATGCAGAGAGCAAGGCTGGTGCTAAGCTGTATGAGTAAAAAAAAGTGTCTAAATTAGAAAAACTGTTAGCCTATGAAAATATTTAGACCAGTACAGAGTTTGAGGAGAGCAGGGGGAGTAAAAAAAACTGATGATGAGGTGGGGTTTGTACCTTATTGTTGTGAAGCTATTGAAGCTAATCGCATTTATTCAGAGAATCGAGTAATATGTGTGGGTTGTTAGACAAGTTATGGCAGTTCTAAACCTGCAACAATTTTTGGAATGGATTAAGATGCACTCATTTTAACTTTTCCAAGCTAAATTCAGTAGATGTAATGAAAGAAAATTGTAAAAGCAAATGAAAACAGGAGGCAAAATCTTAGGTATAGAGATACTGATTTTAGTTACGATCATAGAAGAATACTGTAATTCTCGATTATAGTAGGCAAGTAGAACAGTTATATTAATGTGTTTGCTTAAATTTGGTGTTTGCTTAGATTCTGTGAGAAAGATGGCAAGTATTTAGATAAAACCAGTGGCAAGATGTTTTAATCTTGGTAGTGAATAAAGCAAGCATTGGGAGGTGGAGGGTAGGGAGGACCAATGATTGTTATTAAAGCTTTTTGACTCTTCTTTTGTTGTTAATTTACAGTAAAATATTTTAATGTTTAACCTCTTAAAATCATGATTTGTGTTTATCTCTGAAATTACCCGCTGGCTCTTTCACTTCCCCTGCTTGGTATTCATTTAAATAAATAAGAAAATTATTTTAAAAAAATGCTAAATTCATTAATGGTTAAGAAGGTAAAAACAACTTGACTCAAAGATTTTGTTTATGCTGTAAATGTATCTTTAAGAAGGATTGCATTCTAACTTGTGCTGTTAAGTAGTACCATTGGTAATGAACATCATAGAGGGACCTGACAATGTATGAATTATTCACTGGTAGATTATTATATCTTTGTTGTTAGCATGCAAGATAATGAACATAATCACTGTGGCAGTGTACTCAGGGGAACCTGCAGTTCTTCCCTCCGTCTAGACTGGAGCTACCATCTAAAAGAGTATTAAGAAAATATGGATGAGGTCTAGTAGCTGAGTTGCTGCTGCTTATTTCCTTCTGCTGCTTTAGTAAATGCATATGCTTTGTACACTTTAACCTTAAAAGGTTTTTTGGTTTTTTTTTGAGAGTAGTAATCATCTTTCTGAATCTCAGACTGGCAATATTGCGTACCTACTAAAAGGATTTGATATTTAATTGTAGCAGCATTGTAGATTTACCCTTTTGTATTAGAAATGTCTATTATAGTAAATTAGTATAAACAGCCTAATTGCTTAGGAAATCCGGGGTAAAAAGTTAATCAGCAATTTGCCTTTCTTTAAAGGACTTAGCTTGTTATGATTTACTTGTCTTAAAGAACTTTGCAAGGCATTAGTTTGTACGCCTCTAATCTATGAGGCTGTGCACCTGATCTTAAGTTAAGCTTTTTGATGAACCAAGTACTTCTGTTTTATATTATGATAATGCAAATTATCTGTAATAAGCCATGCTAATTAAAGTTGGTAAATCTACAGCTCTGCTTCAATTACACACTAATCAATTATATACTAATTTAATTCTACTTAGCTTGATACAGTACATCATTAATCAGGTTCAGATTTAATACAACAGATTTACTGTATTACCAAAAAAATGGTACATGCAAATAGGAGGAAATAAAGGAAGTCCTGATGCCAAAATGTGTACATAAATACTTTCTTACCAATGTGTTACAAAAGATTTCATTTTTCCTTGGGGAAGTATAACTGGAACTAGTTCTTTCTTTGTGAGCAGATTATTGTTATGAGCTGAAACCACTGATAATATCATACATTTTAGCAGATCGTGGTCGCTGTTCTGAATGCTATACCTACTTATCTAATATAGGCAATTGTCTCACTTCTAATGTTATTTAAATGATTAGTTGTAAATTAAATTTGCCAAAATTTGCAATGCCCTTGGTGGTAGAACAGTAAAAGCTAGTGGCCAAGTAGATGTCATTCTGTTGAGACTTCTAAAAGCTTTACCCACATATAACTCATTATAGAAGTTTAATTTTGCTGCTGCTCTTACCAGTGGGACTGCTGTTTTGATGGGCTCTTCTGTAGCCACATGTGCAAGAAGGCTGGCTGCATGCTCTGTTTTTCCTCTGCCTTTGCAAAGCCTAAGAATGACTGAAATCTGCCACCTGGAGACTCTACAAGTTTGTGAGTTGCAGTGTGCAGTTCACTTGAAAAATACAGATGCCCCACAAAGCTAATAAGGTTTCCCAAAGTGCTCACAAATAAAAACATTAACCAGACAAAGAGAAAATTCTTAAAAATAGAAAAGAAAGAGACAGCCCAGCAAACAAAAGGAGACAAGGTCTGCAGATGAGGTCATTTAAAAATCCCCGTTCCTCTCAGAAATAGCGTAGTGTAACTAAAAAAGGGCTGAAGGGGAACGAGGGACTTCAATAGCTATTTCGTAAGATAAGATACTAGATAGAAACTAAATTGAATAATAAATGAAGTTAAATTTTATTACTCGGAGGAAAGTATGGTAAGTTTTCAGATATCTTTGCCAGAGAAAATGCAGGAGGACAATTGGGTTGTGAAAAACAATTTTGGAAACCACTACTGGAAAACAGGAATAAGGGAATGCATGGAAAATGGTCACTATCCTCAGGCCTGCTGTTCTGGATAACATGCATCTTTACAAAGAAAGGGAGCTGAAAAAGAACTTTTTGTGATTCTGCCTGTTCAGGTACAAAAAAATCATGACGAGAATTTATTTTCTTTTGCTATATATGCTCTTGGTCTGTCCATGTTTAAGATTTCTTCTGATAAAATGGATATTTAAAAATTCTTAAATCCAGATGGTTTGCAATAAAGGCTTTGGAAAATATACTTGTTTGTCTTCCAGAATCTTAATTTGAGGCTTGTATGTGATGCATTGATGATTGTTTGTCATTGCCATTGCTGTCACATTCCTTGTCCTAAACCTATGAAGCATATATTTTAAAAAAAATCCATGCATTCAAAAGATGGACAGCAGCTTCAGTTCACTTTAAAAGGCTGCCTTGAAAATCTCCTGGAAGAGCTCTTTAATTTGTAAAGGCTTGATTTAGCTTAATAATAATTTGCCAGCCAAGTTTGACACCTCTGTTGTAGGATCTGAAACTGAACTGAGGAGGAAAAAAAGGTCTTTGAAACTTCTCTGGATATTGTATGCTTCATTTCATGTCTTCATTGTCCAGTGGTGTCTTGTATTTACATTTTGGGGAAATATTTGTCCTTTCTACAAGTTAAGCTAACAAATGTGTAGTCAAATATCAGTTCCAATAAGAATTGTGATTATTCATGAAACACAAGAGTTTACTTTTGGCAGTATTTTTAGTGTGGATGTGCCTAATAATTATCTCTGAAAGTGATTGAGAGTCATCTGCCTTGTTTTACGTTAAAACTGACCAACATTTATACAGTGGAGATGGCAGTTTTTGCCATGTCCACTAAGGTGACAGTAACTATCAGCTATGTGATTGCCTTAAATTCTTCAGTCTTGATAACAAGTGTGCATCTGTATGCCAGTGGTCTTTAGCAATATGATCATACAGTATTTTTTTTTATGTAGAACTGTTCAGAGCACAATAGGAAAAGAATGGTGATTTTGTGTAACGAAAGGATGCTCTTGTCTATAGAGCGTCATATGCTGTGGGAGATGGCATATATGAAGATGAATGAGAAGAGAGATAGTGGAAAGTGAAGACAGGGTTCCTTTACAACAGAATTGAATCCTCTCCTGGAAGATTGTATTCTAGTCTTCTGTATAAATTTTCTGACTTTCACAGGTGATATTTTTTTTTTCTCCAAGTGTTTGACTTGTGATCTTAATGTGCTGAGTACATACAACTGTTAAGTAGATGAATGGAAGTTATACTTCAAACATATTAGGTACTAGATAAACCTGAATCCATAGGAAAACAGGTCCTAAGCATAAAAAGTTATGCTCAAAATTATATAACTCAAAATTAGTATATTTTTACCTTTGTTCCCACAGAAAGAGGATAATTATACCTTTAATCTCAGTGGGATTTATGAAAATACATTGTTTACACTTGAATACAAGTGCTTCACTATTGAAGTCTATGTTGCAAAATAGTGCTGAGAAAGCCAATAATTCTATCTTCCTAAGTGGTGTATATAGAGGGTTTAGGGCCACAAGCTGAATAGGGAGATGAAGTAGAAAGCAGCACACATGAGAATGAGCCAAAGTCTTATTTCCAGCTTTTCCTAACTTTAAAGTGTTTGACTTGGAACTTGAGTCGTTTTAACATAAGGATCTTGTGCATCATTAATGCAGTTTCATATGTTTTGTATAGCACTCTTTTGGGTACAAACACGTTTTGTTGTAATCTGAAACTTCAGCAATTTTGCTTAAAGTTCAACTGTTTACACATTAGAATAGATCAGTCAACTGAGAAATCCACAGTCTTAAGTCCAGGAAATAGAAATTAACTGAAATGTTTTGGAAGTTCATTTTTTCCTTTTTTTTATTGTAGTTTTATTTATATATATGTGTGTGTGTGTGTAATGTTTGAATCATGAGACATCTAACAATTGGATATTACCTATTGCTTCAAAATACATGTTACATATTATATTTTCATGAATTATTTTAACTCTGCTACTAATTAGTAAAGAACAGAGTTACAAGTGGAGAAAAAGAATCTCATGAATGAAAATCAAATTACTTTATTAATGAAGTGATAAGTTATAATGGTATAATTAAGTTGACAGTATATAACTAGTTGTTTAAGCAGTTAATTTTTTAAAGAAAGCATGCACACGTGCATAACTTACACTGATGCTCTTAGGTATGTGCCACTGTGCATGAAAACATTCTGTATAGTATTCCAGTAGTAGGAATATTCCATAGTAGGAGTTTCAATTGTGTGATATAAAGGCAACAGTTAGGTCATGATCTAGGCCAACTTGTACCATCTATGTTTATGCAGTAAAAAAGCGTATGTACTTATGTCCCTACTTCTATAGGGAAGTAAAAAGCTTCTGTGAAAATTGTTTTACAATTTTTAATCACCTTTGTGACTGATGGCTTAGTCTTGTATTTTCAAAAGAAGTATTTCTAAATCTGTGACAAATGTTAGCTACTTTTAAGTTATATCAACTGCTGCAAAAGTTTGCTTATGTTTTTGAGTATTTTATTTTCATATACATAGTTCATAATGGACTTCTATTTAAAGCTTAACATTGTAATTTCCCTCTATAATGAGTGAGAACCTATTAAGAAAACTTTTTGTTGAAGTTTTGTAAAATGGACACAGTCCTTGACAATTATGGAAAGTTAATTCAACAGTTATGAAAAGTTACTTTTTAGAAATAAATGCATATTACCAATATAAATAAGTTTTAAGAGGAGTATAAATGTTCCAGATGTTCCCAGTATTCACAATTGACCACAATTACATATCACTCTAAACTGTCTTCCTCAAAAGCAAATTCTGCAAATGTAGTTGTGCCTTCAACTGTGGCAAAAAGCCACAACATAGCCACTTTTAAACCAGAAGAGGAGGAGATCAGGGACATAAGAACATAAGCTGACAATACGCTGATTCTAGTCCAGTTAAATTGCCATTTGTTGTTATAGATATAGAGACATACATACACTGTAGCAAAAAACTATTTATTTTGCTATATATATGTGTTTTACCTATGTACACATATATACACTTTTTTCCTGGTATGTTTTTTTTGTTTTTATTATTACTTTTGTTGTTATTATTACTTTTGTTGTTGTTATTCTTGTATGAATTAAAAATCAGAGTAAAGTGGGTTTGGAGACCATATTTGTTACTTCGGTGTCAGGTCCTTAGATACTGTTGAAGGATAACAACTCTCAGTATTGTTTGGTTACTAGAATGCAAGCTTTTAAACACAACTTGCATTTGGCTCTGTTTTGACAATAGTAGTTAATATTGTATGGTTTTTGTTAAAGCACTGTTGAAAAAATATCTTATTGAGCTATTTGTGGTATTTTTTTAAAAGATGTTTAAGATTTCACATACAGTTTAACTGATCACAGATGAAACTGTAAATTAATACCTCATGAGTTTTACTGACTGCGGGGCATTGTTTGTAATTCAAAGCTGCTTTGTTCCTACCCGCTAGGAAAAGACCCCATTCAAGCAAACAAATTAAAAAATTCACCATGATATCAAACAATGTATTAAAACTGAAAACTCTAATTTTGAATTTATTATTTCATTGTGACTTTTATAATAACTTAGTTAGAACATATTTTTTTAAAAGCCTGAAAGATATAAAATTGGTTTAATTGTTGGTCTTGATCTGCCTTGGTTGAAATTTTGTACTTAAAGAATTACATAGTATACAAAGAGAGAAAATGTTGCAAGTTGCTTTGGTTCAACATGTTCTTTGATCAGATGCATTTCCATTCCTGATGACTTGTATATGGTCTTGGTATAAAAACCAGCTCTATGACAGAAAGTGTTCAGGCATGTGTTCATGTATAAAGTTTAATTTTCTCACTACCACTGGTCATTCTTAACTAGACTGAGTCAGGATGAATATGTTGTTGTTCAACCTCCTTTTTTGTCTTCTCAAACCTAAGAAAGGCTTTGGAGGGAGGCCTTTTTTTATACTTTTACTAATCTTACAGTATGATTAATGAGTAGAAATTGGAGGGAGAAATAGTTTTACACAATTTGAGACATTCTTCCGATGGTGAGACTAAGTCAGGAGCTGCTGCTAGAAAAAGATAGGCTTTGTGAAGAAAGTCAAGCTCTTGCAGAGGTGTTCCCTTACAGAGTGGCATATTCGAACTTACAGGGGAGTCACCCACCAACTTGTGTCAGGTAGAGACACTTTCTTTAAGCTCTCCACTCTGTAATGATCTCTGGCTCTCTCTGGCTCATCCAAGAAAACTACATGCACTACAGAAAATATACCTGAAATGCGTTTGAATTGGGTAGCATTGCTGTAATATGGCAAACATCATTGGCCAGCCTTTGGCATAAGGGCCAAGCATGATTTTTTGCAAGTGGGTCAGCTGCACTTGCGGGAGAAGGATGGACTTCACAACTCTGAGAGTTATATTCCGAAGCCCTTTATTGTCTTGTCTGACTCCAATATATATCATAATTTTCGCTTAGTCACTGCGCACACACTCATGATTGGTTACAACTTGTTACACACACTATTGCAATTGGCTATATACAAAATATCACGCGCTGTCCACGTGCCCCTCACACAGTCAGGATTGTTGCTTGCAGGTGTTCCTGTTTTCCTCGCTTCTTCTTAGTTGTTTATCACAGCTCCTTCTCCTCAAGGCCGAGCCGTGCAGATATCCAGCTGTTTACCAGCTTCTCAGTGCCACAGCTCCTTCTCCTTAAGGTCGAGCCCTTGCAGGGTGATCCCAACATGCACTAACATAAATGGAATACTCTGCCCAAGTCTTCTCAATAACAAAGAAGTGTTTCATGGTGACAAAGGCTACTTAAAACAGTTGAAATGGCTCATGTACCTCTGCTTGGTATTATGTAAGAAAATAGTTATGGTCACATCCAGTCAGTTCGAGGGCTCAGTTACTAGTATTTGAGACTGGAGGGAAGGACTGTGAAATATAGAAAGCATTACTAAATTTCTGTGTTTGTGTTGAATATTCTTCCAGCTTCCAACAAATCATGTGTAGACAGTTTGTGAAATGGAGATGATAGGGATTTGGGTGTCCGTGTTTTCTTTCTCATCAAATAAATTTTGCTAGAGGTTTTCTCCATTTATCTATCTAATAATTTATTGAATCCAGTATGCTTCTGCCATTCATGGTCTGCTATGGAAAGAGTGCCATAGCTTCACTCCACATCTTGTAAAGGTATATTCTTTTCCACCTTTGGAATCTGTCACCAGCTTGGTTCATTTATGCCCTTTATCTCTTGTATTATGAAATGATGTGAATAATCACAATATATTCCACCAATTAATTTACAGATCTTGATTGTTTCTCCCCATAGTTGACCCTTCTAGGCTGTGTCCTGGTCATCTTCATTAATGTGAAAGCATTTCTATTTGGTTATGCCTGTTGCTCTTCTCTGTACCTGTTTCAGTTTCTCACTGTTTACATTTTAAGGTGATGAGGACCAAAGCTGCTTATGGTGTTAATTCTGTTGATTTTTCACTCTGGCATGATGATGTCCTCCATTTTTATTAGGAGGAGCAGAGAACAATCATAACATTGAGATTTTTCAACCTGGCCAATTTTATACATGAGCAGTAGTGTTTAGGTCAGGGTCCTTTATTGTTTCAGGGCTATTTTTTACTTCATGCACACATCACTCAAAGTGAAGTCTTGACATGCTCTTAGAAAATATTTTCTAAAATTGGTCTCTTGTATCAACCTCAGGACATTCAGATTTGCTCATGGAAACTCTCATTCTGGTCTTGTCTAGGTATTCAAGATTGCTATTAGAGCTATTTTTCTAGTCTTTGTGGGCTCTTGCATCATTCTCATCATGCTTAATACTAGAATGTCTACAAATACTACAAAAGGATGTGTGGGTGGGGTTTTTTTAATATGCTTAGATGTTTTCCTTTCCCCCCTCTGCCCAACAGGAGATTTAGGTACAGTTTTTGAGGGTGGGTTTTTTTTCTGGTTATTGTAATATTTTCCTTGATTTGTGAAAGGGAAAGTTAAAGAACTATTTCTACCAGTTGGAGAAGTGGTTGTGATTGCTTTGGGTTTCTGTGGAACTTCATTACCGTTGCATGATTTCTTCAACAGTTGGCTATTCTTTATCTTCTGTGACCTTAATGTGAAAGATTAAGTTTGAAAGGAAATGAGTTGTTTATTTTCATTTTCTTCAAAAAGTGTGCAGTGAGCTCCTTTCAATCTCCTTGTATGTTGGTTTCTCTCCTGTGGGAGCTTTTGTGTTATGTGTAGAAGATTAGAGGAATGTTTAACCTAGAGATAAGAAAACTGAGGAAATGTCATTCAGTTTTCTCCTGTACTTTTAATTACAGACACAGAGAGCTGGTATGAGGAAGTCCATTGTATAGCACCAAGCTAAACATATGTAGCTGGAGTATCTAGAAGTTTGTCGAACTGTTCTCAAAATCTGAGTGAAGGAAATTCTTCCCCCTCTATGTAGGGTGTCTCACTACATGTGGTTAGCTTTCTGTAATGTATAGTCTAAGTCTTAATTAAGCTCATTTCTTCCTGCCTGCAAGAGATATGAAGAAATGTTGCTTGATTTCTTTGTAAGAATCATTACTCAGCCACCCATCTTGTTTCTAGACATTTATTTTCTTGACTAAATTCAATTTCTTCAATCTTTTCTTACATGTCATGTTTTAATCCCTCTTATTCTACTTGCCTTCCAATTAATTCTCCAGACTGCTTTTCATCTCGAAGTAGGCTACTGAAATTGAACTTGACAATTGGGAGTCCTCATTACTATTGAGTAGAAAAGAGTACATTTTTCCTTGCATCTAACCTTTGTCATACTTACTACTATATTCTAGAAAAACATATGCCCTCCTGCTCCCACAACTCCCCCAGCTGCTGCAATGGAGTTACGTTACTGACTGATCTTTAAATTTTTGATTACCTTGAGATGTGCCTCTCCCCTACCATGCCCAGTGATACTGCTGCCTAATCCTGGTTACCTCCTGATTGGTCCTTGTTCCTTAAGTTTCTGTTTCATCAGTGCTAGTCCTCATTAACTTTCATTTTAAAATACTATTTTTTTTTAGTCTTAATTGAACTGAGAAAATTGAGCAAAGTGATTTTTTTGTTTGTTTTTTTGTTTAAGTTTTGCTAAGTACAGGTGCCTGATTATCTAATAAATACTGACTGCAAAACAGAACAGGGTAATGACATCTGGACCAAGATTGAGATTTAATTTGACTATATGGAAAATTATAGTTTTAGTTGATGCTTTTCAGTTAATGGTGTAACAAATGAAGAATACTTAGTTTTATTTCCTGTTTCATGCTTATGAGAATGTCACATGAGAAAATGGCAGGAACACTTTTTAAGTTGAGATTTATTATGTCTACTTTTCCTCTGTTCCATACTAGGCCAGTTATCTTGTTGAAGAAGGAGAGAAAATGTTGATATCAAATTAATGGTCACTGTTTGACAGTTAACTACCAGGTGCTTATGCACTGCTGTTCTGTTCCAGCAACTTTCCAGACATAGAAATTAACCTTCAGTGGTCTGTAGCTGCTGAGTTCCCACATTTCCTGGTCAATAATGTATTTCTATACCTCATAAAGACAGATTTGTTTGGTGTTTTTTTACGAAGTTTTTGCAGGGCTAAGGGTAAGAAGCTTCTTCCTCCTTCACTTCAGCCTTCTTGAGTGGGGAGATAAATTTTTTCATGCACAACTCCTGTGACAAAATGCTGCTTTTTAGAGATACTGTTCAGCAAAAGAGCTGGTGTGATTCTGTGAAACTTAACAGCTGACCATAAGCTTCTTAATAATAGCATGAAGACTAACGCAGAGTATCACTAAACATGTCATCTTAGTGTTGTAGTGGCAGGGTGTACATAGACAGGGGAAGTTGAAAGGATCAGTTTATCAGAGGGAGACTCTCAATGTCATATTTGGGTCACATGTTTGGATTTTTCCTTTCAATCCATGAATTGCTGTTCTGCTGTGGAATTAGCCTTTTAGTGCTGCTTGAAACATTGCTTTTTGAAATTACTTATGCAGTACTATTCCCTTGCAGCTTTTCTGTAACTTGTGATTTTTGGGGTGGGATTCTCTGCCCCCTCCCTTCATTGCATATGCTATTTTTTTTCCCCAAAAGGTGACCCTCTGAGATTGTGCCTATGAAGTGAAGATACGGACTGAGTAGTCACAGGCTGTGGGATGAGTTATTTTTAGCTGTTGGCATTTCAGGCTGGAACACTTCATTCTGTCGTGCTTGTTAATGAGTCATCTGGAGAAAATGGGCTTCTTGCTTTCAGAGAGGGTCTGTAGCAAATAATAATAGGCTAATCTCTGCAGGAGATATTCTGTCAAGTAACTAAAGCTTCAACTAGAAAATATGTTGAAATGGAGACTTATCTCCCTGTAAGAATAAGCGTGCACTCACTATTATTATTATATTATGATGTATATGAAAAAATCTCAAAAACTGGAAGAATGATGAAGAGCCTAGTAATGGTATAATAGCGAAATGTTTTTGAGAAAGAAGGTTAATTGAAGACAGTCACCTTTTACAGATAAAGAAGAATACGTAGTTACTTCCTAATTCAGGACATTGTTCACTTGCTAAAATCTGAATGTGTTATCTAGTTCTAGGCATCTTCTGGAAAGATTCCTAATTAGATAAGCCCTATATAAGGCTTGCATCCTTGAGCGAACCCCAAGTTCATCAACATTCACTATATTATTTTTAAGGATTATCCAGCATCTTTGTTTTAGTCCCTTCTGAAGCCTATGTTTTAATTTTATTTTTTTTCTTTCTGTGTGCAATTCATAGTGTCTCCTTTGACCTCTTCTCTCAAAGTTTGAAGGTTTTGTGCTGATACAACACAAGAGGCTTTGTTTTGCAGCTGGAAATATCACCACTCAAGTAAAAAACTGAATGTAAGAGTAATTAATCAAAGTTGTTAGTCTGTTTGCTTTGGTTTCGCATTATTGAAATTCTAGAATTCAGTAGTGTAAATGATTAATTTATAAAAAACCTAATCAAGCTGTATGAAAGATGGGGGGAGAAAAGATCCCCAAACACTATTCTATAATGGAATATAGATTGTCCTGTAAGTGTCTTGCTAGTAGTCAACTTATGCATCTTCTCAGGAAGCAGTCTATTCTATGTATCCAGTCCTTGGATGTCATCCCACCAGTGCAAGTTTTCCTGCTTGTAGGAGAGCCAGGTTTTTGTCTTTTCCAAAAGTGAAAGCAATGTATTTCCATGTTATCCTTTCTGAACAGTTCTAATAAACTAATAACAGTTCTCTTATGAGGAGCGGCTGAGGGAACTGGGATGGTTTAGTCTGGAGAAGAGGAGGCTGAGGGGAGACCTTATCGCTCTCTACAACTACCTGAAAGGGTGTTGTGGTGACGAGGGTGTTAGTCTCTTCTCCCAACTAACTAGTGGTAGGATGAGAGAAAATGGCCTCAAGTTACGCCAGGGGAGGTTTAGATTGGATATTGGGAAAAATTTCTTCACCGAGAGGGTGGTCAGGCATTGGAACAGGCTGCCCAGGGAGGTGGTGGAGTCACCATCTCTGGAAGTGTTCAAAAAACGTGTGGATGTGGCGCTTCAGGACGTTTAGGGGACACGGTGGCGCTGGATTAATGGTTAGACTTGATGATCTTGAAGGTCCTTTCCAACCTTAGGGATTCTGGGATTCTGTAATTCCTTCTTTCTTAAATCTTCTTTTCCCCAAGTATCCTGAGATGTTGATAATAAACAGTTGATTCTTTCTGTAGTTTCTAGTGCCACCTAATGAAAATAAAGATGTGGACACATGATTATGTACTTATCAAAAACTTACAAAAAGGAAATATATTTGGGAGTATGCATGTGTGGTTGTGGTAGTAAATATTACCTGTGGTTTTGAGCTACAGAAATTTGTGTTATGACCCACTATCACTAGGTGACTGTCGTAAGGGATATTCAAGACAGAGCTGCATTGAGAAACAGGGAGTTTAAAGAGAACTAAAATAGAAATCTTGCTTGGTTGTTCTCAAAGTGTGTTTTTCTGCACTCATTTGTTCTTGAGGAAAATTAATATAGTTCACTGCATTTTAATAGGAACTTACACTGTCATCTTGGTTTACTTAAATATCCTGATGTATTTTTAATGTTTTCTTGGTTTAAATTTACTGACTGGTTACTGATTTAAAAGAATTTAATATAGTATGAGGGGTGAAGAAAAATAGATGTTTTAGCAGTATAGTTGAATTGACACGAACCATTTATATTATTGCAAAGAACAAAAAATTGATTTAGATTGTGGTTAACAACTGTCACCATTGTTTTGGACTTTGTGTTAATAGAGACTATTACTCAGATAAAATGCTTCTTAATCTGAGTGATGAATGGAAACAATTAGTTTATAATTTGGTTTTGGAACAGCTCTGCAAAACTTTCTAATATTTTATCGCCTCTGTATTGTAACCCAAACTTTTCAACTTGGTTAACTTATTTTTTACTGTTTTGTTGTATTTATAGCTAGAAGTGCAAATTGTAATGTTACTGTAGTAAAATATTTCTCTCTGCCAGGTGTGAGTGTGCATATGTGTTTTTTTTGTCAGTTCCTTACAGGCAGCTTAATATGATTTGTACTACAGCTTTAGATAATCTAAATTGTAGCAAAGATAAGGTCCAAAATCTCTTGATGACTGAATACTTTTAATATTAAAGTATTCTTAGTAAATATTCTATTAAGTTAAATTTTCACTTTGATGTGAGCTGGAGTAAGTTGATGCTTGTGAAACAGCAGTTTCAATTAGCATTCACTAAAGATTTATTGACAGTTAACACCTTGTCTCTACTGTGCCAAGTGGGGAGCATCTATTGCAGTCTCATATGACTGTTGCATAATTAGGATTATGATCTCTAATTTGCTCTTAATTTTGTAAATCTAGTCTTATTTTCAAAACCAGTCAGTGTTACTTGAGGTCCTGCATTTTTGTTGTAGGACAGACAGAGGTATTGATGCTAAAAGGATTAAGTATACTACTTTCTAATATGATAAACAACTTGCCCTTTCATCAGATGGTTAGCAAGGAAATTTGGACATGAAAAATTTACTGGTAGGTCTCAGACAACATGTATTCTTCCCATGCTACTTAGGAGAAGCAAACAGAAAACGACACAGTTTTTTTGTGTAGTAGTATTCTTGTATACAAGCTGCCAAATGCATACTGGGAACATCAGGAGCAAGTGTAAATGTTTTTGTAATACTGCCGAGAAATAACAAAGGAAATGACCTTGTTCCTTAGTGCTCCAGAACATACTTTGGCACATCCAAGGATGAAGAAGGTAAACGCTACATACTTTTCTGTGTCTGCAATATCTTTTCATCTTTATTGACTATGCATAAGGGCAGGGAGCTATTTCTGGCTACAGTGTTTTGCAACAAATACTATGCTGCAAATCCTGAGATATATCTGCAAAATTTTTGAGTCTTGGCTGATCTTTTGGAAGGTCGTCTTTGAAAAAGACAGTGTGGGGGAAGCATAAACTTGTAGTGAATTACTGAACTGATGGAAATTCTCTAATAGTATTTCTGATTATCTGTCCTCAGATGAAACTTTTTTAAATGTTTTGATTAGAAATTTAAGAGAGGGAGAGAAATTTCAGTCTTCTTGACTTATACTATAGTAGTCATATGTAATACAGATTTTAAGGTTCATGATGGTATCCTGTGTATATGTAATGTGTGTATGTATTGTGGTGTTTAGTGACAGTTAGAATCAGAAATGTAATCTTTTAATGATCTAGTGGTGTAATTTTTCTTTTTATTTTCCTACAGCATTTCAGAATATCAACAGAAAAACTTGCCTTGTGGTGGCCAACACTTCTGAGTGTAATCATGTACAATTTTGGGAGAATGTAGAGGAGGAAGATATCCAGATAATCTGGAATAAGGGGGGCTTTTCAAGAACACTTGCATAAATTTGCCTGACTCTTTGCTGAGAAAAGAAAAAAAAAATTACTTTGAGAAATGTCTTTAAATCATGATCCTTAAGAGCTGATGTTTTAACCTTACATTTGAATGACTGTTACTTTTTCCATCTTGTTTCAATATGCCTAAATGCAAACACATGTGGAAAATGTTCTTTTGGCTTTTATCAAACTGACATTTAAGTGCATTTTTTTCAACCTCACTAACATTTGTGGTAAAATATTTCAAAGCTATGAATCTTGCAATTTGCCTATGCATTTTTTTTTTCTTCTTTCATATATTAACATTTGGTACTCATAATCCTAACCTGGTTGGAATTACTGGCTTTTTTCATTTGCTGTTTGTTTGGATGAGGTGATTAGGAAAATACTTTATGTGAAATTCTAGTTTGCAACAGTAAATACTTCCATGAAGAGTCAGTGTTTTCTGAGCTTCAGTAAATAAAGGAGAAAAATATGATCATCTGCTATATTAAGTTGTAGCAACCATATTCCTACAGCATTTGGCTTTCTGTTGTGTTATATGTCCATGGTGCTAACCTGTCTCCAATACTTCCTGTTTAGCATGTTTCATTCTTCCCCTCTGCTCCCCTACCCATTCCTGAGCTCTTTAATTCTGTGCCAAGCTAATAAGAAGAACTAGCTCTGGGTAAAGTCAATCATTGCCAAGCAGCTGTTACAAAGTTTTCTCATGTACCTCTGTGATTGTACCTCATTTCTAAAAGGCAATATTTTTGTTCTTTCAAGTTCAATTTTAAGTAAGAACAACCAATTATATCATCATCTCAATCTTAATTGGCTATACGTCAAAGACTAGGCATGAAATAGTTCATATACATAACCACCCTTTCTAGGGTTTGAACTTTGAACACTGAGTTGTATAATTTAGCTAGAGAAATTAGGTACACTCTTCAGAATTAAAAATATGACTCACTTTTTACCCACAGTATTTGTCCTAAAATATTATTCCTTTTACTTCTGTTTAAAAATAATACCTTGTGGTTTAATTATAATGGTTGAAGCTTGAGATTAGACCTTTTCCTTAAACCTGAATTAGATTTTACTTAGGATCAAATTATGAGGGCTTCAGCTTGCCTGCTAACACTGACCAGGGAACGTTGTCTCTCTACAACATGTGCCCCATCTGCCTGGCGGTGTGGCTGCCTGCATCGTTCTGGCATTGGCCCAGGCTGTGATGAAACTGAGAATGTGACAGACGACAGGCTTGTCCAGATGTATGCATAACTACTTCTGCCATGCTCTGCAAAACAATCAGGATGCAGGTTTGGCATTATTTAGTTGTTTGTGTTGATTTATTCCTTGAGGATTTTCTTAAAAAATTGAAATAGTATTTGGTACTCTTTTGTAGTTTTACTGACCTTTTAGTAGTATTAAACCAGGTTGTATAATATGATGCTCACTCTCCTATATTTTTTTTAATTAATTTATGGAGTGATTTCATAGACATTCTGACACAGGTTACTTAATTTGAAGATTTAAGTAGATTTTTTAAAATGCAGTTAAAAGACTCAAACACCTGTCAGTGTATTAGTCTGGTTCTCCTCACAGCTGAGCATTTAAGCTCTTGCCATGTCTTAATATGACTGCTTCTTGTAACTAAAAATAAGTATCTGCGAAAGGTGTCAGAATCAGCTTTAATTATGATTATTTTAATTAATATCTAATTTAAATTCACCCAATACCTTGAAAACATACCAAATCCTAGTCTAACTTCCTCTCTAGAGGTATCAGCAAAGGCTGCCTCCCCAGCACCAACTTACCTCCAAAGAAAAAGAAGTTACAGGTTTATGTGTAATTCGCAACCTTTTATTGGTTATTTAAAAGTTATCTATCTTAATGTTTTTGAAGGCTTTTGTAACACCAAACAAAAATGTACAATCCACTGGAATGATTATTAGTAGTAGTAGTAGTAGTATACAAAATAACAAGATTTTTGTCTTACATTCAGACTGTCATTATCTGTTGTACAAAAGCAAAAAAGGGCAAAAATTGAGGTTTTTTTTCTCCTCTCTAGCTGTTTTTGGCAGCTGATTTTTTTTTAAAGTGTATCTCCCTGCTGATGTATGCTATGGAATACATCTTTGGTAATAAGCAGATGTATCAAAAGATATTCAGGGCAACACACCCTGCTGAAAAACAAGAGACTACTTTACTTCTTGCAGATAAGTAGCTTCTGACATATGCATCAGAAGTGGTTTTTTCCTGGTGCTCTCTCTATATGACAGTTAAATGTTGGTATTTTATGGCCATTTTACTCCCCAAAAAGAGTTTCTTTGTAGTCTAATACAAATTGTGTCCAAAAACTTAACAGCATTACTTGAATTGCTTTAATTTTCCTTATTGTAGCTCCATTGCGCTATGTTGCCTGCCTTCAGGGAATGAATGTAGGGAATGTTTTATGTGCTTTTCTTTTTTTGTCAGTTTAGTTTTGAAACCATGGTGAGCCAAACATGACTGCATTCGTTGCTGTGTAACATAGAACAAGTTAAGTTAAGACCCAAAAAGCCTCAGATTTTGTGTATAAGCGAGTTACGAGAGACGAGTATTGATCCAGGAGAGGATTGCCAGTCATTAGGCTGGAGAATAGCCTTGGGAAATCATGCAGCCTTGCTGATGACTTTTTTTTGACATCATGGTGAAAGATAGTTTCAAGGAAGATTTAAAGCAGATTTGCTAATATTCATAGAAAACTCTAGTAACCGGACATTGGATGATATCATGGGTTAATGGGAGAAAAGGTATTTTTGTTGACTGCTTTGTGCCTGGAGGCTGTTGTAAATCTGAATGTACAGAATGAAGGATGGTATGTTCAGTGCCACAACACTTCGCAGGGCCTTGGAAGTGTAGAGAAGGGGCTTCTGCTTGAAATGCCTGAGAAGGGGCTAGAAGAGGGGTGTGGAGAGAGGCGAGCTGCTCAGAGGGGTGGCTGACACAGATGATCTTTGCAGCTGTCTGAAGGGATTAGATATTAAGATGAGTGCATTTATCTGTATAGGACAGGAAATCCTGCTTTTTAAGAGGTGCTATGAGAAGGAATAGTGTAATGTTTAAACATAGTTTGGTAAGAGGACACAGAAAAGATGGATATATGAATGGTTTGAGTGACAAACAGGGTGGTGAAATCATCAGCAGAAGAACTAACACCTGTCTTCAGTTTGAGGTAATGGTATGGCATATGTAAGAGGAGTCTGTGCCTTTTAAAAATAAGCCTCTATCTCCTGTAATGTAAGGGGGTGTATTTTGGGTTAAAAAAGGCATAAAAATTTTATTCTCTTTCTTGTTTGTATTCTTTTATAAAATAGCTTCTTCCATTACCACCTTAGACTTTTTTTTTTAATAGCCATTAATTTTGTCAAAATTGAAGCTACTGAAAAGGCTCACCTTTCGGTATCAAGTTCAATTAGGAGTCAATCCTTCTTTAAAAAGGGAAGGGGAAAAAAAAAGGCAACTAACAGAAGTTAGCTATTGCCTTCAGTATAATGGAGTAAAACATTAACATATCCTCTTTGGTCAGTGCTAGAGTTGATCAGTATCACAGCTGAAAACATATGCTGCTGCAAATGCAAACTTGTTTGTGTTAAAATACGCGGTAATGTGGTGAACAAATTCATGGTACCAAAAATAGGGGCCCCTCTATATAGTGCTGGTTGTGGGATTTATTATTCTGTTATTTAAGGTAATGGTATGTTGCTAGGTCAGGAAAAGGGTCACAGTTCTCGGATACAGCACAGCCTTAAGAAATGCTCAGAAAGACCAACAATTGCAGAACATGAAACAAAAATATTATTCAGTCTTGCTCATAAGGTTCTAATTTTCTTGAATTATCCTAAGTGTGATAACAGCTTAGTCCCGAAGCACACACAGAAGCTCTGTTTAGCATTCCCAGGACTCAGAGCAGTTTCTACAGTTGAACTTCCTTCCTTAAAATGGAGAGTTTTATAAAAGCAAATACCATGCTTCTGAGGCATGCTGGAATGACAGTCCTCTCTTTGCAGGTCAGACTTACAGCAGACAGTGACAAAGTCAGTGTTCCCACGCTGCCTGTGCCATCTGCTGACATTTTGAAAAACATCCATTTAACTGTTCATCATCATAAGAACGCCGATAGCTTTTTATCTTAATTTTGAGGTCATTCTTGCTAGAACCTGGTTATCAGACTCCTGTGGATTAAAACAACACAATTTATATTGTCCTTTTGATGTGTCATGGAAAATGACCAGCAAAAGTTACTTTTCTTGCATTTGTATGAACTCTTTTTCTCTTTTATTTAACAAGACCTTTAGAGGAGTTGAGTTTACTATCTTAATTTGAAGAAAAAGAGTTGGGTCTCTTAATGATCCATCTTAAATAGTGAAAGATGATTGCCGTTGTTTGTCTTATTCTATTAAGTAATTGCAAAATAATTTGTTCCGACTATTTCTTAGATTGCATAGCTGTCACCTTGAAATCTTTGTAATACAGACAGTATTTTAAGGCTGTTTCAAATTTTTTTACAAATTCAGATGCCACCTATTTTATTAATTCAAGCCACAAGATAGTGGTGCTTGGTTGCCAGCTGGAGTTAAACCACAAGTATTTAAATACATACTTGTCTAGACTTAGAGCTACTAAAGTAGGTCATCAACTACAGTATCCTAAGTTTATAAGGTTTAACATGCCATTAAATAATACGGACACAGAAACAATAGATGCCTTAAGGTAAAGAAATTAAAATATCAATTGGCATGCTTGTAGACATACAAGAATACAAAAATAACCATGTGATTTGGGCAGTACGCACTCAAATTGATTGAACAGGTAAAATGCTAATTAAGTTAAAGAAAAAATATTGCCAGAATACTTAATTGGTTTCATGACCGTCTTTGCTTGAGAAGCAATTGTTAGGAGACCTGTTGTGTTTTGTTATTTCCTGCTCTCAGCTACTTGCTATCATTTCAGCTTTCAATTGCTTGACATAGAATTGGTGGATAATTAGTAGTGTGGATAACTGTGAAAAACATATGTAGTAATTTAATTCTTGGTTCTTTCTAATTGTCTGCCCATCGGTAGTTTGCCAGGGTGAGTAGCTCATTATTCAAGCATTTAAAATGGAAAGATCTGTAGAAATAAAGAAATAAAAATGCTCTTATTAACATGGTATGGAAAATAAAAATGCTTTAAACCAACAAGTCATTATTTGATAAATCTATCTTCAAAGCCATTGTTTACATACTATGAGGAGACTGGGGGTGTGAGGGGGAGAGGGAAGAGTAGGGTTGGCAGATAGCATTCATTTTTCACTGTGCCTAAAATAGATGTTTCACTGTTTTAAAAGATGCTAAAGATGAGTACAATAAAATATGTTGAAATATATCTGACTGGGCAAGATTCATTTGTTAATGGTAAACATCTAAAATTAATAGACTTTAAGGAAGTCTATGCTATTAATTAGGGTTGACCTTGAGGTCATTTTGAACCTCAAATGCATGAACAGACTTTACAGTAAACATTTTAACTTGCCTGCAGGAGTGCTTCCTTCTGAGTCTAATGTCATCTGAGGTTGTTAATCCTGCTGTTTAATCCACTCATTTCAGAGCGTGCGTAGAATTTAAAGGCATGATGCAGTATTTATGCACAGCCTCCCTGCACTAGAGGCTGGACTAGAACTCCCTCGTTCTAGTTCCCTTTTCTGTGACACTACTTCCCTTCTCTATAGCCTGTGACTAGAGAGAAGGCTGGTTCTTAAGCTGCGGTATACTGTGATATAGTAATCATAGACAAGGAAGAGTGTCTTCTAGACTTCTATCTGGGTCTTAACCGTAAAGTTTGATCTGAAATGTGAGGGTAGATATTTCTGTTAAAAGGTTAAATTTTTGTTTTAATGTTCAAATGTAATAATATACTACTGAATGTTACCAGAGAATGCTATGTTTTCATAATAGTGTGACTTGAAGGATTTGAAAGCTCATCTGGAGACACTTGGCTTTTCTGTTACCAGATTTTTCTCACGTACTAGTAGATTTGTTCATGAAAGTTCTTCACCTGTCAAAACGTACTATTTAATGAAAATTTAAAATATAGCACCATTGTTTGGGTCAAGTTAATTTTGAAATAGACACCAGATCTCCTTAATCTTCTCAATTTTACATTCTGTTTCTAGCTTTAATGAAGTGGAATAAGTATCTCAAAGTCTTGATTTATATAATTTTTCTTCAAGCATATGTTTTTATCAATTGAACAGTTCATTGCAATCAAGCCTATGCTTCAGATAATGTGGGTTTTTTGTTATTTACTCCGCTTGCAACTTTAAGGTGAAGGATTCAAGTTGATGTCACACTTTGCTTTGTAATTTGGACAAAATCTAAATAGATGTTCCCAGCTTGCACCATGTATAACAGCTAATGTATCTGAATTTCTTGTTTTCAAATAACATGATGTCATCTACTTCTAATCTTTGTGTCTTGTTTTGAAAAAAAAAGTAGAGTTTAACTTTTTTCTTCTCTACCTGTTTTGTGTTTTTTTTTTCCCAACAGATTTGAAGAACTTGTGAAAAAGTTCAAAGTAGAATATCATGCTGGTGGTTCTACTCAAAATTCCGTTAAAGTGGCCCAGGTTTGTTTTTCCTTAAAAACCAATTATTGATAATTTGAAGTGTTGAGTTTGAGTTAACTTGATGCTCTCTATTGTCTGTGTTCGTCATGACTTTTACTGAGTGGGTGCTTGTGATTATGTTGCTCAGACTATTCTTGTGGTTTTTGACATGATCTATTTTGAAGTTGTGCTCTTCATTTTTTCCACACACTTCCTGTTAAGGTTATAGTTACAACTGCAGTGTACCTAGGAGTGGAAGGGAGGGTTTTAAGGAAAATTGAGCCTGGCTTTTGTCAAAGGTCTATGGTAGAAGGATAAGAGGCAAGGACAAGGTCTGTAGCTGCAGTTAGGAATCTTCCAATGAGAAGAATAAAGTCACAATGAAAATGGTTAAACAGAAGAGATGTTGAATCTCTGTGCTTGCAGATTTTCATAACTTGCCAGGATGAGTCTTTGGGCAACCAGATCTAAATTCGAGGCTGGGCCTGCTTTCAGTGGTGGTGGTTCGACTAGAGACCTGCAGAGGTCCCTTCTAAACTGCACCGTTCTGTGATTCTAACCACATTTATCCTGTAAGAACTTGAAAATATGTCCATAAAAGATTGAAATGTAAAACTTTTTTTTTATACAAGGATAATGTTTCTGGCTATGAGTATGATGGATAACAGCAACGATGAATCGGGTTTCAGGTATATTAGCTTTTCTGTAACGAAAGTATGCCTTTGTCACAATACTCTTAAGCGTATACTTTATACTGGTGTGTATATTTTTAGATTGTGATAGATGTACAGATTCTATAAATAAAAATAATCAAACTGTATTTATAACCTTTTTTGTTAATGATCCTGGGTTATTAACTTCCAGACTTCCTGTATAATTAAAACTTACTGCTAGATAGCATTAAATGCACATTTGGAAGAAATTAAGTTATAATTTAACAAAGGTTGCCCCCACCAATAAAAAGGAAAAATTCATTATAGTAATAATTGCTGCTCCTTTGTACAAAATAGTTGCTGCTTCTTTACTAAGGTTTTCATTTTCTGAAACCCCAAATGTCTTGAAAATATTTGTGATAAAAATCTAAGAAATCTAAGAGAGAAATCTAAGTTGCATGAGTTTTATTGTATATAGCACTGTAATTCCGAAATGGTTATGTTTTTAAATACAGACAGCTTTCAGAGCTGTTTTTGTTTTGGTTTGGTTTTTTTACTATGTGGCCAAGCCAATTTTTTCCTTCTGATACTTAAAAAAACCCTCTTCATCAGGAGAGCTCAAGTTACTGGATTCATTCTGTGTCAGTATGACTGTTGCTTGACCTGTGGGGATGGTGTAGAGGTGGTGTCTCTTCCATGACAGCTGATTAGAGGTCAATATTTTGGAGGGAGTTCTGCAACTGTTTATTATTTTAGAGGCATGAAATTCTGCTTCATTCCTACATCTAGATTGAGGAGGTTTAGAAGCAAATGCATGTGGTAGACTCAGAGTTTCTAAACTTTGAAGTGTTCAAAGAGCCCAGGATTTTATTTCTATCTCTCCTTGAAGTGACCTCTTTGACACTAGCTAATTTATTAGCAAACTATGTCTCATACTTAACTGTCTCTTAATCTATCAGTCCAGGTGTTGTTCAATAATTATACAGTGAAGTACACAGAACCTATATAGAGTCAATGAAATACATGAAATTTAAATAAACGAAATGTAGTGCTTTCTATGTAACTGTTCCTTTTTTATACTGATTGGGTTTTGTCAGTGAAGGTTTCTTTTACCTTGGCTCTGAGTTGGGAGCCTCATTCAGCCTCAGTTCCCATCTGGAATCTTATTTGTCTCCAGAAGGGTTGTCATCTCCTAGTTTTTGTTTCAAATAAGATTGAAACTTCAAACAGTTGTGCATGAATAACATAACATCACTGAGAGGCTTTAAAAAGAGGGATGGGGGGGTGAGAAAGAGAAAAGATAATTCTGTAAATCTTGAAAGAAGCTCCTGTTCTGTAAGCTTTAGCAGAAGAAAAAAATGTGAGGATAGGAAAAAATAGTTTAAATGTAAACCAAAAATTAAATTTGAAATTCTGGAAGAATTTTTTTCAGCAATATTCATTGGCATATTGGAAAGAACAAGTGTGTAAGTAATCTTAGATCTGAACAACTTAAATGTATATTGTTGAAAGTAACAGGAGAAAGCAAAGACTGATTCAGGAAGCCTGACTGGTGGTTGAGAAGTAAAGGACCAATAAACAAGTTCAGAGCTATGAGGTAGCCACACTCTAAGTGAATGTGGATTCTCTGCAAGAAGACATGTGGGGAAGAAGTCCTAAGAATACAGCTTTTATTAATTTCTCAACTTGTGTTACTTTACGGGGAAAGCTTGAAAAAGTATGCTAAAAGCTGAGAGATACAAACTAAAAAAGTTTGTTTCAACTGTTCAAAAGTTGATGAGAAAAAAAAAATGTGTTAAAGAAAAGCATCCTTGGAAGCCTGACTGTAATGGAATACAACTTTTTGAGTAGAATTGTTGGAAATGAACAAATGGCCTCTGAAGTCTGGCAATTGCTTTTTTAAAAGTTAATTTCTGAATGCAAAGAGTGTATTATTAAGGAGTGTAGTAGGAAAGTTGGAGAGCAATTAATAAAATGATTGGAACTAAAAAAATGGAAGACTTTAAGAAGCAACACAAATAGGGTTATTGAATTGTGTGTTTCAAATAGTCTGCTGCTTTAAGTGTCAGAAGAACAACACTATGTTGGAAAAAAATACGCAAAGGCAAAATTGGTGGGGTAACTGAGAATATAGAACGTGTTTAAAAAGGAAAAATTAAACTGTTGTATGTTTGTTTACATGGTGTATGGTAATCATCACTTCTGTTATACATGCTCATATATTTTGGATATTTCTTTTGTGCCTGTAAAGATAGTGAGATCTACTCAAGAAAGACTGTGTCTCTAATCCTGAAAAAGCTAAGCCAACTTCTTCAAAAAAAAAAAAGGGGGGGGGGGAAGTCTTAGAAATACTGTATTTATCATGTGTGAGAAATTTGAGATGGTAATCATAGAAAGAGGCAATAGGAAGAAGCTCTGAATTATGAAGAAAACTGGGAAGCAAATGAAGCTTAAGTCATGGGGTTTGGAACTAAAATTTAAAGCAGCATCAACTGTAATGGAAAGGAAGATGTTAGAAGTTTACAAAGATTTAACTAGAATTGCAGTCAAGCTGTGAAGAGTAGAATTAGATTATTTTTTTCTAGCATGTTAACAGAAAGGAAAGATCTGAAGTGCAGCCTTGGAGGACGAATTTGGCAGGTAAGGTACTAAAGGGAATCTTGGTATTTTTTCAATATTGTCTTACAGCAGAGCGGAAGTAGACTGTGTGGCACACTGGAGCAGTGAACAATGGTTGGAAAGCATTGTGACAATCAAAAAGCTGAATGTTGACTCCCAAAATGGGCATTATATGGACAGGGTACCTCAGCAGGGTCAGAAAAAGAAAAAGGGACAGGGACAACAGAAAGGACTTTTTTGTAGAAATGCTTCTAATGTACAATGGAGAAGACAGATTTTTGCAAAATGAAATGCGAAAGCAAAGTCAAAACATATGTTAGAGGGAAAGCTCTGTAAAAGGAAAGGAAGGAGCAAATGAAAAATTTTTCTGCCTCAAAAGAAATACAGAAGACCGTTGGATTAAAAATTGAAGATAAATGATGAAGGGGCAGAAACACGGGAATATCACACTCTTACTTTCAAAAGTGTATTATCTAAGCATTTTTATAAGTATAGTAATATTTTTTTTTTAAATACCTGAAAATGGTGAAAGGGAGTACCAAGAGCAATATAAAAGTAATGAAGAGGAGTACTAAACCCGGTGAGATAGGATGTTTATGTTCAAGTTCTCTGGGATATTAAAGTTGTTTGAATATATATACTGATCTTAGAGTGAGGAAGGCAAAAGTATTTTGCCTCGACCTAACTCATGTTATGAAGGGGAGGGAGTGGTGGTGATTTGGTGTATTCCAGAAATGACAGCAACAGGCATAAAAATGGATAAAATAAAGATAAGAAGATAAAAGATAAAATAAATGAGATTATAGTTTAGTCATTCTTTAATGAGTTTAAATTAACAGCAAATTATGTCTTGGAAATAATAATTCATATTAGGAGAGGAATAGTGACAGAAAGAAGTGAAGAAGTAGAGACAGAAAAGCATGTGAGGGAAAAGACAAAACTGCTGGAGAGGCCAAGAAATAAGTAATCTGGAGAGAGGAAAAACAGTATAAAAATCCCAGTGTAGCTCTGATTCTGCATCCCTCGCTGTCCTGTCCTTGTTTCTTCCTTACCAATCTGCTTTTCCTTGTCCACTCTGATCTTTCTTGCATGTAAATTTGTTCATCTGGAAATGAAAAGAAGGCTAACCAGAACAGATTGAGTACTTCTAAGGCCTTAAGGAAAAGTCTTATTGAAATAAATGTATTTTTCATTTAAGACTTTAGTACTGAGTGGAAAAATAGAGACAGACCGTAAAGAATGGCAAGATGGGAAGAGGAATAGTGATGAAGAACTTTCCTGAGTGCAGTACAATACAGTTGTAATCCAGTTTCAGTAAAAATGCAGGTAATACACTTCTAGAGGTGCTATGTTACTTTTAGACACAGTTGTTGGGATTTTTTTTTCTTAACCCACCAGTAGGGAGTGTTAATAAGTCATCTGGCTCAAGCTTTAATTAATCAGGCACCATTCACTGAAAATTGCTTGATAGTATTTTGGAAAATGAGGACTAGAGATGATGAACTGAATTGCAGTCATTTACTTTCTGGAATAGAAACTAAAGTTTAACTTTACTCTTTGGTTTAGTGATTTTGACATTAGAATTATCCTTTTGCTTTATGTTTAAAGTTGAAGTCATGGTGCACGCTTAAGAATAAGGGGGAGCGTGGGGGTATCGAATTGAAACTGCAGTGTGCTGCTCTGACCTTTACTTGTCTCATTAAATTTTGGCTTCATACCTAATATGATATGTGACATCTTGCTTTAATCTGAGCTCTTGCAATCCCTCCAAATGATTGGATCCATTATATTAAATCTATAAAATATGCATACATGTAACTGCATGCAGTTCATAAATAATGTATTGTTTTAGAGTTCTGCCAACAAACTAAATTCAGATTTGTGAAGACAGTATTTTACTACATCTCAGCTTCCTTCTGTAACTTTAATTAAGACTGTGCCTTGTCTAACAACAGACATTGATCTGGAAGGAAAAAAACATTTGAATCTTTTAATAGGGCCCATGACTTGAAAATATCTAAAAGAGTTACCTTACATGTACAGACGGCAAGTATTGCTGCCCAGGCCATATTGCATTACGTTTATCAGTGTTTATTTTGACTTCGGAGTGCTGAGGTTAGAACTTCAAGTAGTCATCTTTGAAGCTTTATTTTTCTAACTCAAGTGCTGGATTTCATGTCTAACTTGATAGAATTTTATAACTTGGATTTTAAACAACACAACCTTGGCAACAAACGGCATATTTTCATTCTTGTTTTTCTGGAAGTGCACATAAAGAATGCCACATTCTTCATCCTCAGAATGGGTGCTCTTAGTTTGTGCTCAATTTCTTAATAGCTTATTTTCATTGTAACAATTCTGCTCTTGCTGTGGATCTACCTTAGCAGTCAGTGCGTGCTATATCATTTATTCATCCTCAGAAGAACTGTGAAATTCTCATTACACAAGTTTTATTACTAGTGATGCCTTGTGAACTTGGAAGAAGGTAGCTTGACACATTTCAAGTTGAATTTGTAAGACTGGCAGATAAGGCAAAAACATATGTTACAATTCTCAGTAGGCTTTCGTATAGATTCTCTTGGGACCTCACAATAATGTTTTCATAATACACACCTCAGAAAATTGTAATGACTCCCCATTTTTTTTCCAGACTACCTCTTGCTATCTAATCAGCTTTTTTTTTGTGGCTGTGCAAGATTTTTGCAAAAAGCCTACATACTGTTGTTAGACACTTTAAAGAAGCTTGGCTTTAAACTAGAGTGAGTTTTTATTTACTCTTGACTTTTAAATGAGGGATAACACTAAGAGAGAATAATATGATGCTAAATCATGTTGAGCATTTGAGTCCCATAGCCTTCTGTATGTCAGGGAAGTATGACACTTTCCCAGTATCAGCCTATATTTCAAGAGCTTGCAACTTCATCCCTATTTTTATTCTTCAGTGATTACTAATTTGATCTGTTAATCTAAAGTGATTGTGCTTTTTAGCATTCTAATAAACTGACAAGTTTGAGAATTTAATTTTGAAAAATGAACAGATTCATGCTTGTTTATAAAAAATCATGTGTGCTGAAGGCTTAGATGTGTTTTAAATTTTTATTATTTGTTATGTGAGTAATTAGCCAAACCTTGAGTTTATATTAAACATATGTATCTACTGAGTCATGTCATGCTTAATCCAAAAATAGTCTGTAAAATTAAATATTTATGAAAAATACTTGCAGGCAGAACTGCATTCTTTAAAGAATATAAGCTGTGATCTTGTAGACATATAACTACCTTTGTTACAATTGGTTCCATGCTTTTACAATTAAGTTTGTATGTATTTGCCAAGTAGTACCCTTGGCTAAACATTACTTATTGTATGTAATCTACAAAGTCCATCACACATTAGCTCTTCAGTGTTCAGTCATTTAGTTGTTTCCTCCTCACTTTCATAGAATCATGGTTTGGGTTGGAAGGTACCTTAAAGATCATCTAGTTCTACGCCCCTGCCATGGACAGGGACACCTTCTACTAGACCAGGTTGCTGAAAGCCCCATTCAGCCTGGCCTTGAACACTTCCAGAGATGGGGCATCCACAGCTACTTTGGGCAACCTGTTCCAGTGCCTCATCACCCTCATAGCGAAGAATTTCTTCCTCATTTCTAATGTAAATTTTATCCTCTTTCAGTTTAAAGCCATCGCCCCTCGTCCTATCACTACATGCCCTTGTAAAAAGTTCCTCTCCAGCTTTCTTGTAGGCCCCCTTCAGGAACTGGAAGGCTGCTATAAGGTCTCCCTGGAGCCTTTTCTTCTCCAGGCTGAACAACCCTGACTCTCTCAGCCTGTCTTCTTAAGAGAGGTGCTCCAGCCCTCTGATCACCTTCATGGATCTCCTCTGAATTCACTCCAACAGGTTCCTGTCCTTCTTATGTTGGGGTCCCCAGAGCTGAACGCAGGACTCAAGTGGGGTCTCAGCAGAGTGGAGTAGAGGGGCAGAATCACTTCCCTTGATCTGCTGGCCATGCTGCTTTTAAAGCAGCCCAGGATACAGTTGGCTTTCTGGGCTGTAAGCACACGTTGCTGGGTCATGTTGACCTTCTCATCAACCAGCACCCCCAAGTCCTCTCCTCCGAGCTATTCTCAATTCATTCTCCACCCATCCTGTATTTGTGCTTGGGATTGCCCCGACCGAGATGTAGACCTTGCACTTGGCCTTGTTGAACTTGATGAGGTTCGCACGGGCCAACCTCTTGAGGCTGTCAAGGTCCCTCTGGACGGCATCCCTTCCTTCCAGCATGTCAACTGCATCACACAGCTTGGTGTCATCAGCAAACTTGCTGAGGGTGCACTCTACCCCTCTGTCCATGTTGCCGACAAAGATGCTTAAAGAGCACTGGTCCCCATACCGATCCCTGAGGAATGCCACTCATCGCTGGTCTCCGCTTGGACATCAAACCATTGACCACAACTCTTTGAGTGCGAGCATCCAGCCAATTCCATATCCACTGAGTGGTCCATCCATCAAATCCATGTGTCTCCAATTTAGAGATGAGGATGTCATGAGAGACAGTAAGTATCAAAAGCTTTACACAAGTACAGGTAGATGATATCAGTTGCTCTTCCCTTATTCACCAACACTGTAACCCCATCATAGAAGGCTACTTTCCTATTAATTCTATATAAATGGGCATATAGCTAATGAATTTAATCTTTTCATCACTACTGAAAATTTCTGGATTACTTCTATACAATTGATTGGACTGAGGCATAGCAGGAAGAAAGGTTTGGCTCGGGAGCAGGCCTCAGAATGTATTGAATATGCATAATTGTGAGAGAGATAAATTAATAATTGGAAGTTATTGGGGAGGTCACCGCAAGCATACTCTCTGTTTTTGGTGTTGATGCAACTTTGCAGGGCCTATCATTGTTTTATGGAATCCATCATGCCATCAACTAGAAATGTTCTCTGTTCTCCTTATTGTGTGCTTAAATTCACTTATGGCACACTTACTTTTTCCAAAAACTGTTTCTGGAATACACTCCTAGAAAGTGCAAGCAAGTCCCCTAAACAACTTTTTCCTCCTACTTAGTGTAGTGGAGAACATTTAGCTTTATCTTTCTGTTGACCAAAAGGAAATAGGTTTGGTTTTTTTCTAAGAGAGGTAGGCTCTGTGCTTTCTGAACCATTTGGGTCAGGATCTTAAATTCTTCAGAGTTAGTTTTGGCCTTGTGCTTGATATTCCTTAAGCAGCTTCATTACATCCCCCTACTCAGCTGGGCTTGGTGGCCCCAGCAAACATGTGTTTCCAATATTTTCAATAGTTCAGTCCAGCTTTCAAGAAAAAGTATGAAAAAGTTCTCCAAACCATTTTCTGTTTGGTATGGTTTAATAAACATAGGGGTATAGCCTCACCCTCTGCCAGAAAACAATTGAGGCATGTGTTTCCTTCTATGCCAGCTCCTGTGTGTTTCTGCTGTGCCACACCAGTGTAACATTCCACCAGTGTGGTCTCCCGTCAGTGACAATGCTGGCACCCTGTGCTGTCCTGCCAGTCCTTATACCTGCTTCTCAAACCTATTCAATGTAAAAGAAGATAAAACAGAGAAGGAGTTAGGACTTGTAGCTAAATTTTTCTTATTTATACCTTGCTAAAGTTTATATGCTACTAGCCAGTAAACTGAATCTCTTAAACATCTATCCTCAGTGCTGTGGCCAGTCTCATGAACAACATAACAAAACATTCCTCAGTGCTGACAAAAATTGTTGTTTAAGTTTGTCTCCCTGGAAATACACCAAAGACTATTCCCACTATGGCAAAGATTATGTCCCATTGATAGTGTCCTGGTGGACAGTGTCACATGCCAGTGACATCAATTTCCTAAGTTATGTATTCTCTCAAGTGCACTCTATCATTCATGTGCATTTCCAAATTAGCCTATGTCAAACACCACAGTGATGTTTCCATGCTTCTGACAGAATAGACAGCCTTTCCTCTTCAGAATTAGAACATACAGTTTGGGAAACTGGTGTAATGCCTAAGCTGATTGGTACAGATATCAGAGAAATTCAGTAACATTTGAGAGCTGCCTAGATTTTTTTTTTTAAAGCCTTAGAGAAGATTGCTAGACCTTTTACTCTGCTGTACCTAAGATCAATTTCAAAGCCTTATTCAGAGCTACCTGGAACAGTTCCAAAAAGCAACAAAACCACTTTATCATTATGACATACTCTGCAAAATTCTAAGCAAATTTTCTGCAGCTTACAAAGGTAGGTACTTCTCAAGATTTTTTGTGCTTGTGAAGGAAGCCCATACATTGTTTCTGTGGTTATGGGTCAGATGTTGAAAGTAAATGAAGAAGCAGTGTGCTGGAGGACCTAACATTTCAAGGTTACTGATAGCGAGGCTTTTTTCTGCACACTGGTACTGGTTGCATACCGGGAATAACTGCGTACAACTCTCTGTCTATGTTCATAGGCCTGGGAATATAGTTTCAACAAACACCAGGATGGTCAGAAAAGGAAGGTCCAAAGAGCCTGTGGCATTTTTTCAGATTCTGCAATGCCAGGTCTCTAAATTTGTCTTCTTGAAAATGGAAAATGAGGCAGTTTCAGTTACACCATTGTCAGTCTACAACAGACTTTGTTATGAGACAGATGGTAACTGTTAAGCATTGCAAGACAAATGTCCTTATGTGCATCACTTTGGCATGGAATTAAGTGGCTGGCTGCTCATCACATGGACTTGACTGTTTGATGCACCAGAACCATATCCACTTATTTCTTCAGGTCTTGTCCCTGGCCAGCAACATCAATAGGATTTTGGGAAGAATGTCTTTGAAATATGTCACATCCGAAATCACTTTAGAAAAACAGTAGAGTGAGTTGTATAATTAGATTCCTCCTAAATCAGTTCAGGTAGAACCTTGAAACTCGCTCCTTCTCAGTGTGTTTGAGTGAGCTTCAGAGTGCATATGCAGCCTCTGTTCATCCATACAAAATTGTAATTTATTTAAATGATTAAAAACTGTTTCCATATTCCAGAGTAATCAAACATCAGTCACCCACATGGAATCGGAAGGCACTATATAAGTGGTAGCAGTTGGCTCTTCCTGGGAGTGCAATTCAGTTGCCTGCTGCTTGACTCAGCTTCTGTGCCTGTTTAGCTATGTTAGCACCATGTTTTGGAGCTGTAAGATTTGTAAGTCTTTTCAAAAGCAAGAAAGGAATTTGGGCTCTGTCCCTAAGTTAATGTCCAGCTGAGGAAGTGGACTCAAATGTCATTGTTTTTTGGTTTTGTTTTCCCCTGAGACAATGCCATTTCTAACTTGTAAGTTGTGCTATATATGAGTGTGAGATTAATTAGCACATTCCCTGATTTATGCTTATCCTGAAAATCAAATTGTTTCTAGGTAACACAATAATTAGTGCAAGCTGGGATTTATCCTGAAGAAATAAACAGCTGGAAATATCAGTGAGCCACATTTAGGGGACCTGGTTCCAAGGGTGCCATGCTGTGAACCCTCCAACGTTTTTGTATGTAGAGTGACAATGGGACTTCCTGAGAATCTCTCTGTGACGCTGTCCATGCAGTGCGGGGCTGATGGTGCTCTACTAGTTGACTGACATTTACTTGACTTGTTCCCATTAGTTGACACTGGAAGGAGAATGACTGCTTGATTAGCCGATCTCAGAAGAGAGTGTAAATTCCTGTGCTTCACAGATACTAATTTGGCATGCCACTAAAGTCTTGGTTGCTCGGGAGCTGTTTTATCCTTGGCAGCTCAGTAAGTTACATAACATCTTCAGCAATTAATTAACATTAAGTGATGTGATACAGTGGGGAGTTAATTGCCCTGGAAGTCTGAAATGCGAGGTTACAGGGGTTTCTTGCACATCTCTAGAATACTTCCTGTTGTAAGTGTACATTTACTTCCCCTCCCCGAACAAGGACACTGAAAATTTTGCTGTTAGCTAAGAGCTATCTGCAGGTTTTATAGTATACTATTCCTGGAGACCTAGTGCTTTCGTCAGAAAGTTTAAATATATTAGTATAACTTCCGTGCACATTTATTAGATATATGCACAGGTTTGTTGCCTGAAACCATTCTTTTTTCTCTTTCAATAACTTGTGCTCAATCCAAGTGCATGTATACCTGATTTGTTACTTTCTGAAGTTCTGAATTTGTCTTTGCTGCTATCTTGCATTGTAGCCATATGGTAAAATAGTATACCTTTCTCTTTCTTATGTACATGATGGAGATAATAGTGGTTTATCAGAATAGAAATTTAATATAGGAATTTACCTAGTCTTTTTAAGAAGTCAAAGGGATAAGGACTGGTAACTCGATTGGTTCATCAGGAGGTACAGTAGTGCTTTTTTTAGGATGCTGAGCATGATTTCAAAGGAACATGTAGGATTGCCTTACCAATCACATCAGCAGACTGTGTTGCACTGGCCTTTGCAGTGACTAGCATTATGTGCCATTCTGTTTAAAGAAAGGATATGAGATGATGCCGTGAACTCCCCATAGAGAAGTCTTATTCTAGTACTACTCCATCAGTAGTTCACTTACACCCTGACCCATTAGAGTTGGCCTGTAGGTGTTGTTATTGGTGTATGTGTCTAGTCTTTTTTAAAAAAGAACTTTCTAAAATTGATCTCATTGGTATGTGTTGAGTTTCACAGTTTAATTATTCTTGCTGCAAAATAGTATTTGGATGGATTTGGCCTGTTGTCATCCTAAACAACTCTAGGAGAATATTTACCAGAATATTTACCCCATATTGCTGGGGCTCTGTTCAAAATGGTCACAAAACCTTAAAGGTAATATATGCCTCTTGTATACTCTGAATCTGTTAAAGCACAAATGCATGTACAGCCCCACTTAGTTTCTTGTTATGTTGTACCTAGTAAAGCAAAGCACTGAAAGTTGATGGTTTTGTATTCACTTAAAATGCTGTGCTTGTGGTCTGCTTTTAACTCTGAGATGTTTTTCACTTATGAGTGAAGGATGGGTCCTGTATGCATAATAGCTAGGTTCTGCATACTTTCCCTAGCTGTTCACAGTATCTGCCTTAGACTGTTCCCCCATCCTCACACATGCCACAGTATCAGGACTAACTGAACAATGTTTCAAGTATTTTTGCATTTCTTTTTTCCAAATCACTAGAGATTTGCCCTAGGAAACAAAATAAGTGAACATGTTTGCTTCTACACACAGTTTTTTCTAATGAGAAGACCACTCTGATTTACTAAAGCATCTTTAGGAGTTAGATGTGGACATCTTAGAATTATGTACTATTAGACTGTGTAAGAAGAGTTAAGTTTAGGCTACACCAAATTATACTGAGTTTCTTCATGATGTTACAGTCTGACAAATAAATTAATTCAAGAAAATTATTTACTCTTGTTCAGTCAATGGTAGCATTAATGCATTCAGATATATTTGTAAACCCCAAGAACACAAGTCTTTCTTTCACTGTCATTATAGTGGTACAAAAGTGCTGTAGGATAAATTAAGCTGGTTAGTTTGCCTTTTAAAATTGCAACCTAAAATCACAGTGATCTCATTCTTTATTTGTAAAAAACAAAAACAAACAAAACCAAAAAAACCCTAAACCAACAATTTTTATTTTTTTTAAAGACAACTTTCCAGAGTTCACTTGGACTCTGAGATGAGCTGGGATTTTCTGCCTTTTTCATGCATTTTATGTGGAAAAAATTCTATGTGACTATAGATTAATTCCATAGTCTACAGTAGATGGTTATTAAACAAAGAAGGAAACTTGTTGACGTAAACTTTTAATATTGTTGTTATTCACTGTTGAAGTTTTTAAAATGTTTTGGGTACAAGTCAAGACTACAGTGTGTGTTATTGATCAAAAAAGCTAACTTTGTGTAGCCTCAGCAGTTCTCGACTATGATCTCAAGGTGGGCCAGCTTATTCTGTAACAGCTGCTGAATTGCTGCAACCTGCAGGCTGAAATACTAAGAGAAAATCGGTGCTGGTTTATTTTAATTTATCAGGCTGTCAGCTGTGGTAGCTCAGTAGATATGTCACAAGCAACTGAATTGTTCCTGCAGTTGAGGGCAAGGGTTCCTGGGAAGGGGATGAGTAGTCTGCTGGTTAAACACCACTCTGCTCTCCTATGGAAGTCTGTTCCTGCTCATAAGTCATACCTCTGTGCCTAGATGAGAGCCCAGAAAATCAGGTCTTCCTCTATAGAGGATACACATTACAGAATTCTGTCTGGATCATTATAAGTGGTGTCCAGCTATGTCTGTAAGGGCCCTGCCCTATTGTGAGAGGGAATTTGGTCTCGAATTATTGCATCTTCGGTTTATGAATACAGCTAATGATAATTGCAAGGTAGTCCAAAATTCAGCATTAGTCTAATTATGGTAACCGAAGAATTTGGATCCCAAATTAATTTCACTAACAGTTGTTATGTGAAATGCAGATATCCTGATAACATTGTGATATGTATTACTTTTTAAAATTGCTATGAAAAGTTGCTAAATCCTGCTCCTTATAACAATCTCCCCTGTTTTTTTAAAATAAGTGAGTTAAAATGGTAACCAAGTCTAGAAGTTTAGGGATTGTCTATTTAAGCCACTGTGAAGGTTTTTCAAATACTGTTTTCAGAACTTGGTTGAATCGACATATTTAAAATGCAAAGAAGTTAACACTGCAGGAATATATTTATGTTACAATTATACCTTAACACTAAACTGAATTATTATATCATTAATTGCATTTTTTAAACATTATGTGCTCTACAATAGATTAAAATTCTGTTTTTCAAAATTGTTGTGAAATTTTATTGTGTTTTCTCTTGTCCAGTGTTAGCTGCCAATAGGAGATAGGTCTTTATGATGCTTTGGAGTCATGGAACTGAAAGTTCCCACCTCAGAAATGACAACCATACATTCTGTTCCCTTTTCAGAAGGAACCAGTTCCGGAGAGCAAAATGAAGTGGGACTCATTCTTTTGAGGGAGTCTTAATATATAAAAGTGAGGAAAATCGCGTCTACCAAAAGCAAAGGAATTATTCTCAAATAATTAGTCTCAAATAAGTATTTGCATATTTAATTACATGGTTTCTTCAGAAATATTTTTAACGAACTTTTTTTTTATTACAAGCTAGTCCATGACCCTCTAAACTGGGCAATTTATCAAGTTTTGCCGTCACTATTGATGAACATACATCTGTTTTTCAGATGCTTTGCAGTAGGCCTGTAAGAAACTGCATGCCTTGTTTTTCCACTACGCATGCTCTAAGATCCAGAGCATGAGCTAGCATGAGCCAGGACTGGCAGGTCACAAAATGTGGGCAAGTTGGCAGGAATGAAAAGGAAATTTTTTTTCTGCTACCCTTTTTCTGGTATGGATGGATAATGGCTTTAGGTATGAAAAATACAGGGTTTTTTTTCAGAAGAACTAACATGATTTAAAAGCTATATCAATGACAGTTTTTAAATTTACATACATAATGTAAATTTGAGCTTTATGCTGGGAATGCTCTGTGAAGTAGACCAAGTGTGATTTTCTGTGACAATCTAACTGTGCTAGAATTTTAGACTAGATGACTCAAAGCTGCCCTGCTAAAAATAAAGCAGGTTTCTGTTTTAAAATCTGAGCTGTACACATACAAAATATATATGCAAATTAAAAAAGCAAGCTTCTGTATGACAGATTTTTTTTTATGGTATTTTATTTACCTCTGACATACAGTTCAAAGATTTAAAGGTCCTGAGACTAAGGTACTAAAAAGAAAAGGTAACTGTGACCTGGTTATATGAAGCTACCTGTCCGAGACCCTGATGTCAATAGCTGTAATGTTTTTTACAAATAAAAGAAACTGGGTGTAGCAACTGGTGAGGCAGCACAGGCTTGACATCCAGGTTTGCCTTTTGTTAAATATTGTGGGCAATCAAATTTTAGAATCAATTTAAGAGTTAATAATTAAATTCCAAAACAGCTTCACTTACAAAATGAAGAGTGGCATGGCATGCTTTATTAAAGATATTGAGGTATAGTAGTTTGAGTATATTCCAGGTCAAGCAAGCAAGAACATGTATCAGATAATTATTAATTGCAACATGATGGAATGAGATGGCATTTGGGGTTCTTGGTTTTTCTTTTAGATCATCTCATTTTTCCCATCCATTCTTTGAAACATATTGATGAACTATTTTGTTAGTCCTCTCAAAGTGATTTTTAATTATTCTTTCATCTCTTCCAGAAGGTATAGAAGGAGGGGGAGAATTTGACTATCATCTGACCTGTGTTCTTGTCAAACTTTTATCATTTTACTAGCATCATGAGAAGTGTAAAGCAGGGTTTTAACTACCAAGAAATAAATCTTCTCTTCAACCAAAGACACAAAAACTTTGTTTCTAACTCATGCTCTGAACTGCTGTCTGACCACTAAAGTTGAACTTCCCTTTTATAGTGTGTCTGGCTTAACAAGAAATGACCTCTTTTGCTTTCCTTGCCTTTTTTTGTGAGCATGTGCATGATGCCAAATGCTCCCAGTTTTAAAGCTATGATTTAAAACTATATGGGTGAGGCAGATTAAATAAAGAACTTTAAAAACAAATCCCACCCTGTTCTATTCTTTCTAGGCCTTTTAAATGGTTTTGCTTGCTAGTTTGTGTTGTGACACTAGACAAACTCTGTGCAATTTCCTCTTTACCTCCAGATCTCTGCAAGTGTTTGCTTTGAGTTTGCTCTCTAAATACAAATTCACTGTATCTCTTAGGAATCTGTAGTCTTCCCTTTTTCTCCAGCTGTTGTGTTGCTTTTCCTTTCTGTTTTCCCCATTTTGAACTTAAGAAGGGAGCATTCCTTTTTCCAAGGGAGCACTCCAGGTTATTGTCAGGAAAATAGAAATATCCCTCCTCTTCTAACAAAGGGACCCAGAGTGCAGTGTCAGGATGTCATATACTAGAAGCTTTGCTTTTTATTTTGACAGTCTGCTTAGAGAAGAGCTGATGGCTTTTTGAATAGTACTTGGTATTTCATTAATACAGTATTTGTCAGGTGCTGCCTGCTCTGCCAAGTATCAGGACCCACTGTCCTTATGGAAGGAGTACCTTATAATTAATTCCAAAACTGCTGCTTTATTGCTTTTTTTATTTTTTTTTTGGAGTACATTGGGAGTGTTGTGGTAGGACGTAGGTCCAGCCTGTCCTATAGTATCATGGCTGAATTATAGATATCCACTTCTCTTTTAAGGAGACCAGCAGTGCCATTTTTTTTAATAACATACAATTACAAAATATAATTTAAAGACAAAGGAAAACTAAAAAGAAAAGCACTTGTTGCTTCTGAAGCTTTCTCTTTATATGAAGGCTTTTCAGTTATGAGGAATTTCTTTCAGAAACAAATGGAAGGAAATTCCAAAAAAATGCCCATCTTTTGCCATTGTTGTGGATCTATTTCTCTTGGCCCTTCCATTAGGTTGACTTTGGATGCGGGTAAGCATTCATTTTAACAGAGCTAATATTAGGGGTGTTATCAGAGGAGTAATGAAAGAAGAGATGGAGACAGCCTTTCCACAGTCATGTTCATTATTTATTTGGCTCACAGCTCAGAGGCCCAAATGTTGTTGCTACTGTTGGTAGCAATGATACCAAACTAAGTCTGGTAACTCTCTATTATGTCTTTGTTGCATGAGCTGTCTTGTATGGAGTCTTTCACACCTCTGTTTTCTTCTCCATGGTAGTTAGAATTCACATGAAACCCCAGGAGGTTATCAAATGTTGCCAGTATGCAGATTTGAAATAATTTTATGTTTCCTTTAAGTCAGTGCGGGAAGCATCATGTAAAAGCTTCTGAGTAATATGAACATAAATGAAAAGCAATATGTTGGGACTGAACGTAGTGGAGAAGTGATACCAACAGAAAGATGGAACCTTTGCTAGAAGTTATTGCTTAAAATATTGCACTTTGTTAAAGATAATGTGCAGCTTATGATCCTCAGTCTAGGGGAGACCTTTTAAAAGTTTCTTTTTATTGACTACAAGTCTGTGCTGTTCTTCTGACAGATACAGATCTTACCTTTGAGACTTGCATGCTTGTTTACTCTAACAGTCATGTACCTTGAAAATACCTAAGGCTTAAAATAATGCTATCTGGTCCAGAACATGGCAACTTAGGGTTGAGCTGAAAGCTTCAGTTCTGAACTTAAAGTTGTTCTCCATTATATACTGAAACTGGCTCCAGAGCATGGTAGTACGTGTCAAAGCTGACTGGACTACCTAGGGGACTGTGTCTCCTTTAGCAGTAAAGATGTCTCTCACAACAGCTGCCCTCTTCAGAATCATGAGAGCTATTAAAAATAACAGCTGCAAAATCTGGAAAAAAAAAGTAAAATTTCAAGATAGAAAAAAGTCATTTATAGGTATGAACTCTAACTTACACATTGTAACAGAAGACAAATTAGTCAATGTAAAGCAATATATTTTATGAGCATTTTATATAATTTTTGAACATGGCCTATATTTTTTCCTGATGATCAGCCCGCAGGAATTTTCTTCCAAGGGGAATTAGTGACCTCAGATCTTACTGCTTTCTGAATCACCTGTAAACTTTCAATGACGACAATAAATCCAGGATGGATGAAAAAGAATGTGTGATTTGCATTGACCACTTTAGTTTGTATCTATATACCATAGTTACATGTGGCTATAAATACTTGAATTGGAAAGAGAGATTATTTTAATATACATCACTCTACCAGAGGGGAACTCGGAGTTACCAAGTTGTCACAATTCTTCAGGGTCTTAAGCTGTTGCTTGCTTTGCTTTGTCCTATGGCCTTCGTTCAAAATTGTATCAGAAATAAGAATGAGACTAATACTTTCTGATTTCTCCTCCTGTCCTATCTTATTGCAGTGTATCAGTATCTGATGGAAATTAGATGCTCCTAAGAGCACTGAGTGGCAGTGCATAGTCTTCATTGATAAAGGCATGTTCTAGAATCTTTCTTTTCTAAATCAGTGTCACCTTTTGGCCTAAATTTGTAGATTGGAGTATATTATATGAAACAGTTAATGACTGCCTTAACAATTAAGTCAAATACTTTAACTTAATTTCCATGAAATGTATTTCTCTGAAATTGTAGGGGTATCTAAAAGGAGGAGATAACCAGATACTATGTATTAGAAACTTTTAGTGCAAAACCTTCAGTGGTGGTGACTTCAGCCAACTTAGAGTTGTACTGAAGCACATGTATGTGTGTGTAACTACTACCATAAAATTACTGCTACTAGTTATGCTCAGTTTTAATTTGCAGGAAGGAAATGTATTAAAAAGTATTGTGATGAAAAAAACAGCAGTGTGCTCTTTTGCTTTCACAAATAGTAGCTGAATAGGAGGAAGCAGTATGCAAAAATGATAACCCCTTATTATACCTTTGCGTTTATTTGCTTCAACTCTTTTTATCACACTGTTTTGAATTCCAGACTTTTATGATCTTTTTTTACTCTAACGTTTTCATGAATGTTGATGCCTTTCCAGTAACTATTTATGATAATGGCCATTTTATTTCTTGCTTTCTATGGAGTAAAATAGCTACAGATTTAAGTGTAAAGCAAGATAAACATAGTAAGGAGTTCAGACAAGACTGTGGAAGACAACTGAGGGAAAAGATTGTTTGCTTGTTGCAGGGTTTTCTGGTACCTTTAGAAATATTTAGCTCTACAGGTGGGCTAGAAGGTAAAAATAGGTGTTCCTGGGGAAGTGGCATGTCTTTGGTAGAATGCCGTCAGGCAGTTGTATTTTACCTACTTTCTTTTTGACCTTTTTTAGTCTCATTCTATACCTGTCTTTCAGTAAATCAAGTTGCATGTGCACCCATCAATTTCTGATGAAGGTGATGGTGGAAGGGGAAGTACTAGATGAGAGAAGTGAGCTTTTACTGTAGAAATAACCTCTCTTTCGAACACTTCCAATAACTTCTTAGAGATAAATAGAAAGCTTTACAGTTGGGATTGGTCCACAACACAGCAAAATTTCTCAAAAATGTGCCTGGGCTTGGCATTCTCCTTACTTAAGCAGGCATAACACCATGGACTGACATAATTCGTGATACCAGAGCATAATTATTTAATCATAGTAGCAGCTTACCTTGCACGTTCTCACAGGTTAAGGTTTCTTAGGTAATGGAAAAAAACAGTTGCATGTTTCTATTCAAATCTATTGCTAACTTCACTTTCAAAATTGGTCTTTCTTTAATAAGAAATACATTAAAACATCTTGAGAACAGGTGTAACAGTTTTTCAATATGGACCTACTTGCTGTCTTCAATCTAGTGTGTTGTGTCTAGGTGTTCTAACAGTTTCACATCTGTGATTGATCTTGTGCTTGGCAAGCAGTGCATTACCTAGACACCACATAATTAAGGTGAGGCTTCCAGCTAGGATACTTTTGCTTTTGTTGGTAAACTCAGGCCTTTAATGCCTGTTCCGAGTTGGGTTTTTTGTATTGTATTTTCATTGTTGAAAAGGAAGCTGAAAACTCAGTCTTCTGTGTGGCAAAATTGTTTCAGGATCTATTAAACCTCTAATTTAAAAGCAGTGATATTTTGGAGATGATATGGGTAAGCTGTATTTGAGGCAGTGCTTTTGAATTACAGCAAGGCAGCATCTGCAGAAACTCTTATTTCCACTGGGACCAATATTATAAAAAGGGAAATTATTTTTCAGGATGCAAAGAATTTTATTATGTCAATACTTTAAGTGGTTGCTTTTATCTGAATAAATAGAAAATGATTGGTTTACAAATATGTGTTGTAAGAATAAATGAGTTGTTATGCACCTGCTATCAAGTCTTCCCTTGCTCCTTTGAATTTCAGGAAGCATCACCTTATTCTTCACAAAAACATTATTTTGAGATTGTACTTCAGATAAGAAACTGTAAACCCTATGCCAATATATGAGCCACTTGATCAGATACTGATTTAATTTCATTACACCAGTCTTTCCTGAAGGAAGTGATGACTCCTGGTCAGCAGATACTATACTTCTGCTATCAATACAACCGAACATGATGAATGTCAGGGCAAGTTTTTTCAGTTTTGGGGCGTTAGTGGTTTTTTTTCTTAAATAAGAGTTGGAACCAGCATGATGATGAAACTGAAATGCAGGATAGATGAGTATTTAAATATCTAATTCTGAAAATTAACTGCAACATAAGATCTTAAATAACATCTCCTAATAGCAATGAAATTTGAAGTTAGGTTTACTTTAAAAGCCCTTTTTAAGGCACTGTTACGTAGCTTTCTACGTATTTCAGTCTTGTTAATTTAGGCATTACAAGAATGGAACTTCAAAATTGGGAGCAAGGAACTGACAAATACAGGGTGTGGTTCATCAGAGAATTGTCCTGTTATTCCTCCCTCTGTATTTCTCAGGGTTTTCTATCAGTATAAAACATAGTACTTCCTGACATGGGTGTAAAAATCATAAATGTATTCAGACCTTGAAGTACCTAGTGTTGCTATCTACTAGAGGAAGACTGCTATCTCTGTGGGTTTGAGGAAGAAAATATAGAGAAGCTTTTTCTTTTTCTTTGTCATAAAATGAAGTTTCGCTGGTATTTTGTGACTTCACACTCTCAGCTATGCCTTTATCAGTAAATACTCTTTCCTTCCTATGAAATGCTTAAAGATTTCAAGAGCCTTTACCAACTGAGCCAAATTTGACAGGGTAGGAAAGAAATTGATACGAGTATAAGCAACAGTCAATCCCAGGAATACTGAAGTAGTGCATGCAGTCACTGGGATACAGAAAACCTGTATTCAGAACTTGCTTTGCCATTTCTCAACACCCTTGTTAGGTGATCTACAACAAAATTCCTGGGTGTGCTCAGGTCTGTGTCTCTGACAAGAAAATGCATTTCCATCATGAGTAATCTTCCCCAACAAAAGTCTTGTCAAATAAAGATACCTTTCTGCACTATGCCTTGGTTTCAGGAAGACAGTACTTTTTTTAGTAAGAAATCTTAAATGGAATTAAATGAAATTTCCAATCTATTGCATTCATGATCAACTTTCTTCTCTAATTTAAAGCCAAGTGAGAGGAGAGGATTCCTTAACAATGGGGAGCAATAGGCGATGGAACTGGCATTCTGTGGAAACTGAGTTAACTTCTAATGGTAACTGAGTGCCAAAAACTTGTCTGGACTCTAAGACTGAGGTGCACAGTGAAGTATGGTGTAGTACTGTAAGTGGAAACATACCTAATTAGCACTGTAATTTAATATAAATCTGGCAGAGAGACTCTGTAAGCAAGGACCTATCAAAATTTTACTTTCATTAACTTTAGTATTATTGCCTGTAAGTTAGAAAAGAAAACATTTTGCAATGTTTTCTTCTTTTCAATACTTTAAAAACATCTTTACTGAAATGAATAAAAGCCTAAAGCGGCATTCTGTGATTATCTTTAAATATTTGTTAAAATTACGTTTTTACTTACATCAGATTCGTTATACTTAATTCAGATTAGTTAAAACTAATTTTGCAGGCCTGTAAAACGAATTGCAGTGGACTTGCTAGAATTAGTAAAAGTTGTGTTACAATTCTGTCTTGCATTCCTTACATCAAAAGAAATTACAGAAGCATCTGAATATATGCTGTTAACTGGTTTTGAAGTGATAGACACTGTTTAAAATATTCAAATAATTAATCCATTTATAATAATTCTTTCATATTTTGTAAGAGTATGCAAAATGAAGCCTGATAAAAGGGATAGGCTTTTGTATTGTAATCTCATATTTCATCATGGTTTTTGGAACTTGCATGCTACAAAAAGGATGTTTTAAATTAAAAGTAGTGTTTGTGGATGCTTGAAAGTCCTTAGAAAAAACTACTTGGATGTTAACAGGAATTGGATCCTGTTGGTATTTTACACTTCATGCATATTAAGTCAAAAGTGTAATATCTAAATATGCTACAGGGGATTATTAAAATTATACAGTTATTCTCTAGCTGAAATTTGAAATTGTCCGCTAGCTTTCTTACTATAATGTAGTCCTTAAAAATGTGTACAATTTAACAGAAGTTAAAACTGTAGGTGGTTTCCAACCTTTAAAATAATTCCCATTTGGTTGCAAATTCCATTGCAATTAGAAAAGGCTATAAAAATTTTTATTTTTATTTAAGACATAGAAGAATAGATCTGACTTCCAAAAGTGCTGTATATCAGCAACTCTGAAGTATTTTAAATTCTAGCCAGAAGCATAACATAATTGATATTTATATTATTGGATACAGCAGCATTCTCAGTGCTGTCATTTCGCTTGTAATTTTCTCCTTGCTTGTAAAATTGTGTCTTATTTATTATTTGCACTTTATTCTTAATCAGTTTTGCTAATGTAGTAAAAACACTGAAATGTTATTATATGATTAGCAATTTTCCACTATATTAATCCAGCATTACATTATACTGTGTGGTGACAATAATGATTTCTAATGTGGTAATGAGAGGGAGCTATTAACATGTCCCAATATTTAATAGTTTCTTAATTGCAAGATGGAAAAATATTTTAAGTTACCATAACCAGCTGTATTAGTGGTAAAAACTGCAAAATGATGGGATCTGGGCCATAAAAATGTAAAGAGATACTTTGAGTGGAACACTGCCTCCATCACCTTAAAGCTGTTTTGTTTTTATGTTTGTTTTCAGGAATCATGTAGTTATTCATAGTATTTTTTTTTCCATTTATTAAACTAAAAATTAATATTAACAAATAGAGGAAGACTTCCAGATTTAATGTACATTTACCAGGGTGCATTAAATGGGTATCCAATACACTTTTTTATGAGGAAGGTGAAAAGTCTGTGGTATCCATCTGGAAAAATGATTTAAAATCATTAAGCTATCATGGCCATGACATAGTATACTAAAATAGCCACAGTGCAAACTGAGCTGCATGTTAACAGGGATACAGACTCTGCTTTGATGATTCACAACCAGCATAAAACAAGTAAATACATATAATAAATGATGTCTCAAACTCAATATATGGAGTGAATTTATAAATACTTCATTGTACATTTCCCAGTGCCTCAGGAGCTTACCTGGAACAGGCAAAGACTCTCCAGCTGCTGCTTAGTCTTGCAAGAGTTCTTCTGGCCATGATGCAATTGGAAAAAAATCATGAAACTGATCTAAGTTTTGCAGGAGGCAGTTTAGATTCCAGGTTTTCTCCACTATCCCAGACTCTCATTAAACTCTGCATATTTCTATTTGCATCATCTCACAGTGTAATATTTAATGATCTGATCCTAGGCTGCTTCCATTGTGTGTTCTCAGGTTTAGAAACAGTCATTGTTTTTTAGCATTGATGTCTTGAAGTTTTCATGGTAAAATGACTTTTGCTTCTGTTATTTTTGCCTTTCAATTTGGAATATTGTTTTCAGAAATATGTTAGGTTAAAAAAGATTGATTAATTTATTACTGTCAGCTTTATTTCTGCATTCTTAGATGTAGATTGTCCAGCAGGAAATCCATGCACTTTTCCTTGTACCCTTTTTGAAATAAATAGTTTATGAGGCAGTGTTAATGACATACTAAAGAAATTTCTTCTAAAGGTTCCGCTAGAATGACTTGCATTTTATTACCCAATAAAAACAGTGAGGCTTCTATCAGGATTCTTACAACTGAGAATTTTGCATAATATAACTGTCACTTGAAGCCAGTATTTATGAACATGAGGGCAGTCCTGTAATAAGTAAAGAATGAGCTTTCACTAATTTTGCATCTGCTGCAATTAAGAGAGAGATTTAGATTCACTTTATGTAATGTGTTGTAAAACAGAATCTATGAATGAAGCGGAAATGTTTAGCCTGCTTTTATTCCACATTTAAATAGCATAATGAAATTACATTTTCAGTGTACAACCCTCTAAATATATATCTTGTTCTCAGTGTTTAATTTCAATGCAACTTTGTTGTCTGTGATTTGCTTATAGCAAAAGTATTGTGTTCTGTTCAATCATCCTGTGTAAAACTCGGTGAAAACTGGCTCACATCTCAAGTTTTCTTTTAAAAAAAGAAACAGACTATAAAAACATTGCAAATGCCAGCATTGCTTTCATCACTGTTGTGTTTTAACTAGTTTTTAATCCCCAAATGGTTAAATTTCTACCAGGCTGCCCACTGCATTTTATGAAAATAACAAATTGTTCATACCAGCTTCAAATTTTTTTTTTTGAAGGGGTACACTGCAGTTGTACATTGAAGAAATTTTTTCCAGTTATGGTTGAAATTCTATGGTGAGATTAGACACTCTGGAATCATAGACCAAAAGATGTGTTTTCCCCTCTCAAGTAAATGAATACTAGTGCTGGTATAGTGGCACCTCAGAGCCCCTTCTTGTAACGTCTACTTTCTATTATGTATAATCTGGCTTACTGAAAATCCTATTAAAATAGCACTCCAACTTTTCCTCAAGTTTTGTGTTATTTCAGGATCTACTTTAAAAGGCTTAAAGCAACAGCACTAATGAGATTTGATGTTTAGATGCTGTACTGAGTGTTATGATGTTGCAAAAGTTGAGCGCGTGCTCTTGTCTCACATTTCAGTAATGCAGATCTGCTCCTGTTTTACAGCTTTATTTTGCCCATCTATATAGTTAAATATGCATCTCATGGTGCTGGATTCCTAGTTCCAAAACCAGAAGCTCTTAGAGAAACAGATGAGCTATCACTAATGTAACAAATGCTTATGAAGGTGCACTGTAAAAACATCAGCTTTCTAATCTTATGCGTTTGTGTTTGTCCCTTGCCACTGCTTTCAGATATTCCTTTGTTCTGAGAGATGAAATGTGGAATGTTACTTGTATTTTAATTTATTGCTAAGGTGACTATTGGTGAATTTTTGTCGTTTCTCTTAATACGTATATATTTTTGGATATATAAACTCTCGGATATTGGGGCGAAAAGTTAAGTTTGTCTTGTGAAGATCTATAAACAATTAACAAGAGGTCTATTAACTAAGTTTATTAGCTGTATACATAATTTTCACCTTAATTTTTGCAGTCTGTGTCATAAATGACAACACTGCAGATTTTTGGATCATACCACAGCAGTGTTCTTTTTCTTTTTCGGTGGTCAGATTGTTCTTGTACGCTGTGGTATTGTTACATGTGGGTGGACACCCTTTCTCAGATCTCACAGACAAGAAATGAGGGTGTTTAAAAATAGGTGTTTTTCTCCTTGTGTCAAAAAATAACGTTTGAAACTCAACATCTTAATGTGTGGTTAGGAATGCTTTATATTTATTAATTGTCTGTAAAATTTTCAGATACTAGTACATCTCTCTTGTCTCTCTGGGTACCTATCCATTAGCATGTAAATTAAATTGATTTGACGAGAAAAGAAGTATTACTTTCTGTTGCTTTTTCAATATTTATTTTCTGGCTTAATTATTTCAAGTGGTTTTCCTGTTTGTCAAAAAAAAAACCCAAACAAACCCCAAACCGTCTTTTTATTCAAGTATTTCTCAAACAACTGGACTACTTCATCACTCAGGCCTGCTTTGTTGGTTTGATGGTTCTACATGTACCTCTGCTTTACATTTCTTCTCTCATATCTTACAGTATTTTGGGGGTTTTCTTTAGGTGTGATCATGCATATTAACAAGCAGGCCATTTGCTCCCTCAAAATTTTCTTCCCAGTCTAGTATCTAACTCTTCAAGAAATCTTTGAATTTATCCCTTTTTATGTAATTTATTAGAAAGTCTCTGATCATCTTTTCTATTCTTTGTGCTCAGATGCATTCTGAATAGGTGCTGGAATAGGGAGTAGCTTTAAGTTACTGAAGCTATAAAAATTATCTGGTGTGATTTTTCTCAACTGCAGCACCTGCATCAAAATGTTCCTAGCTTGTCTTTTAGAGTGCCTATTGTCTCATTTACCTGGGTCTTGCTTTTGTTAATTTTATGATGCTGCCAGTGACAGAGGAATATCCCTAGCTGTCCTATTATGGGTTACTTTTAAACTTTCACATATAGTTCCATTCAGTGAATTAATCTCTAAACTGTCTCAGGACCTTTGAGAGAACTATACTAAACTTGTCTTTTTCAAAAAGACTTTTTCAGTGTCCTACTTCATGTCATTTATTTCTGATTGTTTCTCTTCTGATTTTTGTGTATTGGATTTGTGTTTTACTCTACACAGCAGGTGGTCATTTGTCATCTCATCTATATTGATCTCCTTGGCAATGTCAAACAGCTGTCAGTCTGTTCCACCACAACCAGAAGCTGAACAAAATGCATGCTATAACTCTGTTCATTTGTCCTGAGATGAAAAAAAGTCGTACTCCAAGCAGTGAACCACATCAATTATAGAATTCTTGTCTACCTTTAAGTGTTTTATATTAATAAAAAGAATATAAAATCTGATATTTCTAATAGTCAATTGCCACCTTTTAAATTACAGGTATGTAATCTTTGCTTTGAACAAATCCATACAGCCATCAGAACAATAGCAGTGTGTGAATTACAGCTTTTGCAGGAAATCGAGCCGGGAGTATGCAAGTCTCTGTTGTTTCTTTCTGTATTCATCTTCGCAATAACAATGCCTCTGCTCATTTTCACAAACCTTAATTGTCGTTCAGAGTATCCCATTTTAGTTCAATTATACGCTCTTAAGGGGAAGGAACCCTGTTAATGTTTATCTGTAAAGCACTGTGCTCATTTATAGCACTCTGTAAGTAGTGATCAATTTTCTTTTATACTATACGTTCTGGTTTGTACTAAATTCATTTTAGCAGGCAGTAATTTTTCAACACCAATCTTTCTCTGTGTGTGTGTGTTATTGGTGATTCAGTAAAAAACTGACAGTGGTGTGCTGTTTTTACTTGCTTTTAATCAATTTTGTTTCTTAACTAACATTTTCAAAAGCATAAAATTACATATTATTTGAGAATATTGCATACAGGTCAGGGTAAATCTTATTTCTTCCATTTTCGTATGAAAATGTTTTTCGTGTCCCAATTAAAAAAAAATACTGGTATAACTCTTACACATACGGGAACGCTGTCTAATTTTCTATCTTCTAGGAGGGCCGTATTACAGAACAAAGTGATTAATGTCTTCATTTTGTTTTTAAGTACTTTTGTCTCAAACATTTGAAGGGCAGAGAATGGATGATAAGAAGTAGCTTATGCATATATTTGCAGTGCAGAAGGAACTGAAGTGAGCCTAGGATCATATGTCTCTCTTAACTTTGCACTGAACATTAAAATGTGAAGAGCAGGAAGCCCACAGAGCAAAGCTGCTAAAAGAGACACCATGGCTTTAAGGCTGTGTGTTTGCCAGAATAGGAAGTAACCCTGAAAATTCTTAACAAAGAAATGACTTTTCAGTATTAATTCTGCTTGTAGTTACATGATGTCACAGAAAATTATTAAAATAAAGTTTAATTGGGCTTGCTGATTCCAGTTCTTTGACTAAGTAAAAAGGAATTTAGACTCATAGTAGATTGTAGCCAAATTGACTTGGCAGCTTTTCTGAGTGGTTTTGTGAATTTTACGAAGAATACTGACCACCTGTTTTGGAGAAATAATAATTATTATCATTTACAAGAATAAGACTGGGTGGAATATCCCAGAAATCTTCATGCTGGGCATGTTTGCTAGATTCCACTTAAGACGTGTGTAAAAGAAGGCCTGAGGAGTCATGGAGATGCATGTTTCTACACAACAGGTATGTGACAAAGAGGCAGCCTGCTGGCTAGCACTTCCCTGGCTTGCCCTGTCTTTTTTCTTGGTCATTCCTGATTGTGGCTGAAGTAGCGTTCTTGCATATCTGGGGATTTTTTTTAGTTTGGTAGGGTTTTTTTAAGCGTCCACACCGGTGTACAAGGGGATTTCTGCCATTTAACCCTTTTTCCTCTCTTCTTTTTTGACTACTATCTTCTGAACCATTTAGGTTCTGAGAAAACATCTGAAGTTGTATTTGATTTATTTTGGGTATAAAATGCGTCTTGCATGCCCCTATGACCCAGCTTTTTAGCAGTGAAGGTGGAAGAACCTGAATATTAAATGAGAATCAAATTTCATGAGCCCACTTCTTTAAATCCTCTATTCTGCTGGCAAATGGGAGATTGATACAGCCAATTTCAGCTGTGTCAGAGGATAGCATTGGTTATACCTTTCGTGAGAACAGGAGCTTCTCATGAAAGATTTCATGTTCTCTTCTGGTTAAATATTCATACAGAAACACTCAGCTCCTGAGCACCTTGCTGTCACAGTAGACATTCAGTAATTTATCTCCAATAAATATCAATAGAAGTTGGAGTTACCTAGTACTGTTGAACATGGAAGCCAGTATATTTAATACCTACCTAACTTGAGTAATTTAGGCATGTAGAATTGAAGAATTGAAAATTTTCATGAGTCTTTATTCACATTGAAGAAACGCTGACAGAACCTATTTCTAATGAAGAAAAATATTCTTAAAAGTTAAATTGCTTTCTTCTTTTAGGGATTGAAAAAATGTGGCTATAAGGAATTGTTGCAGAGATGAAAGATTGCTAGACACACGAACTGACAGTTTTTAAATGTTAGTTGTCAAAAAAAGATGTTTCTGGTGTTATCAGTTCAAGTGAAATATAGTTGTCCCATGGCTTCTTAGCAGTTAAATATAGCTCTTTTTCCCCAAGGTCCTTTTTTTTCTGACTTGCAGTGGATTTTGGCTTATATCTATTATATATTTGCTTTTTTGACATATTTCCGTACAGGATGTTATCAAATGAAATATTTGGCAGAAGTACTGCTCTGATTTAGCAAGAATAAATAACACATCATCTGTAACCAGAGTATCCATTTATTCTCCTTGGAAACATACACTATAGTAGATACTTCAACATTTTTTTGAAGTGTTTTATCAAAGTTTTTAATTCACATACAATAAGCATGTAGATGCCACAACAGGCACTTCAGAAACTCATTGGTTACTTGTAGTTTATGGATGAGATGGAACAGAATCCATAACTGTTAGGAGGATTGAAAAGGATGACGTTTTTGTGTGGTATTTTCATTTTGTAAGATCAGGGGACAGTAAAAGCTTGCTGGGGGGGCATTGTGATAAATTGGTAACTTCAAATTCTTACTTAACTTTGTAGTGGTCCATTTACACTGCTCGAAGTAGGATGACTTCTAAAAGCCAACAAAAAGCATATGTTGAATGCCAACATAGGTCAAATTTTTAAATCATGTGTAGGAAAATCCTGCCATTTCCAAATAATTATAGTGCAATTTTGTGTATTGTGTGGACAGCTGCTGTTTATAAGAGAGGAAATCTAGTGATAGCAGTTTAAAACTGCCAAATGAGAAAGCAGGATAACTCCATAGACTAATGTATTTGAATGTACTTCGGTAGAAAACAGAGTTCTAAATTGCGGTATGTTGAAGTTTGTTTTCTTTTGCATGAAACATGTTTTATAATGACTAGTAGTTATTAGTCCATGCAATAAATTGCTTGATACATCCTTTTTTACAGTCATACACTAGATTGATAACTGCTAGATATAAATAATAAAATAAAACCTCAATATATGTAGTCTTGGAATGTTTATTTAGAAGTATGTTTCATTGCTTGTTGCCATGAAATCAGTTGCTATGGTTGGTAGGGCACTATGAAGTTGCTTTGGAGTAAAATTGATAAAACAAAAGATAGACTTCTCACATAGAGTGATCTTGAGACCCAGAGGTCAAGAAGGAGAGGTGGCATGGCCTGCTCTGAATGTTTCAATTTTTGCAGGTTTAGGCTTGAAAATTAACATCTTTTAGCTCTTGCTAGCTCAGGGTTTTATCTTCAGTTGCAGAAGTCATACTAAATGCAGACATTTAAAAAATCCCAATAGAAATTTTGGACTTTGGTGGTTTGGTGGTTTTTCTTAATTTTTTTGTGGTGGTGTTGGGGGGTAGGTGTTGGTTGGTTTTGGTCGTGGTTTTTTTTTTTTTCCAAGCCAGTAAAATTCACTAACATTTTCAGTTATTATCAAGGTATGTTAGTTGGGGCTGCTGAAAGATTGCACATCTGCGGAGACTGTAATAATGAATGCTCAATTGTGTACATATTCAGTGATGTATTATTTAATGGTAGCTGCAGATGTGAGGTATGAAGTTATCTTTCTCTTTGAAGAGAAAGACCTGAAGTTGTCTAGATGCCACAGGCAATTACGTCTTGCACTCCCCTACACAAATTTGTCAGCTTCATCTAAAAACCATCTGACTGGTTTTCTACCCTCCTCTGCTTTTTCCGAGAAGCTGTTCCAAAGTACATAGTATTGTAATTTCTGTCTTGTATTTTTCCTGGCTAATTTGCTTCCATGTTTGTGTCAAGATTCTGTGTAAATACCAAAATGACTACTTTAAGAAGAACTACAGCATTGCTGAGGTTGGAAAGGCCCTCCAGTCCAACCCCCCTTCTCAAAGCAGGGTAAGCTAAAGCAGATTGCTGTGGACTGTCAGGATTTGAAGTGTTGCCAGCTGTCAACCACCTCACAGTAAAAAGTGTTTTCCTCCATTCAAATGGAATTTCCTTTATTTCAATCTGTGCCCGTTGCCTCTCATCCTGTCACTGGGCACTGCTGTGAAGAGCTTGGCTCTGTCTTCCTTGCTCCCTCGCATCACATATTTACACATCTTGATAAGACCTCCACTGAACCTTCTCCTGGCTTAACAGTCCCAGCTCTCTCAGCCTCTACTCCTGACAGATGTGCCAATCCCCTAATCATTTTAGTGGCCCTTCACTGGACTCATTCCAGTATGTCCTGCTGAATAGAGGGGAGCAATCACCTCCCTGACCTGCTGGCAGTGTTCTTCCTAATGCAGCCCCAAGATGCTGTTAGTAGCCTTTCTTGCAAGGGTGCACTGCTGTGTCATGTTTGACTTCTTGTCCACTAGGACCTCCATGTCTTTTTTTGCAAAACTGTTTTCCATCCAACCTGTCCTCGCGAACAGTGTTATTCCTCCCCAGGTGCAGGACTTTCCAGTTACCATTGTTGAACTTCATGAAGTTCCTGTTGGCCCAGGAAAGAAAAAAATTTGGATTTTGATTGGAGATTGAAGAAATCCAGCCTGTCAAAGTCCCCCACAACCATCTGGTCTATCAACCACTCCTTGCAGTTCTGTATTGTCTGTGAGTATGCCGAGGATGCAATCTGCCCCATCATCCAGATCATTAATGAAGATGTATTGTCCTCAGTATCAGTCCCTGGGGTATACCACCAGTGACTGGTCTCCAGCTGGATTTACTGGGCCAATTGCAACCCTTTGAGCCCAGCAGTTCAGATGGTTTTCAGTCCACTTCATTGTCCATTTATTTAGGCCCTACGTCTTCATTTGAGAATGTTATGGGAGAAACTGTCAACAGCCTTGCTGAAGTCAAGATAAACAACATCCATTGCTCTTCCCTCTTTCACAGAGCTAGTAGTCTTATTGTAGAAAGTTGTATAGTCTAATGTATACAATCTTTGTCATCCTTTGTTTTATTAAGATACACAAAGCTGAACTGTTTTAGGATGCCTTTATAATCTCTTCATTCTCATGATCTTACTGTTCTGTTCAATCTTTATTTTTCTGTTCTGAAAACAGTGACCAAACTGCAAAAGGTATTCTGGTTACGGTCATAGCACACATTCTTACAATGGACTTAATCTTTCACTATCTTTATTGGAAATGCTTTTTAATTTTTTTTAAATTAAAAAAGTAGTGTCTTTTAAGGCATCTCAGGTTGTCGTAAGTCAGGCCAATTATTACATCCACACCTTTCTCCAACAAATAAGGCCGTACCTTTGTATTTAAAAACATAAAATATATTTATTGGGCAATGAATATGTGAACTTGCATTTCATGCTACGGCATTTCATGCCATTTCTGTTTTCACAGTTGAATAGTTCTTGAAGTCATTTTGTTCCTCTGTAAGGTTTTCTGCTTTTCCTCTTTATTGAGCTTCTTTTGTAAGCAAATCTCGTTAGCACTGTTCTATGGTGTCTGTCATTAGTGTTTTGTAAGATCTGTCCTGGAGCTGATCCTGAAGGAGCTGCAGCATTAACTTGCTTGAAGCCTGGTGATCCCTCTTTCAGCATAACCCATTGCCTATTACTTTTCTGGGATTTGCATACTACCAATTTCTATTTCTGCAGCTTCATTAATAGTTTCCTCTACAGCATTAAATCAAATACTTCAGTCAAGTCCAGATATATTAAATATCAAAGAAAAATGTCAGATTTGTCTGGCATAATCTACTCTTAAGAAGTCCGTGTGGCATTTTTACCACTTTTACCTCCATATATTTCATTCAGCTATTCAAGAAGAGTGCCTGTAATCTTGCATGATGCTGAGATCACATTGCACATCTTCAGTTCTCTATGTCATGTTTTCCCTTTTGTTAAATGTAAGAACTATTTCTTGCTCCTCATGTTTACAGTACCTGGTGTTTCAGGAGACAATCTATTGTATCTTTTTATAGATGCCAAGTAATACCTGCAGGCAAAAAGCCATAAATCTCTGAAGCAGACATTTTCTGTAAGAAATGGTACTTGAGGTACTTGATCATGTTTCCAATAGCTATGTTGAAAATTCTTTGTGCATATTTTCTATGCCTTTACTTGATCAACTATGTAAATTTGTAATAGTTTTAATCAGAAGAGAGATTGATTGTTTTCCCTGGTGAAATTCTGCTATTTTTCGAGTTTTTGATCTGGAACATAATATTTATCCTGTAATGACTTGTTGTTTATCTCTTTTGGAAGCAAACACTTCCAAAGCTTTCCTAAGTGCAGAGATAAAAACTTGGTAATGTGTGGCGTAAAGCCTTTACTGGTTTACTTAATACAAATTTTAAGGGAAAAAAAAAAGTTTAAAATTTTCTCAGGAAATACTCAGATTTTTCAGGGTTTCAGGTGATGGTCAGGAAGCTGGTGGCACAGGTGAACATGACTTTTATTTTAGAATGCTTATTTTAAAGCGGCCACTTGAAATTATGTGCCTTCCTACCTGGAAAGGCTTATAATGCTCTGCTGCAGTGCTGGAATCAAGGTGGAAAACAAGGCATGTGAACTTTAGGAGAAAACTAGTAGGAAAGCAAACTTTAGGCAGCTGTTGAGCAGAGTATTATGAATCAATGTTATGTAAATGCATATCCATAAGTGGTTGCTGCTTCTCTGGGAGAAGCCCAGGAAGCCCTTGCTGGAGCTGGCATGAGATAGGCACATGGGAGTGTGCAGCTAAGATTGGAGTAAGAGAGGATGAGTGATGGGGAGCTGCTGACAATCCCTGACTGCATCGCATGGACCTGCACATCAGATTCATTCCTCTTAGCCAACTTTTTCCGTGAAGATGAGTGATTATTAGAGTTGGTGTACCCTGCGAAGTCTTCCAGAGACACCAAATTAAGTCCCTTTCAGTAAACTCAGTATGTTTTTTCCTTATCCAAGACTGGAGCCTGGCCATTTTTCTTAATGAAAATCCCTTTTTTTCTTAATGAAAAGAGGGATTGACTCATTTCCTTAGGTGTGTTCAACAAGGAGTAAAGCTGTCTCCCATTTCCTTTGGTGCTTCATGTTTGAATATGAATTATAATTTTATCCATTTTCACATTAGTAAATATGCATGGTACAAACACTTAAGTAGAATAAATATACATAGCTCATTATCACTCTCCTGTCTGGTCCCAATCAAGAGATAATTAAGCACATTGAGATGATAGTGCTTTTGTGGGTAACAGATCCCTAGACTCTTGCTTCCTAACAGGAAGGTATTGAGAATTAAGTATATGAAACAAATAATTTTTTGCCCTGGGAATCCTAGTTTGTTTATTCATTTACTTAAATATTCATGATACTGTGATGCAATTCATATTGTAAGTCAGACAAAAACACTGAAGACAGTATTTCCAGATGCTCATTCGCACTATAAATTCCACAAAGAAAGATTTAAGGAAATATTACTCTGTGAACTTTGTGACGGTGTGTTAAACTAGGATTTTTAGATTTTTTTGAAGTAAAATTTTTAAGATTTACAGATTTAATTTTTAAAATATGATTTTTATGTGAACAATTTTTGCATATGTGTTTACTTGCCGAAAACAAACTCCTTGTATTATTTGAGTGGTCATTTTATATCATTTGTACTTATATTATCCTAGTCTCTTAAACCAGTTGTATCTGACTAATTTAATCTTTTTGGTAACTCTGATGGATTTAAGATCAATTTTTGCATAATTTTTTCTGTTTTCTGATGACACTTGCTATCATTATAATGATTCTGTGATCAACTGTTTTGCAACAACATTCTACATATTCTGAAGCCATTTTTTTTTTTATAATCACTTTATTGTAACAGTTTAGAATCAGTACTTGAAATCTGTTAGAAGGTATAAGCAAAGGTATAATGAAGATTAGCATACTAGGTAAAAATTAATATGTTATAAATATTTCTCATAATAAATACGTAGAGTTCCATTTTACACAGAGTGTAGTAGAATAATTACTAGACCAATAGTAAAAGTAAGTTGGAAACTCCAAGTTTTATTGGCTTTTTATGCAACTTAGGATCTTACAGGGGATTTTCAAAGCTCTAAGTAGCTCTTAAATGTTAATTTCCATGATTTTGCAGTGGTTAGGCAGCTGAAATTTTTGATATTTCCTATCATTACTGATGAAGAATGGATTATTTAAAATTGGACTCTTGGACTATCACAGTATCCAAAAAGCCATTCTTCAGTAAAATGTTTATCACCAAGTCAGTTGGACCTTCATATATATTTAACTGAATGCTTTCAACTGCATCACAATCTGATGATAGTAAAAAGTATATCAATGTGTAAATAATACTGATTATGTATCTTAGCAGACTGCTGATCTGGATGCATTATTTTTATAATTCTCTGTAGTATTGCAGTTACAGTAGTAGTATATTTTATTTTGATCTTTCTAATGAATCATACAACACCTTTTGGAAAATCGAGTGCTGGAATACTTCCATCTAGAAGTCTTTGCCAAATGTAGTATTATTATTATAAAGTAGGTGTAACTTCCTTTGCCAATCATAGTAGCTATGATAGCAGAATGGAATGCCAAGTACTGGCAGCTGTTTGTTCTTTTATTCACTGTCTTTGATATCCCTTGCTTAGTCATTAGTACTTCCACAAACATTTAGCAGGTTAATGTGTCAGCTACATATCAGCTATAAAAGTATTTTTGGCAGTCTTTCAAAGAAACTTTTCTTTTGTAGCTGAAAGAATCCAGTCTTCTATTCAATGTTTTAAAAATAACGTGAGTTTAGATTATACAAACTGTAGCTGTAAAATTGAACATGGGTATGACAATATTTATGAAGTATTTAAAAATGTATTAGGTTTCATTTATTCTGAAAACTTAAATTCAAGAAATCTAAAGCCACAGTTTTTCACCCTCTATATAACTTTGTTTTAATCTGCTCAATATCCTAGATTGAAGAAATAATAAATTTGCAAAAAGATAGCATAAATTGCAGATTAAAAAAAGGGCATAGTTGCAGATAAGCTTGTATTAGCCAAGTTAAATTCAGTGTCAAACTTGTAAAATTAACTATTTTCGTGTGTCAAACTTTATAACATCTTGATCTACTCAATGTTCTTTTCATATTGTAGACCATTATGTCGTCTTCCACCTCTTCCCCAGGAGCTTATTCTGTTTGTACATTGCAGTGTTGATTTGTCCAGGTTCCCACCTGGAACTTTTGTCCCATTGTATGGTTTTTTCCTAATCTTTGAAGTTACAAGTTGCGTTTTCTTAACACATTCAAAGTTAAGACAAAATTTCTCCTCTTCAGTGTTTTCCTGTATGACCCTCAAATTAAAGAGTTAAGTTGCTTAGAACAAGCAAATAGAAGTAGTTCCTAGCAATTATGATGACTACCCCCACTCAGAGTTATCTCTGGTGTGACTGAAAAATTCAGCTTCTGAAGCATACAGCTTTTCTGTGTTGGAGTTGTGAAGTACAGTGTATTATCAAGGGATCTTCACACTTGTCTGCAGACTCTATACTGTGTATCTAAAAGAATTTATTGTCACTGTGATAAACATGCATAACTCCCATTAACATTCATGTCAAGGGAAGAATAACTCCTTAATGCAATAAAGGAATTAATTGAGCTGTGTTTGGTTCATTGGTTACTGAAAGGTGATCATTAAACTCAAAGGAAAAAAGTATGTGAGTGATGTACTAGTTTACATTGTACTGTGCAGAAACCTATTGATTTGCCAAGGCAGAGCTATTACAAGATCAGTTAATTTTTGGGTACTTGCTGTACTATTATGGTGAATGTATAGCATAACAAAAAAGCAAAATTTCGTTACTGATTCTGAGAGGTGTAAAAGGAGCATATTTTATTTGTGCAGTTAAATACGGTGAAATGAGAGCTTTATTGAACTTTGCTTATAAAGAAAAATCTGACTTGTTTCTGCCAGCCATTTTGACATCTAACATGATTATAGTCATCTCATGAAGAATTACTCACTGAAATAGTTTGAGAACTTTAATTAAGAGAACCATGGAGTTATGTATTCAAACTCCTGCTGCTGCTCCATGTGGTGTTAATAGTGTTTTGTTAATTTTTTCTATTCTCTGTATGTTGAGTCAGACAGTTACGGGTAGTTGGAGTTCTGAAGTTTTCTTGTTTGGCTCTATTCTAGGCCTGACTATGGAACAGAAACTAATCCACTTATTTTGGTTGTTCTGAAATTTTTATAACCTGTTCTCTCCACCATGCATCTGTAATTTTAAGTAGTGTCTGAAAGAAATGTGAATACCTTCTTGAGTACAGCTGTGATGAGCTGAAAAAAATGGGCTTGTAGATAAAGTGGCTTTAAAAAAAACAAAACAAACTTCTTTTTTAAAACACAATATGATATAACATGCTACAAGTTGTGCAGTAGACTGCAGATAACTGGAGCTCTTGTTAGTGTGCATGTAGAAGACTTCACTGAGTGATCCAGATCTCAGACTGCATATTGGAAAAAATAATTTCCAGATACAAGGTGCAATTCCATCTTTACTGAGCCTTGTGGTAGACCATTGTCTTCAGAACACAATAAATAATACACGTAATACTGGTTGCATATATAATACTTATTTCTTGCTTTAGATGAATATTATTTTAGCCAATTTTGAGAAAGCAGAATCTTTCTTCTTTTTGCTATGACAGTTACAGTATAGTAAAGTAAATGTTGAAGTGGTTTATTATCTGCCATCTTTTCTGAACCAAATTTTAGGCTTTCACTGGAGTTCGGTACAAAATATACAAATGGAAAATTGCTTCATAATTGCTTATCAATGTGTACCTTTCATTTAAATTTCCAGGGATATGCTGAAGACAATGATTTTATGTATTCTGATGGAAGCAGCAACGTTTTATATGTATACCCAGGAACAATTTGTTGTGATTTACTGAACAAATTTTACCCATGTACTAGTAACAATAACTTGGTTTTCTTCCAGGTACATTTCGTTTCATTACTACAGTTCAAGGAGACCTTGTCTTGGAATAATAGGTTGTTCAATGGAGGACAAATTGTGATTGCTTTCCAAGTAGCTACAGTAGGAAGTTTTTGGGTGATGCACTCTCCCAGACAGAAAAGTAGAATTTTTACTGGAGAAATCACCTAAGTGAGTGTCGTCTTCTGGTGACATGCTTGTAAGTGAGCAAAAAGTACTCTCCTGCCATAAATAGTTTGTTGTACAATAGCTGTGTATTACAATAAAAAAGGTACATCTTGAGATGTATTTAAGCCATTAAAGTAACAAAATAAAATATTGCATGACTGTATAATGCCCAGTCATATGTGTAGTACAGTTATAATTGCTTCCTTATTGTAAGGTAATATACATCTTACCAAAACAACACTGGATCTTTGTCGTAGTAGGAATTTCATGTGCAGCATTAAACTCTGAATTCCATAAACCGTCTGATTTCCACATACTTGATAGAAGTTATTAATACTTTCTAAGTGGGATCTATCACTGCATACTGCCAGTTCTCAGAATTCATTGCTGTGCTGAATAATTCTCTCTGAATTTTCTTTTCTCTGTTTTAGTTTTTTCTCAGTGTACAGGAGCACACTCTGCTAATCCTAAGATTGGTATGTACAAACTGGCAGTGGTGTGGACTGGCAGTTCAGTAACAATTTAAGATGTTTTTTTGTGTTTGGGTTTTTTGTTTTGTTTTATAAGGAGTCTAAAGCATTTGAGGAATAAGCTTTTAGACTTCTGTATCAGTGTTGCATTTTTTTTGTTGATGTTGAGGGGTTTTTGGGTTTTTTTTGGTGGGGGAGGTTAGCTTAATGTTTTAACACCTGGCTTTTGCTATGTCTGTGATCGCTGGTAAGGTCAGGGTTAAAATGATTTTTACAGCTTCCTACATTAATATCTCCTGAACGTGCAGCCTACAGGACTGTAGAGGGCTTGTCTTTTTAAAACTTCATTCCAAAACAGTCCAAGATACCTGTTTTGATGTATTTCTAGCCCTCATTTTTTAACACTTATCTTCTGTTCAGACTTTAGCAATTGTTAAAAGGGAAAGGGATTAGCAAGGAAATTGGATACAGTTTCTTGACTTAAAGAATGCTACTTTTGGCTTTTAGTGGAGGGTTTGTGTTTGTTTTTTTTTAAAGGAAAAGTTGATACAATTATACTATAAGTCATATTTAATTGCAGGAATGAGTGTAGCAAGATTGTTTTCCTACATTTGTCACCATAAACTTTCCAAAATGTTAAAATACTGGGTTAGACTGGGATTTTAACAAATACATTTTGGAAAATAAAGTGTTTGTTTTGGCTTGTGTGTAAAAAGCTCTACAACATGGTATGCTGGTGCTGGGGCTCATTTGTAGAGAGACAACTCATTAAAGTCATTGCTGCTAAAGGGTGAACTTTTAGTATCACTAAATCTAGAAGGAATCCTCACTATGGCAATTATTTATTACTATGTTCTTTGAGGGAGCAACCTGAAGAATTGGTAAATCTGACTTGACATGCTGGTCTGTTAAGAAAGGTTAGCTGTAAGCTGGTAATACTAGTTTCCTTTGTAACTTTCTATTGTTATTGGAGTGGTGGTGGAACAGGAGCAGCTACTGAAGGTGTCAACTTGAACTAACTGAATTTGGGTTCATTCCTAACTTACCCTTTGAAGGATGCTATTGTTTAGTATTTGCCTTGCGTTTGTCTATAGATATTCAAGTGACCTAAAAGTAATCATGGACTTGTTAAGTGGTCTATAGAAATAGAATGAGGAAAGAAAATTCTCGTCTGCTATAAGGAATATGTATAGCAAAAATCTAAGTGGATGTGAACTTCCAGGAGAAAACTGGAGAGATGTGAAAACGAAGGATCTTCATTACCGTGTTGCATTTCATCAGTAGAAATATTCACCTTATTAGGCTAAATTTAAACATTATAAATACCTGACATACAAAATGTCAGGCCCTCTGAGAATTGATGGCTGTGGTCTTGCTCCCCTGAAACTTCTTTCACCATGAAACCTAGAGCATAATAGATTTCAGCCTCACAAAAATCAGTCTGTCCTTGTGTGACAGCTACGTTTGTTTGCTGGAAAATAATAATAAAATTAAAAACGGCAAAAGAAAGGGTAAATAAAAATTATAAAAATAGAAGCAATGGCAGTGATGGTAAGTAGCCCCAAGTCAGATGATGTGATGAAGTGGCAGTACACAATCTGTACCTTCTCCCTAGAGAGTGATACCCTAGAGAGAGAACCAACCCCTCCTGGCCATCTCTTATCATGTATCCACAGGGCAACCCCTGGACACTGATAAATGGTACTATAAAGTGTGAGTATGGGAATATATGCATTACAAACCTGGATTACTGCTGCCACTGGCCAGTAGTAGGCTGCTTTTTGCCTTCAGTAACAATTTGTCCAGTCCTGTTCTAAACTGTCTTAAAATAAGAGTAATCATGTTGCCATATTAATAATATTAACAAACAAACAAAACCCCTCTCTAGTTTTGATTAAAAAAAAATTAAAATTGCGGTAACATATCAAATTTCTACAGCATTTTCTGGAGTGTGGGTTATGTCATATTAATCAAGGGATGAATGCTTTCAACGTTGTTAAAATAATGGATCTGCAGAACCTGGATGTTCTAGGTTAATTTCGGCTTGCTCTTTTTAATACTAAATTACTTTTGGTTTATAGAAGTAGTTTTTGTAGCTAAACTGGTAAAAAGAAATGTGTTTGTATTTTCTTAGGAATAAAAAATGGTGATGTTGGCTTTAAACTCATATGCATAGGCAGTACTTTCATAACAGTGTCTAGCATTGATCTGGTCTATTCAGTTTCAAATTGCTTTACAGTTAGTAATGAATGTCTTCACAGCCCACTAATAGAGCAACCTATTTGTATTCTGAGGACTTAGTCTTGAATAGTCATATATTATGTAGAACAATGAACAACTTAGGAGAATTAAGATAATAGGACCAAATTATCTTTTGATCCATACTGGTGTAATCCCACTGATAGCAGTCAGGTTTCATCAATATAAGTATGAGCAGAAAATTGGCTTTTAGATTAAAAGTATCAGAAATGCTGAGGAATTTGTTTTGGAAATTTAAAAATAAGGACTAATGAGTTAACCTTTTATATCATTACTTGTTAGCTTTTGCGTCAAGAGAAATGGTGTTACACCAGTTACAACTGGTGAGTGTTTTAATATTAATACTTGTCCTTATCTTTCAGTTGATTTAATGACACATCCTCCTCTTAATGAAGTTTAGATAGGATCTTTCGTTGTTGTTGCTTCAGATATTCTAATGTATTAGCATTTTTTCATACCTTCGCTGCCTCAAGCATACAGTCAGTGCCTGAAGCCAGTTTGCTGCTGCTGTTTTAAGGAGCATTTCCAAATCTTGCATGCTATATTACAAATACAAATTTGCATTTGATGTCATTTTATCATCTTGACAGACTCCTAATCTACTGTGTTCCTCTGCCTCTATAGAGAATAAGTAGATGGAATTACAAGTTGTTATCCATGAGAAATCATGTAATGAAGTAATTAACATTAGTAGAACAGCTAACAATAATGACAATATCCACAAACTCCAGAAAGAATCCTTAAAATGATGTTGCGGTTTTTATCTTTCTGAGAAGGAAAATATCCCAAGATATTTATAGTTTGAAAACCCTTGATTTTAGTTTTCCTTAAATGTTAAGTTAAATACATTTATACTTTTGCACTTTCAATATGATGGATTTTGTGCTGTACAGAAAATGATTACACAAAATATAAAAGTAAGAGTATGATAATGTTAGATCTAAATTAATTAGCACGTATGCAGTTAGGGTTTCAGATTAAGTACATGCTGTCTAATACGTTGGATCTTCAGGGCTCACAATTAGCATATCCTGCAGCCAGTGCAAGCAAGATATGGGGTTGTTGGCTTGCCTGATGTTGCTGAAAGCAGTATTTGCCCTTGAGCAGAAAACAACGGAGGTTGTGGAATTACATTATTGCTTAGACTGTTTTACATCTTTTTCTGCTATAAAGCATACATAAAAATATTTCTTTAAAAAGTAAGTACTATTGTAAGTGCTTAGATGGAGATATTTTATGACAGATTTATTATAAAGAAGAGCACATAATTCTGGATATTTGGAATTTGCCCATGAGGGAAAAAATCAGACTTTATAACAATTAATAAAGTTACTGTATTCCCAATGCAACAGCTGAAGATTTCTGTCTCATTTAATAGCATTGATGATCCTCTGACATGTACAGGCCAAGAGTATATCACACCAAATTTTGGCCACAAGATTTTTCATTTAGTTTTATACCTTTTTTTTTGAACAGTTATTGGTTATGATGGAACAAAAAGGTCCTAGAGTATGTTTTAGAAAGCAGTTCCTTCTGGATATTTCTCTGATTCTTTTTTTTTTCCCGTTCTTCAGTGGTAGCTATTACAAATCTTGACTTTCGAAATTAAGTCTTGAATTGGTATTTCACCCTTAACAGTACAATCTTCAGCAATAGCAAGCATTCCAACATAGCAAAATAAGTAAATGAGAAAATCCTAAATTTGTGAATTTGAAGATAAGCACATTTTTAGAGATGCTCTTTTTGTCCGTATTTAAAGGATCTTGTTACCAGTAGGATAATAAAACTGAACTGAAATGCCTATCACTAAATTAGGTGTTTTTTTAAGGGTCACTTGTGGTCACTTAGTGGTTTATGGTATTTAAGTGGTTTGACAGGTGATTTACCTGATCTTCAGTGAATCTGAATACACAAGTAAGATGTTTAGGGAGCTGTTCCTGCAACTTGAATAATTTGGGACGGAGGCTGTAATGAAAAAATATTTTTAAAGTGAAGTTCTATTTATTACTTTTTAAAACAAATCACTATAACTTGTTACCCTTACAGGAATTCCAGTTATAATTTATTCTTGGTTTGCCATGTTCATGGAAAAAAAGGAAAGACACAATACTCCATATTCTGTTTCATAAATGGTTGGCTTTCAAAATTTGGCATTTTATTGTTGCACAGGCTTTAATGCAGATGAGACATTGTTTTCTTATTTCCTTTATCTAGAACTTCTTAACTATTATAATTTAATAGTGATCAATGTATGCATTGTAGAAGATGATATTGGGTAGTTTTTTAAAACATTGAAATAATGAAGCTATACACACATACTTGCAGGTACTCCTTTAGCTGAAATCAGAAATAAAATACCAAATGAAAAGATAATATATACAGGGTCGTCCTAGGTATGGATTTGATTTCATTTGCATCTGCATAAATCATGCACAACTCTATTGAAGTGAATAAATTTACCTCAATGTAAAACTGAATTAATTGAGATCACAGTCGGGTCTGGGCTTTCCAGCTTCTCAGAGATAACTGGAAAAGGAAATAGTTAACTTTAAAATACACCTCACTCAAAGAATATTAACTGGATCAGGGCTGTACAGTTGTCAGCAAACCATCTTCTCCTTAGTGTTTCATGCATGTATTTCTTCTTTCTGTTAAGTTTGATTTTAGAGTTTGAAAAAAATGTTCCTGTTGTACAAAAGATAAAATAAAGTTCATCAGGTCTGATCCCGTGATTTTTGAAGGCAATGGTAAAAGACTTGACTTTTTAAAAATCAAAACGAGCATTCTGGTAAATGTAAGATTTCCCTTGCCTTCCACTCCTATGAAATTAGGTCTGGGAGTTAGTGCAGAGGCTGAGCTGATCATGGGAGTCAGGTGTCCAGTGTCTTAGCTGTGACTGAAATCAGGAAAAACAAAATTTAAGAGCAATTTGCAGTCCTTTTTTTGGAAGTATACAGGAGTGGCGACTAAATTATCTCTTCTGTGAAGATTATTTGAACTTACTAGAGTGTTTGAGCTATGTGCCAAGAAATTAAGGTAGTGCCAAGCGCTGCTATGAAGTGCACATAATTATATGTTGTGTCATACATTTTGTTAAAAGAAAAAAAAAGTTTGTTACAATCAAATATAAAAATTACCATGAAGGGAGGAGTACACAGTTTAAAGGTAGTCAGAAGCTATAATAAATAACTGTATTTTGCTTTTTTTTTTTCCCCCTGATATTTTGGGAATCAGAATGGAGTATCTTTACAGTTTATAGCAAATAGAGGTCGCCTTAAATTATTTTGACAAAGGTATTGTTTGTGTCCCACCACAGCAAATCTAAAGGCATTACGGATGAAACTGGCAAGGGGAAAGTGATTCTTGTGAACTGGAGCAAATACAATACAGTATTTATATGCCTAAGAAATGAAGAAATAGGAAAAATAAGATTGTTGCCATTCGGTTATGGGTGAATAGAATAAAAACCATGTCTTTATGTCAGTGGATAGTATTAACTACTGTGGAGGTATATGGACACCATCTCTCCCCTAAGTGGTTAGTGAAAACATCTGACATAGGGGTGTGAAGAAGTTCTCTGCACTGGGCTACAAAATTTCTATCCCAGAAATCCTGGAGAGGAAAAGGGAGCTGGAGCTGTGCAGCGCACACAGAGGGTGCCCAGTACAGTGCACCTGCTTCCTGCCTGTGCATGGAGTGAGTGGCTGGTGTTTGCGTGGGCAGTCCTGGGTGCTCTGACTGGGTTCCATGGGTGAACAGGGGCACAGGGACTGGCAGGGTACGTGCACAGGGACTGACAACTTTGAGACCTGTTGAACCTCCTCTGTAGAAGAACGAGCCAAATGGAGTGTTATATGTGACAGCCAGTTGTCCAAGCTTCTTGATGTCAGTAAGCAAGAAACAATAAGAAGTAAGTACTTCTCGTGAAGCTGATATTCCGTATAGATTTTATATCTAGCTGTTACTGGAATAAGAAGCTGAAAGTATATATGTTGTCCAAAGTTTCTCGTTCCTTTCTGAACTGTTACAGGTAAGGCACCAGTGCATGGACACGTAGCAATAAACGTAATAATGGGTTTGTTTCAGTAACATAAAACATTGTAATTTTGAGGAAGTGAGTACTTTGTTGGGAATACTATGGCAATTACTTGTATTGTGAGAGCATGTATGAGTTCTCTTCCAAATCATTGTTCACATGTGCACTGTGGATCCAGTATTACCCTGGAATCTCAGCCTGGTCTGTGTGCCAGTCCCAGTCTTTGATGCACATAGAGCATTTCCAACTAAATGTGCCTGGAAGTCACACATGAGGAATACAGAAGCTTTTCTGAGACCTGCCTACCCTAAGGCAGTCATTTTTCAGTTGGTTCACATTTTTCTTCCTTAGAAGAGGGATCATTCCTTAAGAATACTGAACCTTGGAGGGGGGGAATTTCCATGTGGAACTGTGGATGGAGTATATTGGATAACACTTAGGAGAGGCCAGTCCTGAAATAGTAATTCCTCTTGGGGTCAACTCAAAACGTGATACCACCTTTCCAAAGTTTTGTCTTGGTCATTCAGAGGGCTCCTAGTCTAGTGAGAGAAAGCCTTGAAGTTAGAGGAGAGAGACTAGATTTTTTAAATTTTTTTTTTTTAACTTCTGTTCTCCTGATGTCTTCTGGAGAAACTTCTTTATCAGCTCTAGAAGAAATAAACTTCTTATCAGCTCAGGCAGAATGCTGCACCACAATATGATAAGCCTTGCTGTACATATACAATAAAGTTTAGGTTGAATTTACATCCTTTGCGACTGTGTGGGGTTTTTGTGGGTTTCTTTGAAAAAAGATAGCAATTTAAATAGCACTATTCCCATCACTTCTGAACTTGTTTAGAGCTCCTGGAACATTTCCCCCTTCACACTCTTATCAAAAAACAGTTCGAATCTGGCTAACTACTTAGCACTAACAGCATTGGTGTAGAGATTAAGTGACAGCTAATTAGTTGCTTTCCTGACTTGATTGTCTGCCTCTGTGGCATGGTGTGACAGGCTCTTATTTAGGCTCATGTTTACAATCCGTAAACGTGTTCTGTTACCTGTAAGCCGTATCTTGACATTTATATGAAACCCATGAGTTTCTAGTGTACAATTATGATATTTATTTATTTTTAAATCTAGGTTACATTTCCCATTTCTTCAGAGCATTGAGGTACTACTGAATAAATGCCATAGTGCCAAAAGTCAACGCACTCCCCAGAAAAGCCCAGGCATCTTTAGTGACATCTCTGAGGGATGTCTCTGTTCAAGCATTTTGTAGATTTTTCCCACATGGAGATTATCTACCTTCCTTCCCTGCCCACCTGTCCGTTATGCCCATAGTGCAGCATCTGGGTATGATGCATAATTACATTGAGGAGCTTTAGAGTCTGACTTCCTACAGCTGCAGATACTGCTTGGGGTCAGCCAGTGTGGGAATGAGGTGTGGAAATCAACTGTTAACTGAATAAAAATGGAGATAGTTTAATAGTAACTGAAAATTCTTTGAAATGTCCTTTCTGTGGGCATGTTTGCAACTAGCCCTCTTTTGACGAAAAAGATTGGGATATAGAAATGGGAGAAGTACATTTCACATTATCTGCTACTTGTTGCTGTGGCAACTTAGATGCATAATTTTAAAGGCAAGCATTTCTCAGCTTTTGGGATAGATAACATGTTGTGTCTTCTTGCTATTTCAGGTTGAGAAATAGGATTATGATTCATCAAATTCTTATAACTATCACATGTTCACTTGAAATATAATGTATGTTGCATGTTATGTTTGTGAAACATAAGAACTTATAAATTAGTAAAGAAGGTGATCTCTAATTGCTCTGGAATGCATCATAAAGGAAGGGTTTGCTATTACAACAAAAATTATAGTCTGTGTTAGTAGAACTTGGGTAAATAGTTTAATGCATTGGGAATTCTTGACAACAGATGGATGAAGACCTGCCACTTTAAAAACTCCCTTGCCTTTAACTGCTTTCTAACTCCAGTAGTCAAAAGCTGTTAAGCTTTAAGTGCTCTGTCATATTTGTGGGCTTTTATAGCAAAGAGTAGAGAAGGCAGCAGTGATGATGGAAAACGATGGTAGGTAGACTTAAAATACTATAAAGCATAGAGACAATTGTATGTAATGCCTGGAATTGAAACCTTTTTGAATGAAATGATTGGCCATATGTGCCACCCTTATGGACCCTGTAAGAAGAAGAGAATAAACGTACCCTATTGCTAACTGTGCATGAAATTGCAGTGTTAGAAGATATTGACCAGATGTTTCAATCTCAACAAATAGCTTGTTATGTGACTGAGTGAAAATCTCTCTGCTGCTTTGATCACATACACCTTAAAGGAAGAAGTAATTTAATAGAGGCTGTCAAAGTTCATCATTGTCAATAAACTTTGACTTGACCTTTGCCATCTGTTTTTGATACTATTGCTGATAGAAGCTGATAGGCAGCTGTTTACAGTTTGTGCTTTATGAATTCTGTGCTGCCAGACGATGAAAGAAGTCTCTTCATTTGTGGATTTTTTGCTGTCATTCTGAGTGTGGGTGTATTCATTGAGACTGCACATCATCTAGCAGGGGAGCGAGAGTGACATATGCATGCATTTTGAAAAGGTTCTAGGTATGCAAAATCATATGTGAAATATTCTAAAATGTCACTTTGCAACAATATCAACTTCACTTATAGGTTAATACTTAAATACACAGACGGTGTTTTACACTGGAGAATTTTAAGGCATTTTTAAAATGCTTATCAGTCTTCCCTAGATCTCTGAAGTGAGTGCTAATTCTTTACAGGTAGAGTAGGCTGAGGCATGGTTAACAGTAGTGTACAGTCACCCAATGAGTCTGTCTTACTGCACCCAAGTATGATGTTCCATTTTCATGTTGTTAATATGCCTTCATTGACAGCTTAACACCACAGCTGCTAGCCACCAAGTAACAAGACTTTTTTGTGTTGTACTTTATTTGCCACTTTGCCACATTTCATACACAGTGTTCAACAAGGAAGTTAGTATCTTTGAGTTCTTTTACTGATAAAGATACTCTTAAACCTTACCTGGAAAAAAGCTTTGTAATATTAGCGAATTTCTTAATAAACAGTTGTATACACTGAAACAGCTGTGGAAGAGTCCCAAGTAAACCTGGAATTCTTACCGTTATGATACTCTTCATGTAACTGTCATCTGAGTGATGAATAACTGGCCCTGCTTTGTAGGTGTGTCATCTTTTACCTGGTTTTGAGAAGGGACCGCATTAATGTGGAAAGGGGAAGGGAGCGACGTATAGATCAAACAATGAGGAGGTGGTTGATGCCTCAGGTTCTGGTGCTTCAAATGGGGAAGGAACACAAACCCAGCTGCAGTCTCAGTTATGTGCCTTGTAAAATCTTGCAGGAGACATTTCTGCCTTTGGCCTCAGGTATCTTGGAATTAGGTGCTTAGACTGGCCAATATTTAAGGGGTGTAGTAAAAGAGAATACTAGATTTTGGCCACATTGAAACTTTGGAATATAGCTACTACATGTTTCATTACAGAAAATAGGCTTGTATTTCCTTGTACAGCAAGAAGCTTACAAACTAGACTAAAAATAAAACAGTAGACAAGCAGATAAAAAGCAAGAGGGAAAGAATAGGAAATGGAATACAAAAGAATAGCAGCAGTGAAAATAGCTACTTGGATTAGAGACTTTGTTAAGAGGCAGTTTGTGTTTTTAAATGTAGAAGTGAGTGAAGTACTGCCCCTGGATGATTAACGTTTTGATAGAGATCTTAATTTGTAAAGCTATAGCAAAACACAACTTGTGGCGCCACACGAAAACTAATAGATATTCTTATGCAAAGATTTGGATAGTACGTGTTGAACCAAATCCTGGTAAGATTTAGATATTGGTCTCAGGGCAAGGCTTTAGCTAGTCTTTTCCTTTAAAAAATATTATCTCTTTTATCTCATTTGACTGGAAGTTGCTTGAGGGTGTTGTCATACATTTTAACAATATCACTTCCTCATGCAAGATTTGGCAGCTTCAGCTAATGGTGGAAGAATTATTGTACAGGACATGGGGCTCTTTTTTGCAAGCCTGCTTTTATAAAGATAAGCTTATTTTTTCCTTTTCCATTTTTCTCTTATATGGCCATTATGTGATAATAGCTGTTGCAATCTTTAAATGTTGATTTGAATGAAAAAAAGAAAAAGGAAAAAAGATTGTAAAGGTATTGGGACAAAACTGTAGTGTCTCATCTGTTTTACAGGGTCTTGATGCTGTAGTCTCATAACAATGGTTCTGGAGTAGGTATACTGGGTCTGCTTGGGATGGAGTTAACTTTCTTTATTAGCAGCCCATATGGTGCTGTGTTTTAGGTTTGTCACCAAAAGTGTTGTTTAACACCGCAATGTTTTAGCTATTGCTGAACAGTGCTTGCACAGCATCAAGGCCTTCTCTGTTTTTTCACTTTGCTGCCCCAGAAAGTAGACTGCAGGGTGGGAAAGGTGTTGGGAAGGGACACAGCCAGGACAGCTGACCCCAACTGATCAAAGAGATAGTACAGGCCAGGTGGAATTTGGTCAGCAATAAAACTGTTGTGGGCAGGGAGGTTAGGTGGGAGTTTTTCCAAGGTAGCCATGGCTCAGAGGCTGGCTGGGCATTGGTCTGCTGGTAGGAGGTGGTGAATGATTGCCTTTGCATCATTTCATCTTGACCCACACATTTTTCTTCTCAGTGTTGCACTTCCAGTTCTCTCCTCTATACCCTCAGGAGGGAGGATTGAGAGGGTGACTGGGTAGGGGCTTAGCTGCTGGCTGGAGTTAACCCATCACGGTAGGGATTTTGAATGATATATGTGTAATGGTAACAGAATATTGCATTCCAGTTGTGCTTGAGGTGTATGACATCATTCACAAGAAATAAGTGAGCTCACTTGGAACAGTGACACTAATGTCTTCTTTTAGGATTGTTTTTTGTTTTGCATATTGTCAGGTTCTTGTGTTTTTAAGACATATGTAATGATTTAGGTTTTAATCCCACTTTTTCTCATTTTATCTGGTTTTCTAAGATGAGGTGTGATTTATTTTCTTTTAGCATCTAAAATATTCCTGAAAATATTTATAAGAGCTTTTTAATGGACTGTGTATATAATTGGTGATGGGACATATTACAGGGGTACAACAGACTGGTACCTTCCTAAAAGTGTATGGGCACATTCTAAAATTGAGAATATAAAAATAAGAGATGGTCCAAATAGCACTGTATAAAAAGAAGCCATTTCTGTTCTAATTTACTGAAAAAAATGCTTCACGAGTAGTTGCTAACATTGTTTAGTTTAGATTTTAGCAAGCATGTTAAGTCTTAGCTAATTTTAGGTCTTTGGAGTTCTCTCCTCTGTGAGCTGCAATTTAAAATAAGATCAGATTTGACAGATCACGCAGAGAAGAGTCCAGCTTCAAATAACGCACTTCAGATGTCTGTATGCAGTGTTAATGAGTTTTGAAGATCCTTCATTGCAAAGGAGCATAATGCTTCCTGTTGTGTTGTCAGTTCCTAGGCATTTAGGATTCGAGTCTACAACTGAAAACTCCTATGTGCGGAAGGTATGTCAGTCTAAGCAAAGCTTCATATGCTTTGGCATTGTTAGTTTAGGACGACTGACAGATGTGGAAATGAAAATGCACTACGGGCTGCAGCTTTAAAAAAGAATTCAGGAGCTAAGGAGTTCAGATGGAGAACGCTGTAGGACTGATAGCAAGTGCCTTTATCAGCCTCCTTGTTCTGATTGTCGATGTCCAGTTAACAGTGGCACTTACAACAAAGCATAGAGTCAGAGTAAAAGGAAATAATTTCTGAAAAAAGGAAGTAATTTCTGAAGGATCTTTGTTTGAGTCAGAGGGCTATAAAGATGTCTTAAGCTTCATCAGTGTGATGTTTCTTTTTAAGTCTTATGGGACTGTGTACTGAGACCTAGCGGCAGCAAACTTTCTTTTTGCAGGGAGGTATCTTTACAACTGAAGATAGTGAGGTAAATTAGATCAACTCTTTAGTTGTGCTGCTTTTTGCCTTTCAAGTAGAGGTCCTTCTCTACAGTGAACTTAGCAGGAACAGCAGAGAAAAGCTTTAAATGCAGGTCAAGTGTTGTGATATGGGATAGTGGACTCTGCCCGGTGGCAGAAGCATGGCGTTCTCAGGCTAAATAGGATAAACTTGGGAAATACAAATCAAAGAACTCAGTTCTCTCCCTTTCTTTCTTTAATTCTTTAAGACCACTGATTTTCTTTCACATAGTATGAAGGAGCATTTTTTTATTTTTATTTTTTGGGTGTAAGGGACCATTCAGGTAACTCTGTCATCTTGTCTTGAATATCATCCTCAAAAGATAGCACTGAGTAACCAATCAAAGTCAAGTCCCTTCTAGTGCTGGAAGAAGTGCTTCTAAAAGTACTTCTGTAACTCAGAGGAAACGTTGTTTCCAAAGCTGTTTACTAATTGGACAAAAGTGGGAGAAAGGTGTACCACGTCTTCGAGTCTGAGGATGTGAAAGAGTGGGACATGGTTGACTACAAGTAGTCTCGCAAAGTCACAACTGAGTCTGAAGAAGTTTTACTTTGTTACTAAGTTTTCTTGGCATCTCAACATCTTGCAAGAAAAGATGATGCTGTTCTCTGCAATTGCCACCTACTCCCTGGAACACGAAGGTTCTTACACTTCTCTGATAGCTAAAGCATGCCAAAGTGTTCACCCTGTTAATTCTGATCATGAAAAAACACTTGAACAGATACCCCTGCTACTGTGAGACCAAGTTAGCCTTATGAAAATAAGGAGAGGAGCATTCTGTCAGTCTCTAGTGTATCCTTGAGCGGCCAGGATGCTGGCCTCTTTTGGAAATGCTGGCTTCAGTATTTGATCATAAGGAATAATGTGCCTGTAGGGATAGGGTAAGCTGATATTAGATGATGTTTACTGAAATCAGCCTAATTTTAATACAGAGTTATGCTAATGGCAAGAAATAAATTTTTAAAGAATTTTAATATTCGCTTTTAATTTACCAGGGTGCATATAATAAAATGTAAGGAAAATGCAGTCTTTTTAACTTGAGAGAACATCTGAACGGTGTTCTATTTCCTATGCTGCTTCCGCTGGCATGGATGCTTATCCTAACTGGTCAGGGCCTGTCCTTGGGTATACCTGATGTCCAAGCTGCATTGACAGAAGAAAACTTTAGGATGGGGAAACACATTAGATTACAGAAACCACTCTAGATTTTGAGTTTCCTTTGTGGTATCCCACTCCTGAGGCTGTCTTGTTCCTCATGATAAGTTCCTACTTTTGACACTTCTGTCTTTGGGCCATTAGCAGCATCAGATTCCCTTGGGTGATGGTGAGGATTTGTGGTGTGGCCAGGTGCCAACCTCTCCTGACCAGACTGTCAATACAGTTAGTTAATAGCTGCCTCACTGCCTAGCCAAACCCTAGATAATTAACTCATTATGCCAGTGCCTGCTGAGCTGGGTCATTTTCCATTTCTGTCTAGAGTCTTTCTCATGCAATTAAATATAGTATTCCACATAAAACTATAAAATGAATTTGCAGTTTATATAACCATATAGCTGGCATTAATGTGTGCAGTTTGTTATTGGCCGTCATTTGATATTGGGTATAATGTTGCATGACTGCCTCATGGTGATAAATGTCTTGTGATGACTGAGACCCTCCTGCCCCCCCATTCCCATTTAGAGTGTTTTAGCCAGAATGTTGCTAGTAAGGACGACGACAACCGTGTGTGAAGTAGCCGGGAGAAGCCTGTTTTTTCCATATCAGGTTATTCAAAATTAAACTCCGGTACAGGGTCAAATTTTTTAAAAAGCGCTCCAGAGTCTAACTTGAAGATGTTATTTTCTCTCCTGTTTTTTCACACATATACAAAAAATGCCTACTGTGACTCATTCCAGTAGGTGCAGCTTCAATGGTATACCACAGAGATATTTCTAGGGTTCAGTTTCAGGAAGTTTGTAATGTGATGTCTGTTTTTTGCCTTTACTAATATGTAGCCTTTTCGCTGAGTAAAGGAGGAACAATTTGGAGGAGTTATGCAACTCCTTACTGTTATAAATTTACCTGTCCAATTGATTGACAGAGACTAGTCAATTAGAATTTTTTTGATTTATTAAAGCAAGAAGCAAGCAAAACAGCGCTGGGCGACCGGGGAGTCTCCTGCTCCACCAACGGCCGGCAGCTTAACAGTCTTTCAGTCCTCTCTTTATCTCCTTGTCGGTTGTCAGTTTCTCCAATCACAATCCGCTTTCACTCGCGCCTTCTTTCGAATCTTCCAATTGCAATCTCCTCCGCTCCCCCCCCCCTTCCACCTCAGGTCCTGTTCTGTCTTGTTGCCGGGCTTGTTCTGTCTTGTAGCCAGGGGTATTCAAGGTGTTCCACCTCACTACACAGTTCTTTTATTCTTAGCATTACCATCTAAACTTTAACTAACTTTTTGCTAACACATAACACATAATTGCATCTAACACAAAGTTTGATGAACAAAACAGTTTACAGTTTATCACATTTACCACCATTATTGTGGGAATATGTAGAGATAATTCCAAGAAGCTGGGAATATTTGTAACCGGAGATCTGTGATGAGAGGAGCTTTCCAGAACACTGCTGAACTACTTTTGCATCTTCCTCAGTGTTGCTTAACTTAGCTCAGATATTCAAATGAAAAGAATATCAATATAGCGGGAATATTCCCCAACACATAATACCTGTTTTTCGAATAATCTGGAGTATGAGTAGAACCATTGCCTGTGGAAGAAACGGTCAGCACAATATACAGAGGTTCATCTCAGGAAATACTAGATTGTGACTTCTGATTCTCAAGAATAACTTCACTTACATTTCAAGTAAGGATTGTGACAGTTACACATGGCATGTATCACTGAATTCAAACTGAGTTTCTGCCAATAGCCAAAACTGTGATACTTGAACAGAAAGTCTTTTTTCAGAGATGTATGTAAGTATTACTTACTACTGCTCCAAATGTTGTCAGACTTTATATTTAAAGGATGGAAAAGTTATGTAATTTGATAAAATGTTGTAAGCCTAAGGTGCAGTTTGAGGTTTTATGTTTTTTGAAAAATTATTGGGGTTTGGTGCCTGGATAAATGCTGTTCATAGTGATCTCTATTAATTCTTGTTATTTGTGAGAGTAAGGCATGTTTTTCAACGTGGGACACAAGGCTTCAGGTACTTCTGTTCTTATTGGTGTGGAAATTGGTTCCATATTTGCTTACAGTAGATCACAACATCTTTAGTCTTGTTGAATAATCTGTTCTACCTAACCATACCTCCAACTATGAAAGATTACTGTTCCTAAGACATCTTAAATGAACACTGTGCAAGTGTGTATTATGTATGTGCAAATGTGTGTAAAATACAGGGATATTGTAGGTAATTCTCTTGTTAGGGGTTTTCTTATTTTATATTAATTTAGAGTGACAGGGAATGGATTAGCAGAGCATATGTAGTGTGCATTTCATGAATGAGAGACGGAACGCTGCCACCATCTGACACAATCTTTTTTTGTCCTTAAACTTTATATATATTAAATTGCTGCAGAAAAGAGGCCTTGCAACTTCTGTCCACCTTTGCCTTATTAATGAAGACTTCTACATGACTAAACATTTTTTTTTTTTTTTCCCCCCCCCTACTTCCCCTGGAGATGGAATTAACAGAGATGTGACTAAGCATGTATTTGCAACTAAGTTACTTGACCTTTTTACAACCCACAGCTACCACTACTAACACTGCTTTGTAATGGAGACATTATCATTTATTTAAATCTTGATTAGGAAACAATTATAAGTAGGGTTTTAGTATAGCAGTAAATTGTTGTAGCCTTTAATTCATACTATAGATCGAGTGGATAAGCTTTCCGACTGTAATTAGAGTGAATTATAATGACTTCGGTTGGTTGACTCACCACCAGCAGAGTAGGGCCTATGATTGGTTCTTCACATTTATTTTTTTAGTTCGCTCTTGATTTTATGTTGCTGCTAAATGCTATTTTTTAACTTAGTACAAAATGGAGTTACATTTACAGTTAAATGATACATATTTTGTATTAATAAAAGAGGACCTTTATGAAATAACCTGGCACCTTAGCAACACTGCGCAGCTACGCTCTTTCTTTACAATTCAAGTAACAGAACTGCTCTTAGTAAAGTTGGAGATAGATATTTTTGTGTGTGGTTTAACAATGTAAATAGGGAGCATTTCCTTTTTTACATATAATTAAATGGTAGACACAAATGGTTATTTTCGGTACGATTTAACTTTTATGTATATTGTGAATGTTGCACAATGTTTCTTAGGTTTCTCAGATGTACTGTTTTCCTTATGTTCTATCTCTCTGGTTTGGGGGGGGGGTTGTTTTTTTGTTTGTTTTTTCTTTTCTACAAATTTTCTTTAGAGATACCATATGTTGCTTGACTAAACGTAAGTATAGGGGCATCTCCTTTGAGCAAGGGAACTTCTTTTGAAATACCTTGTAAAAACATACTTATCTACTTCATTTGATAGTGAACTGCATGTATTTGAGTTTTACATTAGGTATTAAACACTCAGTGGGATTATTAAGGGTAAATTTTTTTTTATTCTTTGCTGAGCTTCCCTCCCTTGATGTACCAGATGGTTTTTACTTCAGACATAGAAGTGTTCTGTATGTCACAGTGCTCTGTAGGCACAGAATTAAATATGATAAGCAGAGAGAAAAAAATGGCAAAAAATAATATAACAGGCATGCTAACTTTGTATTTGGTTTTGTTTTTTTTTCTCCCTGTCAACCTGCAGTGGATGATTCAGAGCCCTTACAAAGCTGCAACTTTCTTTGGGTGCATTGGCAAAGATAAATTTGGAGAGATCTTAAAGAAGAAGGCTGAGGAAGCTCATGTGGATGCCCATTACTATGAGCAGAGTGAAGAACCAACAGGAACCTGTGCTGCCTGCATCACTAGTGATAACAGGTCAGGGGCCTTTGATATTTTCCTAAGATATAAATGCAATCAGCATAGTGTGTGGAGCCTAATTTGTTTGGAATATTTGGCCTTGAAAAAATGAAAGTATGAGCACTGGTTTGAGACAACACAGGACTGCCTGGCTTATAGTTTGGGACTGGGTGGTATTAATATACCTTTAGAGAACAGCGGTTGTATTATGGCAGAAAAGTGTGAGATAATAACAAACTACTTCTTTCAGAACTTCATAGCTTCCAGTTGCTCTGGAGAGAGAAAATATGTGGGAGACAAAAGTTGGTTAACAAGTATGTTTATGCAGCCTATGTAAAAGCTGATTGACGTGTAAGGCATATACTTGATTGGCAAATGAGGAATATACTTCAGGTGATAATGTGTTTAAAGAGAATACGTAATAGCATATAGCCTGATTGAAAGGGTTAATTTGATTTTATATAAGAGGAAGAAAAAAGTGATTTTTTTTTTTTTTTGCTGTTGCAGTTTATAAGAAGTTCATCTAATAACTGTAATTCTGTATCCACCTCTTAACAAATTGTTCTGAATTTTGTGTTTCATGTTTTCACTTGCTACATTTTTATATGGTCTCTGTATATATTAAAAAATCACTTCTCCAGAACTCTATTTAACTTTTCTTATATTTGTAGACTATGAACAGTGGTCTTTGTGGTATTTTGTATGGTTTCAGAGCATTCCGTAAGTAAGAATTTATAGTGTGATTTATTTTGGGTATTGTAATAAAATTAATAGAAACAAGAATTTCAGAAAGAGACAATGAAGACGATAGGCATTTATCCTGAGCCATGGCCCTTTCACTTTCTTCTTTGTCCCTCCACCCACAACATTTGTACTTACGTACTACTTCTTTGCTGATTACCTCCCGATGATTTTTTTTTTTTTAAAGGTTTCAAAACCAGCCACTCAGGTCTGCCTTAATCTCGAGATGTTACCAGCACACACCAACCTTCCCTGATTTCTGCCAATATCTAATTTTTTTGACACTAGATATTGAAACAATAATGAAAATGGTGTCAGTTATCCTGAAGAATATTTTCTATTTGGCTCTGAGTAAGAGCCAAACATCTGTCATCCTTTTTGGTTTCCCTCTGTGGCTTCCAGTGCCGCTGATCCTGAGGAACTGTTCTTTCCCTTTCAAAGCAGTATCAGGAGTTAGCAGAAATTTTTACAGTAAGATAGCAGTCCCTAATTAAAATCCACACCAAACTTCCTGAGAAGTTGGTGAATGTTTTGGGTAGAATTAGAAAAAGCAGTAGGCAGCAACGTGAACTGAACTGAGAGTCAGAGGAGAGAGAATTTTCCATATAACATGTAGAACCCTAGAACAATTTTAGTTAGAGTGGATACCTAGAGCAGGACCAGCTTTGAAGTTAGATCAGATTTTTCAGGGCCTTTTCCAGCTGGGTTTTCAATATCTCCAAGGATGGAGGTTGCACAACCTCTCTGGGCAATCTGTTTGTATTTGACCACTCTTCATGGGAGAAATTCTTTTGATCATACCCAGTTGGGATTTTCCTCATTCCAATTTGTGTCTGTTCTCTTCGGTGTCCAAGAATAGTCTGGCTCCATCTTATCTGTCAACTTTCGTTAGATATTCAAAGACAGCAGGAAGGTCTCCCCTTAGGTACCTCCTCTTAAGGCACAGCCAAGCCTTTCTTCATTTAAGTGTTCCAGCCCCCTAATATTCTTGATGGCCCACTGCTGGACTCACTGCATTATGTCACTGTCTTCCCTGTAATGGAAACCTCAGAGCTGGACACAGAACTCCAAATGAGGTCTGGAGAACAGCACAGAGATTTTTCCTCTGTGCTGAGTATGTAACTTCCTTTGTCCTTCTGGCTGCGTGCTTGCTCATGTACACCAGAATGTGATTAACCTTCTCTGTGTGGGTGCATTGCTGACTCATGTTCCAAGCCTGGTCCACCAGCACCTCCAGGTCCGTTTCTGCAAAGCTGTGTTGTATCCTGTCAGCATTCAGCCTATATTGTTGCATGGGAGTTATGCCATCCTAGTTGCATGACTTTGCATTTGCCTTCAAGTTTTCTGCTAGCCCGATTCTCCAGGCTGTTAAAGATCCACTGAATGACAGACAACCCTGTCCTCCAGTTTATCAACCTGTCCCTCCCAACTTAATGTCATGCATAATGTCTTACTCTCAGGAATGAATGTACATACTCAGTGGAGGAAGGAAGTTCATTCATCTTCATCTGGAGTTTTGGCATTAATTATGTCTACAGACTTCCCCCTTCATCTCCAGGATCCATATTCAGTTTTTCAAAGGAAGACAAGCAATAAAGATGTTTAAGCTCTGTGATGCTCTCTCTTCAGTCACATAGTGTCTGTGTACGCCTCCTGTAGCAATCACCATTTCCTAGATGACATGATGGGAAACTGAAGTCAAGACTGTCAGTGGACATACACCATGAATTCATGAAAAATATGTGCATCTTTTGTGGTGTATCTCAATGAAATTTAAAAGTTTAGGTAAATTTATTCATAAAAATGTCCACAAGTACTTCTTCAAGTTAATAAGCTGTATTTTTTGTTTGCTAACATAAAACACTTTTCTCTCTTAATATCAAATGTTTGCTCAAATACTAGAGACAGTGGCTTCATCTCAACTGCTGTTTTAGAGCATTCTTGAGAGTGTGCAGGAAGTGCAAGAGACTTAATTCCCTCCTCAGGAGATAGAAAAAAATGGCCGATGGTTGCTGCTAAAGGCTTTGTTGTGCAGTGCCCCCTCTTCTAGCGAGAGCAATTTTATTCTCAATCTTTAAGTACCCTCAGATTTGTTTCTTGGTTTTCAGCATTTTCTATATTTGTAAGAATCACTTCAACCTGGCCCCAGTTGATAAATCTATTGATTAATCTCTTGTCCATTAATCTAGATACGGGCTAACTTCCTTCTTCAGGTAATTCAGCTTTCTTGCCTCTTTTGGAGGAGCTGGCTAATAGCACTCGTGGTTTTCCCAGTAAGTGGCTGTGTATATTTGTTCCAGATGTCCTGATGTGAATGTTTCTTATTTCTGCTAAGTCTGTCTGGCTTTTTGCAGGAAAGGGTTCTGAGCTAATTCATGATTACCACTCTGAATTCTCTAGCTTAGCAATACTAATACGCTTTTCTCAGAGCTTTTCAAGAAAATCCTAACACATGATTATACTCTAAAGTAGTACCTACACTGTCATAATCTATGACTTTGATTTGTGCATTCTGCTCAGAAATACCCACATGCACAGAGTCTCCATTAAGCTGTTTGATTTGAAGCACTCTGGCTGTCTCCAAATACCATATTTCACTGAAAAAACATCTACCTTCTCTGTGTCCCACATGTTGAACTTAGTGCTGTTAGACTTACAGTTTTAATCTGGAAAAGCTTGGTGCTTTGTCTTCGGTGTAACAATCTTTTATTACACATCATGTGCAGAGCATCTCTGCAGTTGGATGTAGCTGCAGAGACTAGGTTTACAGTTTCAGGGGCATGTGGTAAGTGAAAGGAAACATAGGGAGAGTCTTTGCTTTGTTTTCTGGAACATAACTGCTTTTCACTTAGCAACATACGTAGGCAGACAAGATTTTTCCAGCTAGGTCCTTGATGGATATTTAGGGTTTGCCAAAACGGAAAGATTTAATTTTATTTTTAAATTTGGTTTACAGAAAATTATCATAGTTATGCACATGTCTGTCTTGGATTTTCTTGGTTCTCTGGTGGATTTCTTGTCATTGAAATGATAATATCCATGAAGAATGAAACTTCTTGCCCTGTTACTTGTACTGCTACAGAGGCTTGGTCTATTTGTTTATAAATTATTATTTTTTTAATTTTCCAGATTCACATTAGTTCTTATTGCCTTTAGGCTTTAGAATTAAAGAGATAAACCCCAAGAATATTCCTAGGATGAAATGACACAGAACTATTCTATGTATTTTGATTTATTCAGAAAAAGCCTAACTTTTTATTTTTATATACTTGTTCTGTTTAACTTACAGGGATTGTGACTGATGAGTGCTTCAGGAAATTTACAGGGAGACTTGGTTGCTGTCTTCATAAGAGATTATTTGGGGCTTTTGTTTTTATTGAATAGGACAAAGAGAAATGGTGATAGCAGAAATTAGTGTTTTGAGGTGGAATAAATTGTCAAGAATTTCCAGTTTACTTGCCTCCTAACACTTGCGCATGGTACCCAGCCTGGAGGCAGAAGCATAACTCAGTAGAAGCAGATTAGCAATTCACTCTGACCCATTGTCTCTGGATTGTAGTAGCATTAGTATCAACATCAATTGCATGCATGTTGGAGAAGGCAAAAGTTTTCAATAGCCATATGTTGTATGTGTAATTACACATTATTTATCTGGCCAATGTACTTAAGTATCACAAGACAGTGATGTGTTAATGTTAAAGGTGCGTCCTATGACTATTAAATATTAAAAATTAAATTTAAAACTCTGTATGCCAGCATGGAAATGTCCATTTCCCCAACTCCCCTTCTCTATCAGATGTTATTAAACATTCTCATAATAAATTGCACAAAAGGATTTGATCATGGTAGCCAGAGTGGAGACCTAGTGCAAAACTATCTTTTTATGACCTGGTTTTAGGAGTACATCTGTCAGTTTTGTGTGTTTCATAAGGCTGAATTGAATGACTGAAGAGAAGGATTTAAGATTGAATGTATCTTACATGTAACAAAGTAAATCTGATACAAGTATTTTTATTCTTACTAATGGAAGTTGTGTCCGATGGCTTGTGTTATAACTTGTTACGAAAGAATGAAGTACAAATGAGGTTTTGGTAGTTTTCCAGTAATACACAGCTAAGCCAAAAGGTTTTTTAACAGTTCATTATCTAAAAGTAGCAATGTGACCCTTTTTCATTTGCTAAAGGAAAATATGAACTGGGGGGGGGGTGGGGGGGTGGGACACCAAACCAACCCCTTTTAAAATAATATAACTTCTCATTGGAAAATGATCAAGACAAGACATACATATCCATCAACTTTTTGGTTCTAGTGAGGGAAAATAGTTTTCAGAAGAAAAACTGGAGTAGCTACTTTCCTTATAGGTGTTAGGTACTAGAAGACTTTTAAGGAAAATCTGCAGATGCTATACCATACAGAGGGAGGTGTTCACAAAATGCTGATTCTAAGCAAATGAAGGCACATGAATAGTATAATAGTGACAGGTTACATAAACTATGTAGCTGGATTTAAAATACATTATTTAATATAAGTTTTAAATTTAAAGTTTATTTAATATATGATTTTAAATATATTATTTAAATATTATGAAATGGTCAAATAAAGTGTATGTGTTTTATGGTGCTCGTTGTTAATTGCTTTTATGTTCCTTAGGATCTTTGATTATCTTTGAGAAATTTTGTTCTTTGTGAGAAATTTGCAGTAGTGGTAGTTAAAGAGGATCTAATGCCTGGTTTTTAATCACTTTCAGGTCTCTTGTAGCTAACCTCGCTGCTGCTAATTGCTATAAGAAGGAAAAGCATCTTGATTTGGAGAAGAACTGGAAGTTGGTGGAAAAAGCCAAAGTTTATTATATAGCAGTAAGTTCCACTTCTTTCAAATTGCTAAAACTTGTGTTACAACATTGTGAGGTTTAAGCAATGAGCATGTCTGTTGCATATGGTTTAAGATTATTTCGTAGGCATACAATGAAAGAAAATGACTGCTTCAATTTCAGCATGGTTTGATTTCTTTAAATTTAAATGTACAAATATAGAAGTATGTTTCAGTGTTGTGCTTTCTTAAATTAGTGGGGGGAAAAAAAATCATAAGAACTGAACATTTTCAGAGCTTTTGTGGTAGTTCATGTGGTGGATTGACCTCGGCTAGAGGCCAGGCACCCACCAAAGTTGCTCTATCACTCCCCATCCTCAGCTGGACAGGGGAGGGAAAAATATAACGAGAAGCTTATGGGTCAAGATAAGGACAGGGAGAGATCAGTCAGCAATTACTGTCGCAGGCAAAACAGACTCGGCTTGGGGAAATTAGTTTAATTTATTGCCAATCAAAATCAGAGCAGGATAATGAGAAAGAAAACCAAATCTTAAAACACCTCCCCTCCCACCCCCCTTCCTGGGCTCAACTTTGCTCCCAATTTCTCTACCACCTCCCCCCAAGCGGCACAGCGGGATGGGGAATGGGGGTTGTGGTCAGTTCATCACATGTTCTCTGGCACTACTTCCTCTTCAAGGGAGGGACTCGCACTCTTCCCCTGCTCCAGGGTGGGGTCCCTCCCGTGGGAGACAGTTCTCCATGAATTTCTCCAATGTTGAGTCCTTCCCACAGGCTGCAGTTCTTCAGAAACTGCTCCAGCCTGGTTCCCTTCCACAGGGTGCCGTCCTTCAGGAGCAAACTGCTCCAGCGTGGGTCCCCTACAAGGTCCTGCCAGCAGGGGTCACAAGTCCTGCCAGCAAACCTGCTCCAGCCTGGGCTCCTCTCTCCATGGGTCCACAGGTCCTGCCAGGAGCCTGCTGCAGCGCGAGCCTCCCACGGGGGGACGGTCTTCTTTGGGTATCCCCCTGTTCTGGCATGGGGTCCTCCCCGGGCTGCAGGTGGAGATCTGCTCCAGTGTCGAGCTCCATGGCTGCAGGGGCACAGCCGGACTCCCCATGGTCTCTACCACAGGCTGCAGGGGAATCTTGGCTCTGGTGCCTGGAGCACCTCCTGCCCTCCTCCTTCACTGACCTCGGGGTCTGCAGAGTAGTTTCTTTCACACATTCTCACTCTTGTCTCTGGCTGCAAATGCTGTGTGCCATTTTTTCTCCCCTTCTTGAATATGTTATCACAGAGGCACTACCACTGTCACTGATGGACTCAGCCTTGGCCAGCAGCAGGTCCTTCTTGGAGCCAGCTGGCATTGGCTCCATTGGACACAGGGGAAGCTTCTAGCAGCTTCTCACAGAAGCCACCCCTGCAGCCCCCACTGCTACCAAAACCTTGCCACGCAAACACAATACAGTGCGTCAAATTTACATTTCACATTTTCTAGTAAATTGTTGTGAAGGATGCACAAATTATGTAGAAAAACACTATTAGCATAATTATTCACTGCAAACAGTTTGAGCTTATTTGTGTGAACAATCTTAATTGCTATTTATTCCATAGTAATTACTACAGCACCTTATAACTCAATATTTCAGAAACAATGATTGTGATAAATCTTTTGAATGTGGGTGGTGGAGAAAACTGATTTTAATGATGAAATCTTACTTCTGGAATAAAGGGGTTTTAAGGATGGGGCATTAGTAGATTCACAGTTAGTATTCTTTTTTTACCATCTAGAATCAATCAAGCTAGATTAGTGTACTTGTGTAAATTACATCTTGCTTAAAAGAAGCGGTGTATTTTTTTTCCTCTTGCTCTCAAGTTGATATGACTGATCAAAATTAGCAAACATAAAACATCTATGACAGATTAAAACCTCATAACGTGCATGTAATATATGGCTTCAGTATGACAGCTGCTTCCATTCTGCTACCTGAGCTATGTGGGAATGGCTGGTAAAAAGTGTAAAAAATTGATTATCCAGAAGGAACACGTTCATTGAAAATACAGTTATTTCTTTTAGCTAGTGTTAATGTCTCCTACAGCCTGTTAGCTTGCACTGCTGTAGGCTTTACATGGTTGTTATTGATTCTTGTGTATGGCCAAGGCTGCCCCTTTATAACTGTCAACAAATACTTATAACCTTCTCAGCATACAAAGAAAACACATCCCAGTGCTATGACTGTATGTTTGTGCTGCGGTTAAAAAAAATACATACAGGTATGTAGACAATAGGTGTATTGTCTACTTGTTTTTTATTTCTGTTTTTCAAGTGTTCTGAGTTTCTATTTCCCAATAATTATACCTCAGTCTGTTCCAAGTGCCATGCTTAGGAATTAATGCTATTGGCTAAAAAAATATTGAAAGGCCAAGAGTATAGTTTAAATAAAGAAGAAGAATGACAAATGTTACCGAAAGCTATACTGCACTAAGTTTATTTTTTAATTTTACTATGCTTATATATAATTACCAGTGAAGCTTACAATATACAATTTAGAAAAATTAAACTTAGTGGAGATGTTTCAGGAAAAGTGGGAAATGTTACATGAGGTGAAAAACAGGTTTGGGTTTTTTAAGATATACCCTTCATCTTACTTTAGTTCTAAAGCCACTCTTTTGTGCTCAGTCAGTTTGATCACTTAAATTTTGACTAGATGATTCACTACAATGATTTTCATGTATATTAAAAGCTGTTCTTCAGATGCCATTTCTATGACATCCAAGCTTTGACTAAGAGACAGAGAACTTGGTCTGGAGCACAAGTCTTATGAGGAGCGGCTGAGGGAACTGGGGTTGTTTAGTCTGGAGAAGAGGAGGCTGAGGGGAGACCTTATCGCTCTCTACAACTACCTGAAAGGGGGTTGTGGCGATGAGGGTGTTGGTCTCTTCTCCCAAGTAACTAGTGATAGGACAAGAGGAAATGGCCTCAAGTTGCGCCAGGGGCGGTTTAGATTGGATATTAGGAAAAATTTCTTCACTGAGAGGGTGGTCAGGCATTGGAACAGGCTGCCCAGGGAGGTGGTGGAGTCGCCATCCCTGGAAGTGTTCAAAAAACGTGTGGATGTGGCGCTTCAGGACATGGTTTAGGGGACATGGTGGTTCTGGATTAATGGTTGGACTTGATGATCTTAAAGGTCCTTTCCAACCTAGTGATTCTGTGATTCTGTGAACTATTGTACTAAACTGAAAATAAAACCCAAGACGTTAATAGATAAGTAAATAATACTGAAGTGCTAATAAATTATATTAAATATTTGCAAAATGGAATTCAGCTAAGGGAAACATCTGATAGCAGAAGGAAATCTTTTGGGTAAAGAACCTGTTTCACACGTGTAGCAAAAGCACTCAAGGATGCGTTCATCTAAGGGATTTCTAGGACAGTGTTACCACTTGAGATTACAGATTGCATGTGTAACTTTACTTAACGAAAGGAGACAATGTGTAGAACTGTACACGTTCCCCGATGTTATATTTATGCCCTTTTCTTTCATTTAGCTTCTTTACATGCAGGTTTGTAGCGGTTTACAAGTTTAAACAAAACCATGTAATGAACAATTACCACTGCTGAGGTATGGGATAGCTCTCCGAGTCATTAATTTGCCCACTGTTGTCTGTCTTCACTTTAGTCTTGTTACCTTCCTTGGCTATGCAGTGTGCATATGTTGCTTTTCATTTCCTTCTTTCTATCCAATGGTCACCTATTTCTGGGAGTGCGTTAGAATGTATGTTAGCGACAGATACTTATTCTGGAAACCTGTGTCCCGAGATCATCAAACAATCTCGTTTCTTGGCAGAGCAGGGCAGTTGCTGCTTTAGGACAGGTCTGTGATATCCTGTGGTCATCTGTATGTGCTTCCTAGAATAGATAATATGCTTTTCAATGCAGCATTCAGCAGAATGGCCCTCAGGTGAAACTTAGCTCTGAAATCTAATCAATTCACAGAGGGAGGAGTTGGTACAAAGGAAAATATAGTGAAGCCTTGACACAACCCTTGAAGACAACTTCTGTTACCATGAATTAACACAATACATCTATTTTAGCCATCTGGTAATCAGATACAGCAGACAAATTGAAGAAAGACTAGGACCCTGTAAATCACAGATATAAGCAAAACACAGGGGCTGCTTCATCTTTCTCAAAGATGGTAAACTTTAAAGGTATATTTTAATACTTTAAAATTACTCTACTTTGTATCATTTAAGATAGATTGCATGTACTGTCAAGCTCTGTGCAATTTCTTTCCCTTTTCCAAATATAATTCATATTGCAGTAATTTCTACCATTGACATCTTCTACATCTTCCAGTCTGTCATATTCATTTTGCTGTGGATCAGCTAGCTGTGCTGCTAGTGTCTGATTAGAATTCACTGTGAGGGATTTTATTTGGTTCCTACTGGGGCCAGAAAAATGTCTCTGCCTCAGACATTTCCCTCATTTCAGAATAAGTTTGCACAGTGCAAAACCGAGGAAGGTAACAAGACTAAAGTGAAGACAGACAACAGTGAGAGAGTTATGTCATGACATGTGAATGGGACACAAGCTGACATGAAAATAATCTTAAACTGTGTTTGGTGTGGGTTTGTGGGTTTTTTTCATTTTTTTTATTCTTTCTTTCTTTCTGTGAATCTGTGCTTTCTGTCAGGACTTTCATTTTAGAATTCTTAATGTGTCTTTTTTTCTTACAAGTTATTACAAACTTGGGTGATAAAACTCCATGTTTGGGCACCTTGCTTGTCTTCTTTTCAGAGGCATTTAATAAACTGATGGTAGTACTGTATTTATGTAGGCATCTCTTAGAATTCTATAACATGTATTGGGTTGTGGGGGTCTTGGGGCGGTTTTGTTCAGATCATCAATGTCCTTAGTGCCAAGTGAAATCTGGAAGTTCTTGGTGCTCTGTTTCTTTGACACTGCACACAAACATATGAACATTTTTGAGGCGACTTGCAGTATATAGCTATTAGTTTTCTTATCTTATGAAGGCCTGGAATGCAAAGATATTTTTATTGTCAATGTTTTTGATTTAAAAAAAAAATCTGCTGAGAAGAGTTTTAGGAGAGCAGAAAAGCTGAGGAGAATTTTAGTTGTCATTTGACTCCAGTGAGCACCTCCATGTTACTGTATGTAAGTAAGGGATTTTGCACTTGTCCTTTCATAATGAGAATAAAATGGAAAAGGAGAAAATGCTTTCCTTCATTAATAGCTGGGCTTAACCTTGTTAAGTCTTAACATCTTAAGATGTTAAGAAATCTTAACTCTGTAACAACTGATACTGCTTGCTTACACAGACAGCTGCATTTTAACTTTCTGCCTATAGTTGAACATTATTGCCACCAGTGTGGTGCTTCCCAGATGTGTTATCTCTTGTTATCTCTTGTTCCAGTTAGCCATCCTTATTTTTGCCAGTTATTTAGCTTTACTCAATTCATTTTTCAGTCCAACACTTGCATTCATTTAATGTTTGCAGTTGGAGGCATTAGGTGGGTAAAATACTGTCATATGATGCTAATATTATCTTTGTGCTGAAGTAATAAATGTGTTCTTGAAAGTTCCTTCTGTGCTTCAGTTTTTCTATTTTTTCTTAAATACTTCCCTTTACTAAGCATATGAAATGGCAGTATTGACTGGAGCTAGGTTCCCAATCTGTAGTAACTTGAGTCTTACCTTAGAATGCATCAGTTAAGTAGCTCCCAAAAACCAAAGAGATCTTCCTTTAATAAAATGCTTGTCTCTTTTCTGTACAAAGTAAAATAGTAGACTGTTGTTTAGGGACTGTATTTGAATTTGTATTTTGTGGATATGGTTTGTGTGCTTAAAAGGCCAGTGTTATACGTGGTACCTCTCAAAGGTTTCCTCAGTATCTATGTAGACTCCTTGCCTAGCCATTTCATATAGGTACAGCATTGCTGATGCTCATGCTTGCCTGTGTTCATTAAAGAAATGTAGGACCATTTTACGCCATACTTTATGCATTATGATCTCTTGTCTTTGCTTTTTGAATTTACAGTGCCTGAAAGCTTCATCTCCTGTGCTACCCGTTGCAGGTAGACAGTAGCGGAGCAATGAAGCTTTTTTGTAGCTGTAAGACTTATTTCTATGCACCTGAATTTCGGTTTGCTCACTTTCAGTATTGCCATACAAATGTTTATTCAGAGAAGGTAACTCTTTCACTCCCTCAGCTTTGCATGGGTGGTGTTGTTTCACAATCCATAAAAGTTTAAACTACACCCTTTTCCCACTTCCACGTAGAAAATAGTAGAAATTTCTCAGTGGTAATGCCCTTTAGTTGTACCACATTAAGTATAAAATTTTCTAATATTGCTTAGCCCACAGTTAAATTATATTCCCCACCTCCAGCATCTCTTTTGTGTTTACAAATTTAATGGCAAGTGTTGTTTATTTTGATGTTAATGACAGTTAAGATCAATACCAGGAATTCTGGTCTTAGGCTGAGTTTCAAGTAGGAAACATCATGTGTTGCGGCATGTCATAATGAACCCAATGTAACATACTTATCTGCTGGAGGAGAAGGCTTTAAGGCTCCAGCCACCCTGGTATGTTTCCACAAATACTGTGGTATTTTTATATTTTCTTTTAATGCCTAAGTGCTTGTCTAAGCAGAGAGATACTGTGGTGGTGTAGTGGGCTTGATGGCGGAATTATCTGGTTTCAACATGAGTCTGTCAAAACATAAGCTTGATGTCAGCAATGTGTAGCAAAACTTAAATAACATTCTACAGTATTTTACATGGAGTTTGGCTATTCTCCTTGAGAAAAAATGCTGATTATTATAACAATGTGAGTATAAATGAAATTTCTTTTGTGCTGTCTTCTCCTTTCAGAGGCATATTCAATGAAGGCATTTTTATTGTAATTTACTGCTATGATGAGTATGATAATTTACAATGGATTGTGATAGTTTTTTTCTTTGAGATATGCTGGGTCTGTGTGTGCATCATGTGGAACGAGAGACCTAGACATTGGCAGGAATCAAAATATCTCCTGAAAAAAGACATTTGTTTGAATAACTCCACAATAGCTTCTTTTCCATTGATAACTTTTGCCATGGTGCTCTGGCATCAGTATGTATGCCATTTGACATGCAAAACTATTTCTCACAATAATGAATAGGTTTTATGGCCAGGAAAACACCATTCTGAATGTCTTAACCATAAAGAAGAAGCTGCAGCTAGCAACAGTTAGTTGTGGCCTTTTTTGCTGGCTGGGGATAACATTGCCTTCCTGAAACCCACCAGCCCTGAGGAACTGTGTTTTCTGGAAGTTAGAGCTGAAGTGTGATACATTCGTTGCGGAGAGCTGGTAGGCTCTGTATCTAACCAACAAGCAAATCTGCTATTTACTGGCTTGCAGAACAAATATGGGAAAAATACTTCCTTTCTCATAAATACAGAAATTCACAGCTTTATTTCTTTGATCAAAATGGTAAAAAAAGCTTTGTCTAAACTGGCACCAGTATTATGTCTATTCTGTGAGGTATTTAGGATGTAGTGTGCATTATGCTACCCTTTCAGGTATAACTTCTCATGCGTAGACAATTTTGCCAGTGTTTTCTCGAGTTACTTATGAGGAAAAGTGAATTAGAAACTTTTTTTCTTATTTTTTGCAAAGTTTGATCCTCAAGATGTCATTCTTTAAAGATGGATGCTTTCTACTTTATGCAGAAAAATGCATCATCATCTTTTAAGAAAGATTGCACTTCCTTTTTGTGTAATAGAAAATCAATGAGAATCGGTCTAACATCGTAAAAATATTTATTTCTAAACCTTCACCTTTATGCTATTAATTATATTTATATGAATATTATATTCTTTTATATGAAGAATATACACGTTTCCTTTCCTGTCATTCTTCGCCTACCACCTAGCCTTTAAACTGCAGATACTCTTCTTCAGCACAGCAATTATTGAAGCTCAGTCATCGCTCCTTTTATCATGTGATTTTTGGGTGGTTTTTAGAAGAATGCATTATTAGAGCACTTACACAGCCAGTCTAGCTGCAACAGCCAGGCAGCAATAGCAGGGCCATTTTTCACAAAGAAAATGTTGAACAGGAGCCAAATGTTTGGTGGCAGAGTCTGTTGCTAGGAAATCAAGTTCCTGAGGCGATTAATGACAAAGCAAGCAATAACAAGAAGGCAGAATTACAGATTTAAGAGAGGGAGAAAAAAAGTGGTTGGTGTTATAATTACCCAAAGAAATCCGTACTCATTAAATTGGCTGTTTTTATGATTGACTTTAATTGGAGGTTAGCTCAGATATTTAGCTCCTTTCCCACCCCTTTAAACACACACATGCACATAATCTGTAGAACTGCAGACTTGTTTTTCTAAGCATTGAGAGGAGCTTGCCCTGTAATTTGATCCCCACTGACAGATGCATTTTCTATGCTGCCATTTTGAATTAACCTATTGTGCAACAATTTTCCTCAGCTCTGTTGAATAAAACATCAAGTCTTATTACCTCAGATGGATTTGATAGAGTAAAAGAATGTACTTCTAGCTGAAGTAGACTATTTGCAATGAGTTCAGTGATTTGAACTCTGCCAACAAGCACCAATAATTTGTGATGTATACTTAAAGAACGAAAGAGAGAAGAGCCATGTGGGGGGTCCTTTTGGCTGTATGAAGTTCAAATGCAAACCTCAGAGTAATATTGTTGTTTGTGCTCAGGTTATTCCCCAAGATCAAGCCTTTTTAGGTAAAGCATGTTAACTAAGATTTTTACCATTAAGCAGATTGGTTTTGAACCAGAGATTCTCTTACCCCCAGAGGTTATCCAAACTGTCGGGCTACTGTGGGATTAGAAAACATAAAAATCAATCCCTCTCTCCCAGAAACCCCAACAGTTGGATTCGTCCTCTGAGACTTCTTTTGTGAAGAGAAATTTTCCCTTGTAAAGTTAAACTGGAATAAATGATGTTTTAAAATTATTTTAAATTCCAAATAATTTGTATCCTGTGGTAAGAGAAGAACAAGCTTTCACCTTACTCACTTTTCTCCCCAATTAGAAGAACCTAGGCAGTCGTTTCAACAAAATTTTGGCACAGAAATGGGGAGGCAACTGACCCTGACATTTAAATCCTGTCATGTTTCATTGATCATATTCAAGACAATATTCCCTACTTGCAGGAACTGATAAGTGAGAAAATATTCTTTTACAGTACCTGTAAGTGAACATACAGAAGCTGACTATAAAAGCTAAATGGTGCCATAGGTCTCCAAATTCCTAATCAAACAGTGAAACAATAGAACTGCTCATATTCTGTCCAACAATACCCACATTACTAATCAGATGCCAATGCCAAGCTGTCTGCTTTGTTAAATACCCAGGTTCCCTGAGGCAAGAAGACAGCTGCTATACTACAATGAAATTTGGTAGCTCAATCTATTTTTGCTACCCTTGGGCTATCAAGCTACTGTTAATTCAGACCACCCCAATTGGTACACTTTAGGGATTTTTTTTTCAAAGTGTTTGTAATTAAAATGATAAAACATCATTATTACTCCAAATATGTTGTGTGCACTTTGCATTTGACAGATACCTACCGAGATAAACCCAGCATGTAATTTTCATTGACATAATGGTTGTGATTGCATTACCATTTTAAAAGTATATTGCTTGCGGTGGGGGGAAGGAAGAGGGGAAAGGGCATGCTTTTATTTCTTTAGTAGAATTTGTAAATGTGTTGAAATACTAAATCAGTCTCTTGGTTGCAAGCTACTTGCCTGCAAAGGTTGAATTGGGCTTTGTAGCAGACTGGGGAGCGGTGAGAAGAGGTGTTCACCAGGGCCAGCTCTGCCACCAGGGACAGGCACCCTCTGTGCCACCCCAAGACCACTGCAGAGACCTCTGCTCCCAGATGCCTCTGCCTTTAGGGACAGTGAGTCTCAAATCATATGTAAAGTCTGTGCAGACTTAACATACTATTTAAATGTAAATTAAAAAGGGAAGCCTTCATACTCTTAAGGGGCGAGGTGAGTCAATTTGAAGGGAAATTTTTACTGCAGGTCCTCTTGCATGTCAGTCTTTATTAGATGCTCTCTTTATGAGAGCACAAGAATTTTGTCTGTTACCATGTCAACTTTGTTAGAGCAAAAACTCAAAACTAAAGCACCAGCAATTCAAGGAGTTAGAAGCTGTGACTGAAACAGTATTGGTTCTATCTTGAATTACTTTTTGTTTCAGTACTTCTCTGATAAGTTTTAAAAAGAATCATTAATTTAAGACTGTTCTGAAGACTAAAACTTGAAATTTGTGAGGTTTTCTAATTTGAGGTAACTTGCTTATTTCGGATGCTGACTACCAAAATTTATAATAAATTTGTAGTCACCGCTCTGTGTACAGTTGATTGAAATTTGAGGTTCCACTTTTCTTCTGAAGGAATTGATCTCATTAACATGTGGAGATGTCGTAGTCTGCATAACCATGAAATAAGTATTCTTTGTGTTTATGTCATCAACTGCCACATTAAAACCAGCATATAAATACTACAGCAATTGTGCTCTGTTTTACATGAAGAAGGTTAATTTTTTAACAGCAAAATCTACATGAATGTGTGTAACTTGAGAGCTAAGTTAAGCTATTTATGGTAGCCCACTACTTGGTCTGAAGTTGAAATTATAGTTTCATTTATCATGTACATGTGTAGTAGGGACAGTGCAGTTGTTTAAATACAAAACTTTTTTTTTCTTGCAAAAAGTTATGATTAATGATTTGCTTTGAGCACTCTGAAATGATAAATTTCTGCTTGTTATTTCAAAGGCAGTAAGTTTTTTGCTAAAATTATAGAATGTTATGTATACATAGTGCAAGGAGATTCATTTATGCTTCTTATCTCAAAAATTGATCTGTACTGAATGACATTGGTCTACGCTGTAGACTACAAGTGTTTTTAAATAGCAGGTGTTGCCAGCAGGATAGGAACCTGCAGGCTACTTCTTGATTCTGCGAGTAATAGGGCAACCCCTGGTATCGATACAGGCTGGAGGATGAAGGGGTCAAGAGCAGGCCTGAGGAGAAGAGCTTGGGGGTACTTGTGGATGAAAACCTGGACATGAGCCGGCAATGGGTGCTTGCAGCCCAGAAGGCCAACTGTATCCTGGGCTGCATCCAAAGCAGCATGGCCAGCAGGTCAAGGGAGGTGATTCTGCCCCTCTACTCCACTCTGGTGAGACCCCCCTGCAGTGCTGCGTCCAGCTCTGGAGCCCTCAGCACAGGAAAGACATGGGCCTGTTGGAGAGGGTCCAGAGGAGGCCACAAAAATGATCAGAGGGATGGAACAGCTCCCCTGTGAGGACAGGCTGAGAGAGTTGGGGTTGTTCAGCCTGGAGAAGAGAAGGCTCCAGGGAGACCTTATTGCAGCCTGCCAGTACTTAAAGGGTACTTATAAAAAAGATGGGGACAGACTTTTTAGCAGGGCCTATAGCAATAGGACAAGGGGTAATGGTTTTAAGCTAAAAGAGTGCAGATTTAGACTAGATCTAAGGAAGAAATTTTTCACAATGAGGCTGGTGAAACACGGGGACTTGTTGCCCAGAGACGTGGCAGATGCCCCATCCCTGGAAACATTCAAGGTCAGGTTGAACAGAGCTCTGAGCAATGTGATCTAGTTGAAGATGTCCCTGGTCATTGCAGGTGGGTTGGACTAGATGGCCTTTAAAGGTCCCTTCCAACCTAAACTATTCTATGATTCTATGAATTACCATTTTAAAAAGTAAAAATGTATTTACAGCATATCCTAAAAATCTGTGTCAAGTAAAGTTGTGTGCTACGTTGTGCTTAGCAATTGTGTGCTTAGAGTAAAAAAGTATTTTGCAAAAATGTTTCTGCACAGATTTTCAGTGATAATATATTAAACGTGTTAATAGCATGCAGATTGGACCTTTTACAACTTTGTGATAGATTCTTTAGCCCTTTAGGAGTCAGAAGAGCTGAGTCCAGCCAGCCTTGCTTGTTATCAGGTTTATTTGAAGATGGAATTGACCAATTCTAAAAATAGGCTCTGGAATTTCATTTGAAAGAGGCTACGGGACATAAGACAGATCCTGATTTTGCCTTCGTGCAACAGAAGAAAAGACCTTTCCCCTTTCTCAGGGGATATCTGTTTTAGCTGAGATCTTTGTGGTGGTTTTGAGTTTCTTTCTAAAGTATAGAACTGTGCCCTAAAGACAGGGCTGAGCAGGTTTTGTGGTATGGCTTTAATCCTTCTAGTCATGGGGCTAATGCTCAATCAGCAGTGTGCTGGGTCACCTGCATGTGCCTCAGACTGTCTGGTTTGGTCAAAAAAAAAGAAGATACTGCTTTTTTCTTTTCTTCTTCCTTTAATTAAGGATAGAATACTAAAGGGACAGGAAATATTAAATTCACTGAATAAGTAGTGAGTGCTGTTTTAGAAGAAATTTCTAAGTTGGAGAAATAGAGGTAGACACTGTTTCCTTCTAAGGCGTATCCAGACCATCGTGGTAGCAGGTAGGGCTTGACCAATGAAACATCATTTTAACAATATGAACAAACTAAAAACACCAGTACTAATCCTTGCAAAGTTTTGACTTAAAAGCTAAGGGCACTTAGATTTTGTGCACAATAGAAGGATTTTGCTGATGTGGCTGCTGTGGAAAACCCTCCTGGGGATTTACACTTCTCTCTGGCATAAGCACCCTAATGTGGACTCAGTTTATAACAGCTGCTATACCAGCAGAAATGCTCTCACCTTCCCAGACTAATTGTACTTGCACCAAAGGTTTTATTGGCAGGACTATGTCGGTTAAGGACAACGTGGTTTTTTTGTGTTTCTAAATAATGTAGCTGCTCGGGCAAAATAATTTAATAAATACCTGGCCATCATATTCACTGGAAATATCAGCGTACTCAGACCCTGTAGTCCACAGATATTGCGAAGCCCTTTCTAAATCACATGATTTCCCATGTGTATTATGTGGCTTATAATGCCTGCCCTTTGAAGATCCGTAGATGAGAAGATCTGTCTTGTTACCACTTTTTATGCTAAAGTTACTGAAGTTGTTTTGCAGAATGCCACTGCTCCTAATAGTTTTTTGCCAACTATGCTATTGCAGATGCAATATAACAATACTTTCCTGCAAATTTGAAAATGGTGGAGAACAGCAGTTAACAGTATTTAGCATGAAATATGCTTCAGCATATGCCTCTGAACATGTCTTTTTTTAGACCATATGGAGTATAATTGGTGCTGAACAACATCAAGGTGTTTTGTGAAAAGTAAAGGCTAAGCATTAGAAAAAGTCATAAGATCTTAAAAAATGGGAGAAAGGGAAGAAAGAAGTACTGAATTTTCTGTCTTGTGCTCTCTGCATAACCTGAAGTGAGAGACCACAATATTTTTAATAGATTTCACAGTAGAGTTAAAATTAAAGAATTCAGCAAAACAATGTCAGGTAGTGGGCATGGAAGGTGGTGTGAGTAATTGGAATGAAGCAGAAACAACCTTACCATCCATTGAGAGCATCAAGGAGAACATCGGCATTTATGGTTGGGCTTACTATCATTGGAACTCTTTGTATAGAATGTTCTTAATGCACTTGATCACAGCAAGTAAGGTAAGAATTAATTTCATTCTTAAATATTAATTTCTGCTGTCCTTTGAGGACTGCAGTCAAAACTTAGAGTTTTTATTCATTTACTTATTAAGATATCTTATTTCCAAGACACAACGTAGAATTAGTAACGCAATGTGCTAAAATTAAAATTCCTTACCACTTTATTGATTTTAATCATGAACTGCAGCTGAATGCAGAAGAAAAATTTACAAACTAGAAGTGACTGAAAATTTTCAACAACATGAAGGATCCAATTGTCTTTGAAGAAAAAGAGAAATTTTCAATGAGCATGTATATAAATGATAGCAAGTATTTATTCCCCAGAACTAAGTGCTGTCCCAAAGTGTTGCTTTATACTGCTGAGAATGGGCTGAAGAGAGTTTCTGCTGAGGGCTGTAGATTCTTATCTGCCTAATTGAGCCATCATTTGTTGACATGAGGGAAATCATGTGACCTGCCTTTAATGCATTTTTCAGTAGCAGCAGGAGTGTAAAATGTAGTTCATGGAAAGGGAACAGAAAATGTTACGATTTTTTAGAATGGCCTCCTATACAGAATACTGTGGATTTTGTATTGCAGCAGAATCAAATGTTTGAACATTCGTATGGTAAATATGTTATATATAAAAGATTCTAATTATTTTGAAAGCATTGAACTTCTTTCTATTACAAAGCCCCCAAACCTTCAGAATATGAATTTAACAAGTTCTTCATTTTATCAGTATGATGATAAAATTATGTCAGTAGAATTGAAAGCAGGTTTCATCTTTCTTTTCTTTTGAGCAAAATGTCCCCATAGTAATTTGCCCAATTGCAGAGTTGGTACCAAGTGTTGTACAGTGGTAAAAGGAATAACAGAAAACATTCAATATTATCATTTAGTAGATAAGTACCAGAGAAGTGTATTAAAAACGTCTGTAATTGGAGGCACATTCTCTACGTTATTCAGTCCATCTAGCACATCAATTTTATATTAAACTTCAGTCATGCTCCCTAAACAAATATCCTATTTTATAGAATGTAGAATTACAGGCATGCTGGTGTCTTTTAGAGAGCTCCGTTTGCTAGGATAGTCTTTTTTAAATTTCAGGTTTGTTTTTAAAGTGATTGCTGGTTGTTCTGTTGGTGAAGTGATATCATAGGTTGGAATGTAGGGGTACGGTAGCAAAAACACTTTTGAATGATATGTAGAAATAATGTAACCAAGGGACATGAAACTGGTATAACTCTGGAGGTTAGCTTGCCAATGAATAGAAAAATCTCATCGTGTCTGCTAATTTTCATATCACTAGCAGTCATGTCACCAACTGACCTGACAGGGAAGAGTATCGGAAGAGTACTTGAGTCATCCTGCAACTGCAGATCTCTGTAGGAAATCCTCTAAGCTGAAAATAGTTGGCAGCTGGAAGAGTGTTGTATGTGCTGCTTTTATTTTACTCTTGTCTAGACATCCACTTGTGGCTGTTTGTTGGGATGTGATACTGGACTAGGAAGACCTTTGAGCTGATAATTTACCATTGCAGCTTTTAAGTTTAAAAGATTCATGGCTTGCACCTCTCATTCTTAATTTTGGACCTAGTGAGAGAAGAAAAATGTGAACAATAATGAAAAGTAAGACAAAAGTGTTAGAGGTGAAAAAGAAAAGTATAAATCTTTAGATGTTAGGAAAAAATGCTCCTGGGCATGTTATAACATTCCATCTTTATTGCATGAAAAGTCTACACATACTTTAGTGGTTTATTTTCAGAAAAATTGTGATCATATTAATAGAGTACAGCTCACACACTTGTGAACCATTTACTGTGTTTTCCACAGTGTTCAAGCTATTGATTTTAGATTTGAAAACAGATTTTGTTTAAGCCATAGTTGTCTTAAGCCTGTATTACTGCCTAGGAAGAGACTCACCAGTTAATATCTGCTCTGAAGGCCAAATTTTTAATTCTGACTGTATAATGTAATAATATGTAAGTAAGTAGAAAATTCAAGGGCAGATGTAGACTTTCACATGTAGAAGGCAACACCTAGCATGCCACCTAGGACATGAATTCTATTTTCTAAGCTGAAGGCTATAAATGGCTATAATGGCTAAAAAGCTATAACTGAATCCCAGGCAATATATGTTTAAGCTGGATTCAAGGTCGTCCTTGCCTCCTCTTGTTTTCCCCATTTGGGAGAATAATTCTTACCATTTGACAGAGTAAGGGATATTTTGGTGCTGAGTGACATATTGTCAGGAAGGAAGAGCACTGCCACATTTCCCCCCATTCTCCTCATTTCAGCCCAGTTAGATCAGAGAGTAGAAACCTTACACTTTGTCTTGCTTCGTCCTTTCTACTCATAACATAAATGTATTTGTGCGTGTGCAACTGATGCATCACTCGGGATTTGGAAAGTCATGTTCTCCTCCTCCAAACAATAATTGAGCAGTATTGTTACAGCCAGTAAGAGTTTTTTCCAAAAATCTAAGTTCAATCATCATCTTGTCTTTTCATTCTTATTAGTAAGTAATGCTAAAAGTAGTCATCTACATTTTATTGTAAATAGATGCTACTTAACATTGCATCAGTCTTACAATACTGTATTGTCCTCTTGCTACAATAAAGCTAAGTTTTCAATTTTTATAATTTTAACCGTAGGTAGTTTTAGTTTTAAATTTATGGAAAATACATAGCTTAAATTTATAGAAAATACATGGAAGCTGCTTCCACTGGTAGCTGGAAGACTTAAAGCACGAAAAACAAAACCAAAAAAGTCTTAATATTATTGAGTGTGTGTGCCTTTTAGGTTATAACATGCCCAGGAGCATTTTTTCCTAACATCTAAAGATTTATACTTTTCTTTTTCACCTCTAACACTTTTGTCTTACTTTTCATTATTGTTCACATTTTTCTTCTCTCACTAGGTCCAAAATTAAGAATGAGAGGTGCAAGCCATGAATCTTTTAAACTTAAAAGCTGCAATGGTAAATTATCAGCTCAAAGGTCTTCCTAGTCCAGTATCACATCCCAACAATGTGTGTTCTTCGTTTTGCCAATTCAAAATGTCCAATGGAAATAAATTTCTGGTTTTAATACAACAAGAAAAGGGAGATTGAGGTAATAAGAACTTGGATTTGTTGATAGGGCCACTGGCAAAAAATTGACTCATCCGTACTGGAAGGGCAACAGTAGCCCACAGCTAAATGAAAAGAAAAATCAGTTACATTGTGTGTACTCTTAAGTTTTGCTTAATTATTTGAAGTAAGATTAAATACTTGATATGACATCAATAAACTAAAAATTTGTGTTATGAATTAGGCAAAATCTTAGAGACAATCCTGTACAATTTTTGGGCTAAATGTAGAATGTGTTTATAGTCCCTTCAAGTTGAAGAGCTCTGGCTAAATATGGAAGTTTTGATGAAATGCATAAAACATGTTAGCTGTAAATACTACGTAATATTTGCTTTGGAGTTCTGTTTGTCTTTACTGATAAGTTTGCCTAGCAATGCTCAGAAATTATGATTGCCGTGAAATGGATGATGGTTCAAAAATAAGCCCTGTTCAAATTAGGGGTTAATATTTGCCTGATATGACAAATGAGTAAGAAGTTTTAGAGCAGGCGTAAAAACAGTCCTCAAATTAAACTCCGTTGTTTAAAAAGAATGAAAAGCTTTTAGAAATCCTGTGAAACACTGTGGGTTCATCTTCCACATCAGTAGAGTTTATTGCCACAAGAGCCACAAATGTTTGAGAATATATTATAATAAGCTACCCAGTTCTACCCAGATGTCAATTATTATTATTAATGACTCATTTTGCTTTGTAATTGCCATAAAGTTTTTTCATTACCAAAACCTCTGATGAGAAGACAGCTTTCCCAAAATTTCTCAGCACGTTGTTTTTTATATTGAACTTTGTTTATTTTCTAAAAGCACTTAACTTCTAATGTCTGATATAAAGTTTTTTTTGTCTGACATGCATTATAAAAAGATGCACATATGGTTGATCTGTCTTTGGTTTATTTTGTATAGCTTTGTTTGGCATAATGTTTCAAATAATGGAACACCACAGATCCTTCAGCCCCAAAATACTCTCTGCTGTGTTGATAATATTGGGCCAGAAAGATGGGATTTCATTATTCTGTCATCTTTGTTCCCTCTAAATTGCCACATTAAAAAGATTACTGCCATGTTGGCAAAAAAATCTTGCATTTCAGATGTGTGGAAGTAGAGGACTTAACGTTACAAAGGTGGTTGGCTTAGTCTCCAGAGAGATCCTTTTTTTAAATCTCCTTAGACTGCAACCTTCTTCATTATAATGTTCTCTATACTTTGTCTTTTATTTTATAGTTTAATTTGTTTGTGCCACATGGAAGATTTCTGTTGCTTACTGTAATTTGATGTAAAAATATAAAAATTAATCTTGTCATTCTCAGATTCTCTCCTGCTGATGGGCTGCAGGATTCAGTAGCCCACAGTCACGTGGGCCTTTAAAACTGAGTCACGGACCTCATAAATCATCTAAAACGCAGTAATGGTACAATCTGCAGCTGTTGTCATACATAGGAGGTATCACTTTTTTCACAATATGGAAGGAAATTAAATGAGAGAGGGGGCAAAGAGCATGTTATAAAGGAGTTTAGTGCGCTGCAGGTAATGCTGCTTGTGTTTTTATTCAACATATTTAAGATACTTTGTTAGGATGTGGGATACCCCATTTGGTTTACAGTGGGGTTTTTCTGAAAGGGTAGCATTGGTTAAGCAGAATAAAGCAAACAAATAATTTTCTGCAGACATATGTGGTTGAAGTTCAGTGACTGTTGGCTGTTAAGAGCCCCAGACTAGTGATGGTTGATTTACCTTGCACTAATGTGGGTGCGTATGGTTGGTGGTTCAAATGTGGCAGTAAATCTAAGCGTAGTTTTTCTCCAATACTGCTCATATTTTTGTCATATACCTCACAGTTTTTATAAGAGACTGTTATGTGCTAGTAAGACCACCCGATAAGTTTAGAACTCAGTTTCATGCCTTATGTTGACTATACTGTATACTTACTAATTAAAGTTTTGTTTAAAAAAATTATTAAATACCGTGTCATATGCGCATACTGGGTATTTGAATTTTTAATATATATGTTACAGTGGGTTCCTCTTTCAGTAAAAAGATAGGTTGTCATCTGAATTCAGCAAGCTAATCCTAAAAAAAAAAAAAAAAGGTCAGAAATTTTCAGAAAATAAATTTTCAGATACTAGCAAGTCAAATACAAAAGTAAGCACACTTTCAAGTTGCTGCTTTGTCAAAATGGATTTAGATTTAGGGAAATTCCTGTGGATTTAAGTGAATTCTCCCAAGAAGTGGTGTACCTGAGAGAAATGAAGAAAACTACTTAACTTGCTATGAAATGCACAACATTTATTATCACTTCCAAAGCTGATATTGCTTGCATTTGCAGCTGTTTACAACTGGCTTGAAAGCAGTTGGATAAGTCTGCTTTCAGAGATGGCCATGCTGCTCCAGCTGGGACCCAGCAGGAGTATTGACAGTAGGTTTTAGCTGAATGGGGAAATTGAGCTACTTTGAGCTCAGTAATGCTTTGATTAGGGATACTTTGTGCTCTGATTGATCTTGATAGTTGAAGGTGCTGTCCAAAGTTATACAGAGGTTGTTTAATACAACTGTTCAGGCATGGGTCAGACAAAGTTGTTGTCACTTAAATTTTCCTTTTAAGTCCAAAACCAAGAATTAACCTCATCCCCTCTATTTGCTTTAAATTAGTGATGTTGATTAAATAAACTCCTTTTTTTCTTTCCTCTTGTGTCACTCTCATTACATATTTAAACATATATAAAACTGAGATTTAGATACACCTTATTTTAAAATATTTTCTTCAACAGAATAAAAAAGAGAAATATAAATGAAAATAAAACTGTGGGACAAAATAAGAGCAACATTTACAATCTTGAGAGAGTGAGCTGATAGAGTAAGACAAGTGCTACGGGAAGAGTAGGAGATCATGGTCATGGTATAGGGAAGTGTGCACAAAATACTCTCTCAGCTTTCAGTAATCTGCAGCTCAAGGTCTTCCCCAGGTAAAGGTGGTGGTAGCATGTTGCTCAAGAGTTCTTGAAGTTCGTGAGTTTTTCCCAAGTAAGTATAAATAATAGTCTTTTGAACTGCATTTGTGGCATCCTGGAATAACAAGTCATACGCTTCAGTAGTGTATGTATGAAGTATATGGGGTTTTTGTTTAGAACTTGTCACCTGGTAGTTTTATTTGATGTCCTTTAGTCCCCATAGTATGAGAGACACTGAGCAATTGTTTTCTGTGTCCTTCCTGATGCTAGAAGCTAGCTGTTTGTTCTAGAAAGAGTGTGTTCATATGAGATGGTCAACATGAAGCGAGCAATGATGTGAATGTAGAATGCCAGGCTGACCCCATATGGATCTCATTAGTGTGGGTAGGTTGTGAGGAAACGCATCTAGCTTTTGAGGTGGAAAAGGCTAATGTGTGCAAAGGCTTTAAAGTCTTAAGGGTCGCCTGCAGAAACTAGGAAATGGTGGATAAAGCTGTGAGTTTATAGCGTTTATCGCTCTGCTGTTACATGAGTACTCTGAATGCACACTAAACTGAAGGTGCTGCAAGATGTACTTTCATACTAAAAACATGGATAAGCCCCAGGTACGGCCTTTCCAGAAGTTACCATGGAGTACATACTGTATTACAATCTAGCTTACCCAGAGAGGGAGAAGACCCCCCATCCCTGGAAACATTCAAGGTCAGGTTGGACGGGGCTCTGAGCAACCTGATCTAGTTGAAAATGTCCCTGCTTATTGCAGGGGGGTTGTACTAGGTGACCTTATAAGGTCCCTTTCAACCCAAAGATTCTATGATTCTCTGTTTATTTTCCAGTGTGGACAAGCCCAAGTACAGCATGTGTGCATAACTTTCTATTTTCTTACAGTAACTTTATCTTTCCTTTTTTTTCACTCATATATTAAACATAGTATTTCTTAATTTTGTGAGTAATATTTGGTTTTCACATGTTCGTGGCATCCTGGCTCTAAATTTCACAGTCACGATTTTCTTACTCTCTTTTTGTACACTGGGTCTGCCTGCAATCATGGACACCTGTTTCTGGCTCCCAAGAGCTGAACACTGTATTTCAGATGAGGATGTATGATTGTAATTTATTCAGAATTATTTCCTAAATTTAATATAGACTCTTTCTTTGCTTTTTTCCTAGTTGCTGAGTAATGACTTTTTCTCAAGTAGGTAGACCTTGAGGGAGTGTCATTTTTGCCTAGTTCAAGCCCTTGACATTAAAACCTCTTTTTACTCATTTGAATGGCTGTGGAAGACCTAGGGTAGAATTGTATAAATATTCTAGTGCTGGAGAATGGAGATGAAAAGATACAAGAAAAAAAACCCCAATCATCTAGATTTGGGAGGATAAGGACAAAAGAAATGAAACAATTGACAGCGTGTGAGAATCGTACATGTCTTGAGGCCTGAGTCTGTATGTCTGGTTTGGTGTTGCCAGTGAAGAAGAAAGCAAGCTGAAGAAAGACTGTATTCTTCCCAGAAATCACTTTGCTATTTTGTAAGTGATATCTAAATAGATTTTGTGAATAAATAGGTTTTGTGAAGTTGAAAATCCTGCACAAAAGAAAGGAAAATTGATATTGCTTACATTGTTTTACCCCATTTTTAATTGGCATGCAAAGATTTTTTTTGGGGGAAAAAAAAGTTGTTTTGTGGTTTATGTTTTACATTGTTTTGCAACTCACAGAGCTGCATACATAGGTATGTATACTTTCTGCCAAAAGTGTAGCCTTGTACTGCTTTTAAAAACCTGAGATTATTGGATAGCCAGTAGCACTAAGTTAAAAAAAAACCCAACAAAACAAAACTTGGTAATTTAAAATGTGGGCTGCTACACATGGCATAATGCCAGAACAGTCAGTGATTTGCAAAGAATCAGTAATAACCTGAAGAGAATTTTATCACCATATACCTTTGTACAGCAGTTTTGCCCTCCTACACCTAACCCTGGCAATTGCCTGTGGCTTTGCTAAAAGTAAGGATATAAAATCAACCTTACAAATCATTCCATGTACTCAAAGCAGCAAATATTCTTATTCATACAGGCTGTTGTGCAGAGCACTTAGGATTTGTAAAGTTAGTTTTGTAGACAAGTGTAACAAAGTAATCAACAAATACTTTAAACAGAAAATAGTGGAAAGTGAAGGAGGACATCGTGGGCATGCAGTGGTGCCTTGTGGCATGCTTTTTTTGTGGTATTGCTGGTTTCTTAAATAGTCTGAGAATGGCATTTGTAAAGTGTGAATGAGCTGTATTTCTGCTCACGCCTTAGAATAGTGTGTGTGCCTTCAGATACCATCTAATTTAATTCCTTTTTCCTTGGATATGGTCTTAGTGGCACCACAGTATAAATAGTCCAGGTATTTTACCCTGACTGGTTGCTCTGGGATTCTTTCCTAGAACTTTTTCTGCACAGATCTGCTAATCTGTTTTGCCCCCAAAAAACATTCCCACCTTCTTTATATCTGTTCTTGAATTACAGGAATACATTTATCAGTATAATCTGATAGTAACTTTACACACACAACCTGGTAGTAATAAATTTTAATGTAGAATTTTTGCACTCAGATTGAGAGTGCTCCCTAAAAGGGCCCTGTGTAACTATGCAAGGACGTCATATGCATTTACGCTACGGAGCTAGGTCGGGTTTTCTAAGCTCAAGTTGATGCACTGAAGTTTGCTTACCTTGAGTGACGGTGGACACGCAATGTGCAAGATAGCACTTCAGTTACTATACATGCCCTGGCATTGCTGTATCTTGTGTGAGGCACAGAGGTTCCTGGGGCTCATCCCAGGGTTAGCTAAATCAGTAAACTAAATGGCTATCCCATACATTTCCTAAGCAGTTATGATAAAGCTAATCCATCCTTTTGGGGCACGTGATTATATGTGGCAAAGAATTAGAAGTCTTGCCTTGGAGCTTGTCAGCAACCACATTCAGACTAGTTACATTAGCAGGAACTGAGCTGTTATAGCTTGAATTTTATTGTATATTGTGGTATAACGGTTTCTGCTATGGCAAAATGCATCCAGCTGGCAGCCTTCTCCTTCCCTTATAGGTTACCACCCACACGACAACACTCCAAAAGATAATGTCCGTATTTTCAATTGAACTCTGAAATGTAAAAAAAAAAAAAAAAAAAATCCATCCATAAAAAGGGCTAGTGGTTAGCAGTACCATTGTTGCCACCTCAAGAGCTGTTTTTTCCTCTGAATCATTGTTCATAATATAACAAGCCTGATGATAAATACCAAATATTCGTTCTCAGGGGAAAATCTGAAGAATATTTTCTTTAAAGTACCAAACAAATTGAGTATTCCAGTTCTTTTAAAACAAATATTTTCTGGAAGACTAGTCTCTCACAAAAGTGGATATTGATGTGGTATCCATGTGTGACAGAAAAGGATTGTTTGAGCTCACTCAAGTGAAGTCTTCCACCTCTTTTGTAACAAATACAGACACCAGTGGATGAATGGCTGTTACAGCTGGTGCCTGTTGCAATCACATGTTCTACTTACGGATCTTGCCTTACTCTAGACTTGATGTATTACAATAATTGAAGTAATAAACTTCACAGTGAAAGATTCAAGAGGTAAAAGGTACAGCTTCTACTCAGACTGGAAATGCCTCTCTTTATTAAACTGAGGGTTCGGAGTTTAGGAGAGCAGCATTTCTGTGGCGCTTTTTTAATGAAAAGACTGTTTCAATGTTTGCTCTATTTCTAGGGAGTGTAGGTGGAAGAAGGCAAAATTTTGTTAAACACATGCAAATATAACAACATTCTGACAGGCGCAATGTTAATTTATAAAAAATTCCTTCACGTGTGAATAATTGATAGGGCTAAAGTCTCCTACTGAAGTTTCTACATGACAGATCCATTTCACAAAGGAGCTTAATTCTTTCTTAATGATGCTTTTAAGGCTGATAAATGAGTGGCTTCTTGAAATGTGCCTTTTAGCATTGCAATGTCTTTCATTCATATTTTTCCATACAGAAGGTCCAAATAGTTCTTCATTCAAGTGACCTATAGCCTGTGTAATCTCAGTATTTTCATGTGTGGTCTTCAGCCCATAGCAGCAATATCAATGTCTGTGCTGCAGAAAGAAAGAGAAAACTAACAGGTGTCTGTGAATGCAAGGAAGTGTTTGGGAAGTAGAGGTGGGGTGCGATGCTATCTGTAACTTCGTAGAGGCTTCTTTGGAAACTTGGTACTTCTGGAGTCCTGGTGTCCCATACCAGTGTCTCATAGCATGATGACTACCTATTGTAGGAACCCTGCTTGTCAGCAATCCCAGCATTGAAGCTAACGTATTTATTTGTACAAAATGCAAGGTCTCTGATTCAGTGTGTCTTCCATAAGACAAAACAAATTCATACCTCAAAAAAACCCAACCCCCACCCCAAAAAAATCACCAAAAAAATTGGTTTACCAGTTAGTTTATATTTCTTACTATTGCTTTCCTTTTTTGTTTTTGTTACTGTAATATTCTACCTTTTTTTTTGATAGTGACTAGGTTTTTTTTCATATTTGTCACCTCATAGAAGAGAACACTGATAATTTCTCTTAATTTAACTTTCTAGTGAGGTTGATGCTCTTATTATTTAATAATAGATCCATATAAAATATTTCTATAGAAGTTAATGGACAAGATTATACTCTGCTCCATAAGGCTGCCCAGCTAAATATTCAGGTGTGATACTATGTTTTCCCTTAGAATCCTGTGGTTTCCATGTGCCTTGTGAGTAGAACATTGACAGAAAAAACATATACAGAACTAGAGCTCTAGTTCTGTCTGTCTAATCATCTTCATCAATCAGTCTAGCTGTTAAAGGAGTTAAATGCCAGTGATGTGTTGTTTAGCAAGATTGCTCTATCCTCGAAACAAGTAGTCTTATTGTTGCATTAACTGGTCCCATGCACCTACATTTCCTTACAGTTGGTTCACGGGGCAATTTTAGTACATGAATTCAAGTGTAGTTTTCAAAAGTGCTCTCTTACTTGAGAAAGGCTAGTCTGAAATATTGCATTTCCCTGGTGCTAAACTCCTTTGTCCCTGAATCGCAGTGTTTTTTTCTGCCATAGCATAAGGTGTTCAGGAAAAAGCACTTGATCCTGAAGGCTTACAAGCAAAAAGAATACTGGTAGCGATATTGTAACTGTACAAAAAAATCTCTGAGAACTGCCTGTTAGGAATGGATTTCATATGTAGGGGAAATAATGGCCATTAGGGTACAATTCGTAGTGAGGGGATCTTAAAATAGATTTTTGAGGGTTTTTTCTATTTCCTGGACTTTTGACCATCCTATAAGGTCAAAGGTGGAATTGTTGCCTAGATGGTAGATCCTGCTGTGGTGCTGGTTTACTTCAGCATGCAGCCTTGTATTACAGAAAGAAATAGCAGAATAATATATCCAATCATAATTTGTGAGAAGCTCAGTTAAAATCTACAAACTAAGACGACCATCTGGTTTGTTACAGTCTTCCTGAACATTTAAACAACAGTGTGCATGTTTCAGCTTCAAGCTGATCTCTCAAAAATGTGTAAATGCATGCTTTACACAATTCTGTCATAAAATTCAGTTGGTTGCCTTACTTATGTGCCCTTTTCACAGCGTTCTCTCACATCCCACTCATCTTTAGCAAACCTCTGTAGTTATTCCTACAGATTAAATTGGTGCTTAGAGATGAGTAGAGAGCTGCAGGCTATGCATCTTGTGGATCTGATGTGATCTTTGAAGGCTGATGATGATTTGTGGATAGGCTTTTTATTTACCTGTTTAAACCTGGGAGTAAAGTTGACATTCAGAAATAGCGTGCAGCTCTTGACATGTAGCATGGAAGCCTGAACGTGAATGCTTACAAGAAGATAGATGACCATCGCTTTTGTGCTGGTTTCAGATTTGTGCTGGTCAATAAACTTCCTTTCCTGTTTACTGTTTCAAAGTAACAATTTTGCTTCATGAACAAGTGAAGAGTGTCTTGGCACAGAAATAAACTCTTAAACCCATGCATCTTTGGGCTAGTAACATTACAAAGGTGAAGTTTGAACAGGGAGGCAAGACAGTAAGTGCTTTTTTTTCTTGAACTGCAGGAGTGTATTGAGTGCAACAAACATAAGGCAAAAGGGATTACAAGATCCATAAAAACGTTGGCCCAAGTAGGCACAACTGTTGATCTAGTCAAGAGATGAATGGATGAAAATCACACGTGTTATCTTCCTCAGATTCTCTGACTCAAAGTTCTGAGTATGTAAATGTTACTGTTATTCAGTATTTAATTGTAAAATTTACTAAGATATTTGATCCTGAGTTTTTAGTGATGTGATATTCCATGCATTTAACTGTATACCACATGGAAAAAAAAAAAGTGACTCCTTAGTATATACTGTTTGATGGAAAGGGGGACTAAAGGAAACCTTTCCTGTGCTGACAAACTTAACACAGAATTCCCCAAAGTCTGCCTTTACAGTAATATTTTTTCTCGGACTTCAGGTTCTGTTGCTATAAATGTGAAATTACTCTTAAGAATGCCTTACATCTTTTATTTTAAGGCTATTTATATATAAAGGTGTTACTGAATTTGCTGCTTGTTGTGCATTTTCAGAATTGAAATTCAATGTTAAGGCTTGGGATCAGCATTTTTTCGAAGTTTGCAAAACTGTAATCCTTGAAAAATATTGTACATAAAATAGCAAGCTGTTTTGTATTTGCTAAAAGCTGAGAAAGTTATTACTTTGGCTTTTGCGAAGTAAGATGACTGAAAAAAGAAAAGTTTATCAGAGAGGATTATGGAAGGAACAGATTTATGGCAAGTGTCTGATATATACCCAGAATCCTCATGTTCAGCTAAACCAGACTTGCCCTGGGCCTTCTGGAGCACAATGCCCTTAGCAAGTAGCTTTCCACAGCTTTTTCAGGAAGCAATATTTTTCATCAGAAAGAGGGTCACTCCACTGTTTTTCTTTTTCCTTCTCTCCTGTCTTATCTTTTGAGTTCAGGAAGTATTTTAAATTTACAGCCAGCTTTGAAGGCATGAAGCAAGTTCAGCCCCAAAAGTATTTCCTGTTATGGCATTAATCTAATTCCATGAAAGTAGAACTGATTTTTCATCTGTAAAGTAGATAAAGTGCCTGGAGCAGCAGACCATTACTCTGGGTTATCATGATAAAGAGGCTTAGTTTTGACACCAAAGTGTTTATCGGCCTAACCAGGGGAAGATTTCATCTTTTTTGTTGAAAGAGATATTAATGGATTATAATATTTCTTTGTTTCATGGAGACAATGAGTTCATATTGAAAATGTTGACCTGAAATAACAATGTTCCCATAACATATTATAAGTTAATTTATCTGGAAAGCTACCAGTACCTGGGGGAATAGGGAAAACTAGTTGTAAAATAATAATATAGTGGGCAAGTATGTCATAAGTACATGATAGTGCTAATTTCAGAATTATAAAATAATTTTTAGAGCTCTGACTGGAACTGATGTTTTCTTTATGGCTTCAGTGGTGCCTGTGAGTGTGGTTCATCTGATCTGCCTCATTTTAAGGATGTTCCAAAATATATTACATAATAGCACTCAGATACTGTAGGTGATAAAAAGTTTCACACTTCTTTTAGTGGCTAAAATGATGTCGCCTTTATGTTTCTAACAGTGCTTAAAACATTCTGCATTTACCTAGAAATGGGCAACATTTTATACCTTATTCCTTTTTTGTAACACTGCCTTTTACAGTGTTTAGGATTTTGTTAGTATTTATGTTATAAAGAGGTAGTTTAAAGATAATACACTTGTCCATAAAAACTAGGGCCAACTTAAAGCTTTGACTGTATCCCAAGTGTGTACCTGTACAAACTACATATGCTTTCAGACTATGGGAGATACAAGAAATCTCACAGTGCACTTCTTCCCCACTCCAATTCCAGCATCTGTATTTAGGTGTCATCTCCCCAGAGTAACATTCATCTCCATATTTGTTTGCTCTCACTTTAGAGCTAGAGATAAATGGTATTCACTGGTCTTGTGAGTGTTAATATAACAGTATAATAATAGTAGTTTTTACTTCACGTGTAATTAATAGGTTTTGGTATGTGAGCTCCTGAGGACTAGGAATTGATGCATTTTTTCCTCACTGACCTCTTGGGGAGCGTTGTCTTTGCCTTGCCTGGGGAGGTAGGAGCCTAAATTTGCCCTTCCAGCAGGGAGGGGCATGCCAAAGGGATGGTATATGGGGTGGCAGCCAAAACAGATTTCTGCTAGCGTAGGAAAAAAAATAGGGATGCATGGGCCAAATAAGCCATAAATACTTAAGGTTGCAGGAATCCCCAAGACTGACTTCACAGTCGAAAGAAGGACTGTTAAGAAGCAGGCGGAGAATGAAATGTCATTCTGAGTCGGAATCATTTTCAGGGACAGCAAAGCCTGAGCCCATGGTTGGTGTGAAGGACCAGAGCCCAGCTAGGGCAGCTGGAATTGTCCTGAGGATCTGCTGGGCTTGAAAGTCTGTTGGCTGAAAGGCACGCACAAACATCGTGCGGCCGCCCCGGGAGGAGGGGATAGCAGTGCAGTGTGCACTTGCTTCGCTTCTGTGTCTGTCGCCAAATGTAAGAGGTGGTTTGTTCCAGAAAAATGTCTAGGCTCACCTGGGCTAATTCTCTTACAGCTTCAGGCCTTGAGCTATGAATTCTACCCCAATTGATTTTGTCATTTGGAAAATAAAACTGCTAAATGGTTGAGTGTGATTGTATAACTATGTGCAAATTCATTATTTTTAAAAACTGCTTACAGCATTTCCATGACAGACAGTACAGTCTTAAAGATAAATAAGACAGCAGTGTTTGCAAATCTCTGTATCTGAAAACATTTCAGGCAAGGATGTCTGTACATTTCTTGTGGAGGGTAGTGTACCCAAGTTTGTTCTCCCTGTCCTGACTTCGTGTCTTCACTTGTCTAGTGTTATAATCTGTTGGGTTGCACTCTGAATTGAAGCAGGGAACTGAGCTCAGTGAAAGAAAGGAAAAAAAATGTTGGGTTTTTTTTAGCTCATCTCCTAGCAACCCCACAAACAATTCTCCCATAAAACTGGCCGTGGTGTAGGGATATTAATGAGCCATTGGGGAAGGTGGAGGTTAGGAATTACTTGCCATAGCACTGCTGATGATAAAAGTGTGCAAGTAATTGTGGCCTAACCCTGTCTACGTCACATTTACATTAAAAAAGGGTATATGTGGGTCATATTTATTGACCCCCACTTCTAATACCATTATGCTTATACATTATTATTATTATTGTGGACTTCCAGGACATTAAAAATATCTTTTTATTTAAATGTGGGTTGATGGTGTTGTAGTAGATGAGTAAAAACTGGTATATAAACAGAAATTTAAATTTGAAAGATTTCAAAGAAATGAGACTATTATAATTTTTTCCTTTTGCATAAGGCGTAATGACATAAAAATTACACATTATGTGTTGGGTTTTTTTTTTTAATTACTTATAAAATGGCAATTGTCTTTATTTGTGCAGTGTCTGTTAGGGCAGGTCTGTAGTGGTGCATTCATTCTGCAGTAGATCTTCAGCTTCAAAGGCAATGTAACAAGCCCCTCGAGCCACTTTCCCCCCTGGCTTTCCCAAACTGCAGCCTGGAAGTCTGCTGGGGGAGGGGATGGGAGCATCTGGGCCTAAAAGGATGGAGCACTTTCAACTCTCTTTTCTGTGCTGTAGAACAGCTGTTGAAAGAAGGTAACCACCATGCTTTAGAGCAGCAATTAGCACTGCTCTGGCATATGTTGAAATGCTCTCACCCATCCCCCGGGAAAGTGAAAAATTATGTGAGGTGCCAAGGTAGACTTCCCTTCTCTGTTGTATCTCCTGTAGGATGCCTTCCTGAGATGGTATTATGTCTTTAGTCTATTCATTAAATTTCTGTCTTTTGATATTTTGGGGAACAGGGAGGTGAAGGGAAGGAAAATGATGATTCCTCCTCTTACGAGTAGATTTGTTGCATATGATCAATATTTAAAAACTTTCTACTGAAGAGCATTGGCTGTGAATGCCCTTGTAGTTTCCTTGGTTGTAGTTTCCTTGGAGGAAGGAAGGGGGAGTTGTGTATTATTACAGGAAAAGTATGTCTTGCTCTAAAACTGCACCTATGGTTTCAATTAGTCAACTCTGAATTATAATAATGTAATGAGGAGGTGGGGATAACCTGGGTAATTGCAAATGTGACTAACACAAAACATACGTAAAATTAGATTGTAAGAGCCTCCATTGAGAGCCTAATGGAAATAAAAGTCTTATGATAACAGTTGGTGCGCATGGAAGATCTCATCCAGTTAGACACATGGAAGCAGGTAGATGCTTACATTGCAGCAAAGAACTTGCACAGCTGTGTCACTCCTGTACGCAGCCAGCTCTCCAACCAAACCAGGCTTAATAAGACACTCCAACCATGGATGATCATGAGTAGCATGGAAGTGCTTGGAACAATACTTCAGAAGCAGCAAGCACCTTGTCTTTGTGAGTAAGGGAGTATTTATTGGAAAAGGCCATCTATGAACTACTGAAATGATTTTTCAGAACCATTGTTAAGTAAGCCTTTCAGTTTTTTTTTTCCTTTAAGTATTGATAATTGATAAATGTTATCTTGGTCAGATATATTTGCTTCTGACTTTCTTAGTAGTTTTGACTGTATTTAATAAATATAACATGCCTTCAAGCTGCAGCTTTGTGGCAGTCAGAGATGATGCACTTGTATTTCATCCTTCTACCAGAAAACGCAAGCTTAGTATGTAGTGTGGTAGCTGAAGAATAGATATAAATTGTTCCCTTTCTGAATGCTGATATGGAAGAAGCATACATGACTGTTCACATCTGTAGCAACTCTTTGTATTCATTCAGTTATATGCCTACTTCAAAAACAAATTTAATGTAATTTGAAGGGGCAGAAACTTGAAAGAGAAAATAAGCTTAAGGTACAAAAATATTTTCTATTGATTTGGTTGGCAACTGTATCTATCACCACCTTATCTAAGGCCAAGACAGAAACATCTCTATCATTTCCTTTCCTTGAAAGAAGGAAAAACATTAGAAAACGTTAGAAAACATTGTCTGAGGATTCTAATCAGTCAAAGGAATCTCTGAAGTAGTATTTTCCCTAGCAAGTATTTAAACATTTTGGTTTAGATTATTAGAGATAATCCTGCTGCTCAAGCAATCCCTGAAGCTTCTAGGGAATTACAGGCACGTAAGCTGGAGGATTTTACCAGACAAATTTTAGTAAAGACTATAATAAAATAGAGTTAATGAATGCCTGGCTAAATATAGTCCATTTGAGAGAAGTCAGTATGGCTTCTGCAAAGGGAAATCCGACTTGTGTTTGAAGGACTCAGCAAACATGTGGGTAAGTGTTATCCAAGTAATACAGCTATGTCTATATTAGGAAGGAATGACATATGCTAGGAGCCATCTTCAAAGAAAAAGCATGCAGTGGCCCAGGCACCCATGTTATGTTTAGTGCCGGGGAAGCAGAAGGCACTTGGAATAGTTCTCATCTGGATGGATGGACCACAAAAACCAAAGCAAAATGCAAACCAACCCAAACCAATCCAAATGTTAGGAATTACAAAGCAAGGCACAAAAGACAGAACATCATTAAGTCATCAAAGAAATCCACACCTTGGATACTGCCCATAGTTCTGGTCTCCCAATTCCAAAAGGCTGTAGTAGAACTGCAACAAAGTTCAGAGAAAGGCAATAATATAAGCAAAGAAAAGGAATAGCTTCTATATGAGTGACATAGGACTTTTGCTTGGAAAAGAAACTACTGAAAGGAGGAAACTACAGAAGCTGAAAAATTCAGTAGCGGTGTGAGAGGATACATTAGGATCAACTGTTTGCTATCTCTTCCAAGATGAGACTTAGTGTTAGTCAAGCTAGTAGAAGCCACATTCAAAATAAATACAGGTAGTAGACATGTGGCACGTCCTGCCAAAAGCAGTTGTGGATACAAAATGTTGACTTCCAAGACAAGTTCTTTGAAGATGGGATTCACTGAGTATTGCCTTACAAGACAAACTACAGCATGCTCAGGATTTTTTTTGAGCTGGGAACAGCTGGAGGCTGGAAGATTACATGGGGGAAGCATGATAAATGCATGCCTTGTTCTTGGTTTTCCCTATCTGTGTCCACTCATGGCTGTTATTAGAGGTAGGACACTGGACTAGATGGATCTTAACTGAAGAAGTATAGCTATTCATATGCTTAGTATTGGAAGTTGTGGCTTGGTTTCCAGAATGTACTGAAACACTGAAAGATTTATAAAGAATTGCCATTCTACAGAGAGACTTTTTTTGGGTACAGAGCTGGTAGGAGCACTTGTGCTGCTCCTTCTTTCCATTTGCTACTTTTGCCTTTGGTTTTTGTAGAAGTAATAGGTTTGCTAAGACAGAGCTATGGGAAGGTCAAGTTTTGGCGGAATAGTACAGATGTAAACAGCTGATGCTCTGCCGATGTGGGAAAATAAAAACCAACAGCTTACATGAGAACAAATGGAGAGCTGCAAACTGCCCTTTATGTGAGCCCCATTATTCCAAACAGCAGAGCTTCAGTTGGAGTGGAATATCTATTTTTGCAGAGTAAGTACAATTAATAACACTAATTCAAGCAATATATATTGCCTATCAGCTCTTGCCAAAAAAGATGATTGGAAAAATCTTTAGCACAAGAAAGCTAAAATCCAAAATGAACTTCAGATGTTTCACTCCAACGGTGACATATCACTCAGCTTTGAGTGGGTTATGCAAAAAATAATTTATTTTTCTGTATTATTACTAGCATTCTTCTTTCATTGCACCACAATTGTTATTGAATTAAAATTATTTGGGGTATCCTGGACTCATTTTGAAAAGTTTGCAAGAATACAAGTAAAGTCCTGCAGGTGAGCATCTGCCCGTGGCTTGCCTTTACCCACGATGTTTTGAAAGGTATCTGTAATAGCTCAAAGTGGGACAGCATCCCCAAAACAGTGAGTAAGGCATGTTTTAAAGTGAGTTTCTCTGGTAGAATTGTATGTATATGTGAAGCTATCATTACTTCCTGGGCTTGCAATTTTTGTCAGTCCTAGTTTCCGTTATCAGTCCTAGACCATCAACCATGTAACTCTAATTCTATTTCATTTATTGTCCTATCTCAACTCGGGGATTCCAAATCATGTGGGCATGGCTAAGAGTCTTGATGAGTACCTGTTACACATCTGATGCTATCTTATGTTGGCCTTGGGTGCGGGTATTGCAAATGGTGAGAGAGATCAATGTGCTAGTCTCACAGGTATGCATTTGTTCCTTTATAAAAAAAAAAAATCTCTTGTGCTTCACACACTCCCTGGTTTCTATTATAAAGTTTTAACATGTTTTTATCTACAGTGCCTTTATTATTGTATGTGTGCTTGTGTGGCACTGCTCACAATCCATTTTATGTCCTGTTTTCGAAGGGGGAGATTTATTTCTGCAGGGTCTGAGGTCAAGGCAAACTTCTCTGGACAATTTGAACACAGTCATTTTAGCCATCTGTTAGTCTTTGCTCATCATGAGGGGTTTTTTTTATTTAAAAAAAAAAACAACCAACCCAACACCATAGAAATGAATGCTTGGTAGATATTCATGATGCTCTCTTTTCTCTCATAGTGAGAAAGCTGCTCAATTATTTTCAAGTAAAATTTTACATTGTTGGATTGAAATTTGAATCATTCCTTCAGAAGTAGAAAAGGAGCATACTGTTTCTCTTAAGATAATGACATACATGCGCTCATGACTGATTCAGTGTTTTGATCTCAGATGCTCTGGACATCTATCATGTAGCTACTGTCATATAAATTACACATTAAAATCACTAAGATTTATTCCAGCATTTGCAGCAGTGGAAGTTCCTTTCATGACAAATCATTAAAAATATTATAAGGTATGTGCTGTATTATTGGAAATTTATTTAAAAAAAAAAAGAAAAAAAAGCTACCTACCTAAACATACTGAGCAGCTACCTCTCATTCAGCTTTCTGATAAAAACATATCACTGATTTAATTGACATCTGGAAAACTTACAGAAGTATTCTTCATAAATAAGATAAAATCATCTTAATAGGTTAGAATCCAGTCTTCTGCAGTTGGCAAAGGGTATGTGATCCACCGGTTATACCTTTCTGGCTGATATTTTAAGATATTAGTGAAGATTCCCTTAACTAGTGAAATCAGCTCACGAGGGCACTTGTTACTTTCATATGGCTGTTAGAGAAAAAATTGTTTACACAAAGTCCTATCATGTATGCAGGTTTCAGAACCAATGGAAATATCGATGTATGTATGAATTATGTTGGGATAATTCTGTGTTCCATATCCTTGGACTTTTGTTTTCTGTTTCCAGACATTTGTACTGTTTTATAAATGTTGGCTAATGAAATAATAACAAAGGCAGAAAGGGGATGTTTGCAGGCAGGGATCAGGAGCAGTGAGAGAGGGAAAGGTGAGGAAGCGAGCAATACGGAGGGTACATTTTCAACTTTAAATATGAAATCACACTGAAAATATTCATGGTGATGAAGCTGACACTTACAAAGCATTCAGAAAAACCCTTTGCATAAGAAAGAAGCATAACCCCTAAACAACTTCTTAGGGAGGAGGATGTGCCCCACCGGGGCAAGGCAGAAGAACGTTCTTTGGGTAGGACTATATTCAGAAGACAGCAGGAGCAACAGCTGGCTTAACTCCATAGTTTTGAATGACTGATCACAGCATACATGACAGTAGCCACCACTCCTCCTTGAACAGAAGCTGGAGCCACTAAAAACCTGTGGGACTTCCGTACAGCTGGGCATGGAGGAATGCTATACCAAGTGGGCTGAGCAGTTCTGATTCAGTGCAGTGTGTTTCTTTTTTTCTTTTTTCTTGTAGCTAAAACATGAAATTGTGAGAGAGGCGTAATTGTTAAGTTATTTTCAATGCCTAAGGAGGAAAAGGAAAGGCAATAGGGAATTTATGGAGATATAAAAATAGCAGGTAACTAATAGGAAGTTTGTCTGTGATCTTAATTACTTTGCTTGTACCTCCTATCTCATTTACTTGCATTTTTTCTAAAGTTAGTATTTTAGGGTAGGAATTGAATCAGCTTTTATGTATAGATCACCTATACTATAATGAAGTTGCGATCTCTATCAGAGATTTTGAACATTACCACAGCATGAATAAATAATAAGAAGATATTAATAAGAAACAGCAGCCCATCTGCACAGGATGCACAACCACCCTAAATTCTATATATGTCAAGTATAGATGAGTTGCAAACTTTGGGTTTCTTGAGGTAGTGCACATTTCCTGTATAGAGGAAATTTACTTAATCAATAAAAAGCTTCATCATTAAGAACTACTTTTGTATGCAAATGCATATTAAAAGAAAACACATGTATATTTCTAAAACAAAGTACAAGTTATCTGGGTCTAGCAGAACTTCCTGCTGTTGAGATTTTAAATTACTAGATTGTAAGCATTCCACGACAGAAGCTCTTGGTTCGTTTTCTAATGGTAAAGCAGTAGCACAATGAAATTTGAAGTAATACTCATGATACAAAATAATTTACTCAAAGGTCTTACCTTCCTTTGTGTTCCTTGCTGTCTTGAAATGTGCAGATATCAGGCAGATGACAAAGGAAAATATCATCTGTCCATGGATAGAGACACCCTAATAAGCACTTAGCAAGATATTTAATGATTAAGTGTGTGCATTAATTAGTTACAAATGTTATGTGTCATTAATAAATCTATACTTAATTACAATATTAAATACCTTATGTGTTTTATGATTAATTCCATAACTAAAGCAAGCATTTACGTGTTTGTAAATAAGTGATGATTGCTGAGTAATTATTGTTAAAATGACTAAAATGAATTGTTAACTGTGTCATTGTAATCTGCTCCCTTCACTCAGTGTAAGAATGAATGAAGCCTGTGGTTGGGGATGGGGGGGGGAGAGATTTCCCACCTTATTTGTGCACTTGCATGAGAAAATTCCTCCTGTGTATTTGCAGGTTAAGAAACATAGTGTAAAAGAGATTCTAGAAACAGTAGCCTCTTTTTAGCAAGGCTAGATAATACTGTTTGCTCATAAGTACTTTAGTATATTCTTTTTGCAATTTGGTGTGTTTCTAAATGAATAAGAAAAAAGTAATCCTGGTGTGTATTTGGCAAAATGTTGTCTATTTATATACAGTTCCTTAAGAGACCAGATAAAAGCTGTGTGCACTTTATCTGCCTGTTAAAACTGATTATACAAAATGTACCTTACAATCTGTTTCTGTCCCATTGAAAGTTGGACAAAGTCTTATTTAACTTCAGTAAAATCAGACCATTATTGTTCTACACATAAGGAACTGGTTTAGTGGCTTAAGCTACTAAAATGCAATTGAAAAAATTGCAGTTTCTTAGAACTGTAAATTAAATTCTTCATCCTTTAGAGGCAGATGACTTGAGTACCCACTAGTTTTTTAAGAAGAAAGAAAAAAAAGAAAAATCTGGTCCTTTCTATATTTTTTTTTTCCTATTCAGTTTTCGAAGAATGGCGAGCAGTTTGCATTCTTATTCAACAGGTTTTTTTCAATACATGTTCTTCAATCTTCAGTTAATATCTCTGGGCTCACTTTGTATAGTGGATGTTGGAAAATGCCATGTAATTGAAAAAGCAATGGGAAAATGTTTCACTCACACTCATTTCTGCTATACCTCTTATCTCATCAATAAAAAGCTTAGCTTATTAGTATACTCTTTGGTTTCTCTTATAAAAAAATAATGCTGGTGTAAGTAGAAGAGTTTCTGTGTATCAGCTTTCGATTTCTGGATGCTAGCAACACCCCAACATTCATGAATGGTTTACTGTTATTGCCACTGTCAAAACCGATGGGCTTTCATGTTGATAGTTTGTCCATCTGAAATAGTTTCATGTTTTCCAATGTATCATCATAACAGTAGAGAAAAGGCTGTCTAGGCATGGCCCTGTCTGGACCATTCAGGGAAATTAAGGCACACAGTGGTCTTGGAGTGCATAAGGATATTGCAGTTAGTTTCTCTCCTTCCATAAATTATCATTAACTTACTTTGTGGATGGATGTGAATTTTAATGGAATTACTAAACTTGATTGCTTGTTTGAATGCTTTTCTAGAATAAAAGTGCTGTGTTAACGTCACTTAGTAAGGAAATTGAGAAAGAATAAGGTATTTTTAGTTAGGAACAAAACCTCCCAAAGTGAACAAGAATCGTCTCTATTTGACAGGTGTTCTTTAAATTCAAGCACATTCTCTAGGTTTTTCATCTAAGAATCAGGAATGACATTAGCTGAAGTAATGACATTTCAGTCAGCTCTCAGTGAAGATGGAAGTTTTCTAAGCAGAGCTGGTGGCCAGGGCTATTTGTTGATTCAGGAGATCACCGCTGCGTTATTTAACAATTCTTATTTTTAAAGTTATCGCTGGAACCATGAGGGCTAGAAACATAGGCTGCTCTTACAGTTCTAAACTCTACTTTTCTAAATTATGTCATAAAATAATGTATTTTGTACAAGTCCATTACGGTATTTGAGAACTCTTAACAATATAAATAAAACCTGTTTCCCTTTTAGGATGGCCATCACTTCTTAATAGTAAAGTTTATGATCCGCTTCTACCAAAAAGAGAATGATTTTATTGCATTTCTCAATGCATATACCAAGTTCGCACAGAACAGTACTGGTGTGATATTGATACTTCTAATACGACTGAATATTCAGTGACAGATTGTGAGAAAGATGAGAAAGGTGGCAAAGCTGGAAGCAAGTAATTAGTGTGAGTCTTCTGTTAATTGCAAAATGTAACAGTTCTATCCAGGACTATTATGAGGAAGAGAGGAAATGAGAGAGAGTTTGTCTTCGAGACGAAGATACTGAGTCTGGAGCCATGAAAAAGGCCTTGATTCCTGGTTGTGACATTTGAATTTTTTGCAGAACCTTGGCTTGAAAGTTTGCTGTTTGGTTTAATTCAATAATACTTGTGAAATCTTCTCAGCTTCTGTTATAAGCACAAAGTATTAGTAGTATTTGCCTTGTTGCTAACAATTTGCCCCAGGGATAACTGCTTCAGCCAAGTACTTCCATTTGTATTCACTAGTAGTTATATATATGATATACCCATGGGTCCCATCAGTCCCTGTTATGATTGTGATGTGCTCAGAAAGGAAACTATGAATTATATTTCTGAAGAACTTGGGGGCATCTTCCAAGAAAATGTTCTGTATGAATCCAATTATATAAAATTAGGAAAAATCAAAATTCTGCTTTGCTGTCCCAAGACTAAGAGTTGTTCATAGATCAATGCTTCAAAGAGGAGATGATTGTATAATAGATGTCATTCAGGAGCTATTGACCATATCAGCAAGAGTATGGAGGTATTGCATGCTGTGCCCAGATACATATGTCTTTCTGTCCTGGCTGGAATCCCTCATAGTCTCAAACTTTATTTTTTCTAAAGATACCAGGCTTGTATTTACATTATGTTGTTCACAATTTGTTTTGCCTGTAACTTCAAATTTTTCTTTATTATAATAGAATCACAGAAGTGCAATCGCAATTTTTTAAATCTTTTTTCAGACACGAGAAATAACATTCAGTTTCATCTCAGGATACTTTTATTCTAGAGAAAGTTAGATTTGGTTGGTCTTCCCCAAATTTAAAGTACTCATAGAGAAAGTCAATGCAAACTTCATTTCCTGGTCACACAACTAGCCTTAACACATACTTTAGATAAGGATAATAAAAATCATAGTAATATATAACATGTTATTAACAAAATAATGCATCTTTTATCAATGTTGGGTTTTTTTCAGCAGGCAGCAGAACTTGCAGAAAGCCAACACAGGTGCTGAATTGCTTCAGGACACTATTGATTTTACTCTCATCAGTTGCAAATTAATTTTGCTGCATTTTATAAAACACTTGTATTGTTCTAGCTCTTGTTCTTAATAGCAGATTGGAATCTCTAGTTCAACTGAATTAAACTATTACAGCATTGTGAGACAGAGCCAGAAATGAAATCTGGCTTGCATGCTCAAGTGTTGGAACTCATGCTTTTTGGAAAGCAGCCCGTAATAACTTAAAGCTTATATAATTTAACTTCTTGGTATTCTTTAGATGCTCCAAGTTCTCCACTGGACATCATGGCCCAGATTCATTAACCAAGTTCTGCCAAAGACCTTCTGCCTAGTATTCCCAGCTGACTGCCTCTGTTTCACAAGTGCCTTATCCAATAGGACACAGTGAACGCAGGGTTTTGTAGAGTTTAAACAGGATCAATCCAGCCTTGCTATGCTACCTCTGAGAAAATAGTCAAAATAGCCAAATGTGTAACTTTTTTTTTAAAAGTACAATTGTCTAGTTTAAGTAATAATGGTTTTCAGAATGCATGTTTTAAAGACTAATTACCCATTCTATCTTATCTTCTTACCTTATCTGCCGGTCAATGGTCTGTTAATGCATGAACATTGTTCTACCTCCCACTACGCTGCTTCTCTTAATTATCTTTTTGAAGATGTTAAAAGAGGAAAAAGCAACCAAGCTTCCATTCCACCTTTGAACAAGGCTATGCTGTTAACAGACTCAATCCGTTCTCTGTAGCATCTAAAAGGTTGGGGTTTTTTGTACAGGATAGAGCTAGAGAAAATCCAAGTTTTGTAAAAAAAAAATTTTTTTTTTAATTTGTAAACAAAAGATGCATCTCTTTACTTTGGGAAAATACTATAAAACTGCCTTTTATTTTGGTAGCATACACTGGATACCTAAGAAAGGTACTGTGGCGATGTAGGTTTAGAATAGAATTTTTAACATAATGAAGTTTAAAACATTTTCTAGTGTTCCAGTCAGACAAGATGCAAGACTAATTTGAAGGCTTTCTTCTTCTTTTCCTGGCAGGACATGTAACTATGAACTAGTACAGCTGCCATCATTTTCAATTGCCACTGGACTCAGTGCATACCATTTTTTACCAAATCCATAACACATACCATGAAAGGTCATTCTGTACTCAAAATTATAAAGTCACTATGTAATAAGAATCTGGGTAAATGTATTGAAATACAAAAAGAAATCAGATGACAAGTCCCTAACAGGGACTATAAATTTGTGTCATAGTCCACATGGTCACAGAGTGAGCAAGAAATGTTTTTGCAAAGATTCACAGTGCTTATCTGCTCCTATTTACACAACAAGAAATAATAGGAATTAAAAAAAAAGTGTCAGTATTTTAACTGTGTGCCATCCTAATAATATAATAAACAAATATTTACTGTCTAGCAGTAACTTAGAAACTGACACACACATTCCTTCTCCAATCCTCTTTTTTTTCCCAGTGGAAACTTGCAAGTGATACACTTTTGTATTTTCATCACCTTTTTTTGTGGTGTTCTGTGAATTGCTGAGCGTTTTTACTGGTCAGGTAAAGGCATAAGAAATGTTCTGAGACAAAGTGGTCATTATTGAAACCAAAGAATCACCAGTAAGATGCAGCAGTTTCATGTTCCATATCTGGAACATACTTTAAGTTTGGAATTGGTGCTAATTTTGGGATTTCCAGGGCCAACGGGCCATCTTCTGTAATTCTGCATGTGTAGGATTTTCACAGTAAAAATTATCTCACTGCAGCTTTGAGGAAAATACAGGATGGCATTCATTGATTTATCATGTGCAAGGCTAATAAGAGACTTTAGACAAAAATTCTGCAGTCCTAGAGATGAATTTGTCGGATAACTAATATAAAAGCCCTCATTTTCAGAGCTGAAAATCTGCAATGCATAATACATCATTTAAGTAATAATAATAAATATAGCACTTCTGTTAGAACATTTCAGTACACTTTTGAAATATTGTGAACACGTAGAAGACAAAACTTACATGACAGTCATGACTGGCCAGCTAATCCATATCAGACCTTAAAATTAAACCAAATTTATTTCACACTATTACTAGCCTAGAAATGGCAGTGTTTCCCTCAAATGAGCTTTAAACTTCTATTAAAGCTTCCAATTTTTCACAGCAACCTAAGGAATGCAATGATGACCATTGGCCTGTAGACAATATTAAAGTCAGCGTAGATCAGGTCTTTGAGAGTTCATGCTGCTGCTTTCTGCAATAGCTGCAGTCTTGGAACTGAGAGTGGTACAAGAAATAACTCTGGAAGAGTACTGAAGCCTTACAGATAGCAGTTATCACTAGCCTTCTAAAGGCACAAGAGGGAAAACGAATGTGAAGTTACATAAATGCACGTTCCAGTAAATTGAAAGAAAAGTTGAAGGGTTCAGTATTCAAAGCCACTTGTGTGTCTGGTAATACTGGTGGTCACCAATAGTAGTTTCAAAAGTAGTTGGTATCCTACATGCCAGCCCTTCATAGGTTCTTTTTTAAAAATCCTTAAGAGCGTGTCCAGTGTTACAAGAATGAACAAAAGAGTTTCTTCTTCTCTTTAATTTCAGCTTTTTTCTTTTCCTGTCTTCTCAAGACTACTCCTTTCTTATCCTGCTCTGCAGTTTGATCAGTCAGAAACCATGGCATATTTAGACAACATATCCCCCAAAACACCTTTGCTGTTGAAGTATATGTTACGTTGAGGTGAGACTAATAGTTTTCATGCTGTTGAGGTATGCAAGCTACTGTTGCCTTTAGCGTTGGGGAAAACATGCTGGGATTTTTCCAGAAAAGCAAAGTAAGGTGTGCTCCTCTTTGTGATAAACTCGCAGTTGTGTACTTCATGGGTGAGGATTTCTACAACCACTAAAGGGCGGTGCATGCCATCTTATGATTTCTCTTCTGCAACTGTTGAACTGTCCTTGCTATTGAGCAGACTGCGATAGAGCCTCTTGCTGGGCTTTCTTTTTTGAGAGATTTGTGAGCTTGATGCAGTTTTTAACACGTAAGCTTAAAGGTCTACTGTTGCGAGCAGGACACGAAGAGGAAAATTCTGCCCTTTTCTTGTTTCTATTCAGAAGCCAACTGCCTTGTGCCCATAGTAAGTAAAAGAGCTCCTTGTTATTGAAACAACACTTTTGTTGGCCAAAAATTTGCTTATGTTGTAAGAGGAATCAGAATTTCAGTATTGGTGCTGAAACAGAAATGCTGCGCAGATCTAAAGGTCTGATTATGCCAAACACAATGTGTGGTATTTACTGTGCAATTGAAACTCTTAGCTTTGCTAATAAGTAAATATAATCAGGTTTTGGATTAAGCAAGTAAACAAACATAATAAGTGAAGACACTTGAAATCATGTCTCCGATTAATGTATTCTGACAAGTATACTTTAATTATTGATCAAGATGGCAATATAGTAAATATGCAGTTGCTTACATTAAAAATTCAGCATCTTTTAACATTTAGCTAACAGTATCCATGCAATATTCTTTGTGATATGGCTCTTTTACCACTACATGGCACCCGTTGGACAATGTTGATGTCTTTTTTTTTTAAGGATAACTACCACCTTATACTATACTGCATAAAAATATTGCGTTAGCAGGACAAGACTGCCCTGAGTCATTGCGCTGTTAGGTATGACAAGTATTGACCAAATATGTGATGTAAGAAAGTGGAACATCAGAGCTGTGCTCATTGGCGACTGGGTTAGTAGTTTGCTTGGTCTTTTGGGTTGTTTTTCTTTCAATTTTCATGGTATATCAAATTTGGGGTTCCATTAAGAAGAGCTGGAGAAGTTGTTACTCTAATGACAAATGAAAAATATATATTTTTTCTTTCTATATGCAGTAAGGGAATAAAATTCCATAACGATCTGAACAAGAACATGTTGTTCTGGGCAATTTTTCATAATCTGAAGGATAGCTTTTACTTTTATACCATTGTGTTTTTAAGCAAATTCTAATGGCAGAAAGAGCGAAAAAGACTATTTTCTCAGTTTGGATATGACAAGAATGCAAATGTGAAATAGATACTTAAGTGTTTCAGAGAGAATATGCAGCCCGATGGCTGCTAGTCCCTCAGTCTCAGGTCTAATTGCTTAGTAGGTCTTTATAAAGCATTGCCATGTTATGGAGCCACATGGCATCTAGACTGATGGAATATTGTACTTGGCTCAGGTTTTTTTCTTTAGTTTGTCTTTCATAAGAAGGGTAGTATTCAAACTAAGTGGTTATAAGAAGTTCCTTTTCCAGCAAATAGGGGTTCCAGAAATCGCCTTCTGTGTAAGAAAAGGTGAATGATCAAAGGAAGCAAAAGTTTGTGCCTCCTGTACAGCTCCACATAAAAGCAACGGAGACTTGTGAAAAAGTATCAACTCCAGTACCTATCCTGCTTATTTTAAAGCTAGTTCTTTTTCTTGAATTACTTGGAATAAACTAAACACGTGGCAGAGCAGTAAAGACAGGCTATTTCATTACATATTTTAATTTTTTTTATTGGTGGATTTTTTTATTGATGTTTTGGAGTTATATGGAGGTTTTTTATTGGTGGATTGAGCAGCTGTGTTTTGTTTTTTCTTTATTAAAAATTGTGGAAATTTTGAGAACAGTATGAAAATGTTTTGTAAGAAAAATATCTATCATTAGTAATTCATGATAAGCTTAGAAGCTTTAAAATGTGATAAGTATTTAAAAAAAAAAAATCTGGGAACATCAAGGTGAGGAAACAAGAGTTTGTTCAGTGTCCCACTGAAAGGTGGCTGTTTGGTGCACTCTCTCTTCAGACAGTTTCCAGACCAGATTTTTGTGAGAGAAATGTCTGCAAGATAATGCTGTAGAGGTGACTTTCTTTTGGAAAAATTGCTGGACTTGATAAAAATTAATTTCTCTCAGGCTTTACTACTTTTAAAAGTGTTTTAGCAGTGCATTAGGATAAAGCATTTTCCTCCCGTGTTTGTAATCCTATGGAGAACTGAATTCAAGTTAGAGCTACTGCATGTCTTCCTTTCCTTTCCTCTGCTTAAAATTTCCTGGAAAGATTGTTATTTTAGCTTAAAGAAGACATCCAGTGCTGACAAATTTTGGCCCCGAATGGGAAGTTTGACAAAACTATACACAACTGAGAAGAGTCTTCTAATTGGAAGTATGAAATCGCTTAAATAGTTGTATGATACTGAAAGGGAACTCCTGAAATAGAAAATTAAGTCCCTGATACAAGTTCTGAGGTATCAGATGGGTTGTTTTTCCTGGCGGCATTTTATAGCTGTGAATTGAAGTCTTTTACATCTCACCTTGATGTTATCATTTGGGGGACTGATACGGGTTTTTGGGGATGAGGGGTTTTTTTGCCACTAGTCTAGCTGGTAAAGATATTTAGTAAATGTCTATCAGAAACACCACTTCTGTGTGTGAGGAGATTAGACTCGGCACATGCGGTCTCCGCATTCCCAGTTGTCACAAAGGTTACGTGTCCTATCAGTAATGATTTTGCTCGTTCATACAGATGTATACAGATTTTGTGCCTGAAGAATATCCAGTTTGCAGGGATGAAACTGTCAGCAGTTTGGTCCATGTCTTTTTGTGGAATCTGGTAACGCTGCACAGTCACGTATTTCTAGAAGATGCCATGTTCTGTTCTGACGTTCATTTGCTCGGTGTCCCAGGCAGATTGCTGACAAAGCGTGAGCCACAGCAGAAGATGCCGCTGTCAGCCTAAGGTCTTCTCGGCTCCGGTTGCTGGAGGAGCGGGGAGCCACACTGTGAGATCCCAGCATTCTGGGCTGGGCTGTTAGGGAAGAGGCAGCAGTTAGCTGCCGAATGAAATGCATGAGTGGCACCAGCTCCAGCAGATGGGTCTCTGTGGTGTCCGTAGTGGTGTGAGCTTCTAGTCCCCAGTGGACTGATGTTAATCTGCAAGGACTTACTACCTAGGGCGAAGTTGAAGAGGTTTAATAAAACAGCAGGCACTTCGGTTCCACGCCATGCATCTTTCTCTCCACTTTCTCTCTTACAGTCTGGTGTTTTATAGTGCTATAAGCCTTAAAGCATAGGAAGATGCATGTTTTACAGCTCCATTTTACAAAATGTCCATAAATATCTATGTAGAAAAACTTTCAATATTTAGAATAAGCTTTTAAAGTGTATTTGTATATGTTTATTTTTTAAAAAATTGAATTAGAGGAACATGTTACTACTGAATGTTGCATAGCCTTTTAAAGAAAGAAAAGAAAAAATCACTGCCAACTGCTGAACAGCTAATTCACTCACTATAAAACAAAGATGCATTTCTGTAGGGCTAACGACATGCATCCCATCTCCTTGACAACCGCTCTAATTACCTCAGCTTGGACGATCAATATTTGATCTTTTTCCCACCATACAAACATGTCACTTTAACTCCATAGCTTTCTCTTAGCTTTTTGATAATTTGCAGCCAAGTGAAAATGGTCCTTTCTATTTGTTCTCCCTGGCTTGAGGCCAAGGGTTCTCTCAATAGTATAATGCAGTTCATTGATATGAATTTGTTGATCTCCTGGGTAGTTTTTCACAAATTTAGGCAATTAAAAACCTTTAGAAAGCATTTCAGTTGAAGTCAATAATTTCGCTTTTAGAAATTACTTCATCATTTTATGATCATTTTTGCTTCATCTCTTCATAAAACAACTTCAGAAGAAAGACAAAGCATGATTTTATTGAGTAGTTTATTAGATATATAAAATCCACAGCTTTCGCGCTTAGAATTAAGCAGCAATTTAGAAATACTTTAATTGGAATATTTAATTTGTAAGAATAAGAAATTGTTAAATCTGTTTTGGACTCTGAAAAGTGATTCTCTTTCTTTTAATACAAAGATAATGAAGCTTGATGAATTTTAACAATAGTTACTGAAACTTTCTAAGCACATTTATGTCATTTAAGGTATGAAAGGAATCCGATGTTGGGGTGGAGCTTGATATGTGCATTTTGTTTTGTATAAATTTTGCTCAGAGGGTTTTTTCTCTCAGACTGTTCCAGAGATATTTTGCGATTTACATGTTTTACAGCAGTATTAGTTAGTCCAGAAAATGTTTTACAGAGGCATAGAAGTTTTTTAATTTATCTAACAGGCTATATATAAATGGGTGTCGTCTTTAAATAATAGAAAGCTCAGAAAGTCTATGCAGTTTCATGGTGTATTTTGCTGCTTATACAGATCTTCAAACAGTATCATCTGAGTTTGAAATACAAGATATCTCATTGTACAGTCTCGTGCAAAGGGGGAGTTATTGAACTTCTTTTGACAGCTGGGTAAGGAATTTAGTTTCCTTGGAAAGAAAATGGGATTTGTGGGGGAAAACCAAGAAAGTAATGGTCACGCAGAGATGGAACTTCGACATCCCTTTGTGGAAAACAGGGAGGGACATGTTCTGTCATTTTGGAGTGAATGGTCTGAGGGTATTTACTTTTAACTTCTTGTAGCTGTTACACAGGTAAATATGTTGTCAGTGAGATACAGAATAAAGATCGAGTTCTATAGTCAAAATAAGTTAAACAATTCTTCAAAATTTCTAATGATATCTGGGTGACAGAAAATGGTGGAATTTTTTGCTGAAAGATGAGCACATGCTAAGATTTCAGGCAGCTTCAACTTGCAAGGATTGAATGGAATACTGAGAGATCTTACATTTGATAAAGGGAGCAATGACATTCATAAAAGTAAAATAACTATAGCTGATGATGTTTGAAATTATGCAAAAAGTTATTTGAACTTTATACCCAAAAATCGCAACAGAAATTACGAACAAAATTCCCCACCCTGCTTAATTTTCTACAATAGATTAGAAAGCGATTCTTTTGAAGTAAGTGATTGTTTCACATAAAGACCTAAGAAAGCTTTGACATGTGATAATGATGATAATATTGAATATGCAAAACGAGCAGAATTAAGGTTATGTGTGATGGTTTTGATTGTGGCTTTCCTCATCTTGGAAGCTTTGCATTCTGCAACTTGAGGAAGATTCTTTGATTGCGGAAGGTGTTAAGGGGTGGGGAAGCTGAGTGCATAATAGTGAAAAATGCAAAATGCGCACTGTAGAACTACCAATTATCATCCATTATCCATAATTTCCAGCAAACAAAAGGAATATTTGCCCAAGTAAGCAAACACAGGTTCACTCTTTGTACGCCAAGCAGATGCAAGTTTATTAAGCCACGTTCTGCTGTGTCCAACGGCCATATTATATACAGTACTGAGCTTGTCTTAATGTACCTTTTTACTGAGATGCACTTATTAACTAACTTAATAAGCTCAGCTCATTAAGTGCTCACCAGTACACTAACATAACTTATCCAACTCTTGATTTTTTACTGTTCTTGTAGATGGTTGGCCTAAATCATAAGCATGTATCTGCCTAAAAAAGGCTGTTCAAAATACTATAAATCTAAATGAATCCCTTTAGCTGTCCCAAACAGAAGCATGTCCATATCAGTTTATGATGGCCTAGCATGCCTTCTTGTTGATACTATTATTCACCATTTCACAATGGAGTAATGCAAACCTGAAAACAGGAAACTCATTAGAAAGGAAAGTCACAGCTAAAGTACAGCATTATGTGCCAAATAATTTAGTTAAGATATGTTAGGTGTGGACACTAGACTTGTCAAGAACATGGTTCCACTCAGTGAACACTAGTAAGTTGTTAAAGTTCGTGGAAGTAGTAGTACAGAGGAGATGATACTCATGCAGTCCAAAAAAGCTTTGTGAATTGTTGACTGTGGCAGGCCAGAAGTAGAAATAGTGAGCACCCAAAATTCAGTCCATGGAATGAAGTGATTTAATCAGGGTAAATTCTTTTTTGTCATGTGGTTTATTTACTCAATTTGTTTCCTTGCTTTTTTCCTATGATCTCATGGGTGGAATCTATGTTGTTGAAAAATACTAGGATTACCTCGGGGTGGACAATGTGAGATTTTTTTGCTATCTGGAGTTGTATTGTCATCTCGTTATTTTCTCCCTAGGAGTCACTGCTAAGCTCTTGGTCTTTTATGGAAGAGTTTAAATACTTTGTTTAGTGCATGCTGTGTTTATTAAATTGATACACTGTGTTGAATTTTAATCCGTTCATGGAGTAAAAGCTACTGTGCCCAAGGACACGTTAAAATCTTTCCAACTGCTTGTACCTGCAAAACAAAATCTATCATAGTAGATCAGGGAAAAAATCCATCTAGCCAAATACCCTGTGTCTGACAGTTACAATATTCCTTAAATATTTAAGGAAATGGGGGAAGAAGGAGTCTTATTCTGTGGTACCCTGATAGCTTGTGGCTGTCAGCAGTTATGGACTTCAATGATCTGAAGTTGAATTTCCTCAGTCAAGAGCATCATGTTCCCATCATGATATTAAACAATTAACTCATTCCTTTGAAGAAAATTTTCATTTGACATCACAGGGTGGTTTTGGGGTTTTTTTGTATTAACACTGTCAAATTTTTCCTTGTACGATGTAAAACATTTTAATACAAATGCTGAGAATCTTGGTAAAGATTGCTAGTATTCAGGAGCTACTGAATCTATAATTTGGAACAGAGTGCACAAGTAAATCATTCAGGACCTATACTAGACAAGCTGAGTGTTAATAAGGTGACACAATTTCACTTAGTGTAGAATCATCTCCTTGAAGGCAAAAAAAATAATTTCCCATGAAATACCTTCTTTATTTAGACTGATTAGATTCACATCTGAAAAATCTTTACATTTAACAGTGGTCTAATTATTTAGCTAACTAAATACATTGCTTAACCAAAGAGACAGTCAAAAGAGGAATTACATCCTGTTATTTGTATGAAGTGCGTTTTTTAACTATACAAGAATTTGAGTCCAGCTTTATTACCAGTTATTTCTGTGAGAAAGTCCAAATCCAGAAGATGTGTAATCCTCAGGGAAGAGGAGGATGTTGAGAGAGGGGATATTAGAATGAAAAAGTGGGTAGAAAAATGTAAAGGCTAAACCATTAAATTCAGTGTATCCTTATATTTTGTTCCTATATTGGCAAAGCACTGTTTTGCGTAACAAGGCACATAACATTGAACTCTGGGGGTTCCTTTTCTTCTTGCTTTATAACTTATACCTATGCTATTTCTGAACCAGGTGAGTCACTGTGTTCTACCTTTCTTTCTGTTGTAGTTACAGAAAGTATACAGAAAGTTGTCAAGTATATTTAGATAAATAGATAATTTTATCATAATGCATCTAATTACTAACCCAGTCTCTTCAGACAGTAAAAGATCTTCAGGACCCATTTCAGTATAAGCAGTTTGCAAAAAGGTGGAATAGTTTTCATGCACCTTATAATAGTTTGTTAATTAAAAGTAAATAGGGCTCTTAAGTGGAAAATGAAATTATCCCATTGCTTGAAATACCTTGATGCAGTTTTTATTACACGTTGCATATGGTATCTGTTAGGAATTTGAGCATGGGTTCGTTGTTGAATTATTGTGTGGATTAGCTGTAGTATTTGAAGGTTCTCGACTTTAAAAGCATGTGTCTGTTTTAAATCCTACATAAATTCCTCACAGTTTTTTAGAACAGTCTGTAACTCTAACCAGGGCATTTTTAACACCACAGCTTCAAACAACAGCAGGAGCAAATCTAAAACATTGCTCTGAGTGGTTTCATAACATCATTAAAAGATTTCATTTTAATTAGATAAATTCCCCCTTACTTTAACTTTTCAACCTTTCTCTCCTAAGTTTTACAAAGCAAAGGGTGAAAAGACTAACTGAATTGAATTAAATATTAAAACATTAAAATTGGCATTTTAGAGCTCATGAGGAAAAGACAGGGGAAAAAAACTCATGAAAAACATAAAATTCATGCATATTTTAGATTTTATTTTAAGACCTTTCCAAAACTATTATGGATATTCTTAGTAAGAAATATTATAGGCTGTGTTGTCTCCCTGGGCAGCTAAAGTTTCCAAAAGGAAGTTCAATCTGTAATACATCTTTCAAATGTTATTTTAATAAAAAAGCAAATATCATTTGTGTGTTTCCACTGCTAAATGGAGACTCATTGTTCGGTCATGTTTCCCTACATCAGCAAATACATTTAGAAAGAATAAAGTAAACTTTATTTCAAGTTACACTGATGTAAAGCATTATGTGTATGTTGCAGTAAAAGTGATTTGAGGTTGATTGTGAAAATAGCATAACTACTGTCTCCCTGTTTGTGTCTCTGTGTGTCCAGGGTTTTTTACATTCATTTGCATGTATTTACATGTTTGCAACTTTTGATGTTATTAAGCTCTTATTTTTCCTCACTCAAGAGTGGAGGAACTTTATTGGTAATCAAGTACTGTGATCTACAGAAGAGTAAATAAAACAGAAATTACATTTACTTAGTTTGCTGTTATCACTTTTCCAGAGCAACTTGTAATTTGTATAAAGGAAGTCAAGGGAAGCTGTTCACTGCATATAAGCATTGATCTGCATTGTAAAACCAATAGCTCTTTCACTATTGTGGGTCGTCAGTCTGGAACGTGCTGAAGGAATTATAACAAGTCTTTGCAGATTTTAAATGCTCTATAGCATGAACACAGTTTGTTTTAATAATGTGTTGTCCCTGGTATTGGTAGAAAATGGGCCAGTCCCTTTGATGCCTTGTGAGACATGGTATCATAGGCAGCATATGTTTATCTTGTATGTTCATCTTGGTTTTGGGACAGTGACTTTTTTAAGAACATAAATTTCAAACCCACTTGAATGATGAAATCTGGGGTTGTTAATAATATCAAAGAAAAGCAAAATTATAACTAGGTTTTTTGAGAAAATGGAAATGCTGTGTAGATGGACCTTGTGTAAGTTTTGTAGGCTGAAACGAGGGTAAGAAGTTCACTGCTCCTATCTCTTGGTTAAAAAGGGAAAAAGGTAGCTACCGACTAGTCTTCATTTATACAAAACTTTCATGCAGAATTCTTACAGTGATGCCCAGGGGCCTGCCGTAACTAGAACTAAATTCATAATTGGTTGTGTATATATACTAAGAAGGGTTTATTCCTTCTAATAGTCAACATCAGGGAGAAGCATTCTGCCAAAGTTACGTCCATGCCATTTTTACTTCCCCACAAGAACCATGTGCCAATCGGCAGACTAGGTGCTAGAGATGATGTACTCTGAGGGCTTCACTGTGAAAGCTCTGACAGCCTTTGGGAAGGGGGTGGTTGAGGCAGCTGACTGATGCAGGGTTACTCATCGGTGCAGTACAGGCAGGAGAGGGTTGTTTTTGCTGAAGTTGCACCATTGGTAATTGAGCTCTCGTGAGTCCATCCAGTCACGGTTGTAACACAGAGGCTCGGGTGACGCAGCTTCAGTACAAGAATGGACATCTCTTCCCTACTGCCCTGAACAAACATGCCTCAGAAGTTTGGGCCTAGTGCCCAGATGCAACATCAGAAATGGGGGTTTAAAACGATGGGAATTGGGGCCATCTTTAGGTAAATTTTCCTATTGGTGATTCAGGCTGTAGATGGCAAAAGAGTTATAGGCCAGCTCCCATGTGGGTGAATGTTTTACTCACTGTTCGTTTTGCTATATTGTTGCTTTGCTTACCCACGCTGACTATGAGTTCTTGTCCTCCAAAACCTTTTTCTTGTTTCATACATAGACTCGGTGCCCGTGACCAGGGCAGTACTGCATGTTGGAGGCACCCGGGGAGAACACTTAGAAACACCAGCAATTCTGATCATGGTCTTGACTGTTCCCTGTTCGTGGTCAGAGCACTGTTTCTCTTTCTTTGCCCCACATGTAACAATAGAAGATTCTAAATGATGGCTTACGCCATTCTGCTTGTCAGAGAATCCTCATTTCTGAGCTCAGTTCACAGAGGCCTTAGCTGTCGTGACTAACTGAGGAGTAGAAGAATAATATGAACAAGTGATACTGGATTATTTGACTGAATCCCAAATTAAAAATGTAAAGAGCAACAACCTACGTTTGCCAAGTCTGTGGGAGCTGGCAAGAAGTCCTTTGACAGTCAAGGACTTTTATTTCTACCTCTGGCTGTAGAATAAAAGTGACTTGGTTCCCTTTGGGGATTATCTGTGATTCAGTTGTGTACATTGATCAGTGTTTTTAAATGCTCGGAGGCTTTTGGACCAGGTGTTATTTGAGGAGTCGGTTTCTCTGGTCCTTGTGAGCTGTTAGGATGCTAGGGTATTACTGAGTGATTGACAGGAGATACTTCTGGTTTTGTCACCTACTTTTCGTTTAATGCAAAGAAGTGAAAGAGAGGAAATGGAGAAAAATACATTTATCAGTTTTTTAGTTTTATATAATTATTTCTAAATCCCCTTGCTATTTTTTTTTTTTTCCTCTAATGCCACTGTAGAAACTGCAGCCTACTTATGTGGAAATTGAAGTAACTTTTCTGAAAACTGTGTCGTGGAATGAATTTTTATTTGGCTTTTATTTTTTAGTGGACTGCCTAATTTGCCAAAATCTACCAATTCTTAGTTGACTTATTACCTTTTAAAAGTTGGGGGTTTATAAAGTTTGTACTACTTGTTATTTGATAGGGATATAACATGACATCTCTGGTAACTTCTCAGACAGTCTCAAAGCTCTTTCTAGATGACATAATTGATACATCATATAAAGAATCAAAAAGAGTGAAGCGGCTCAATGACTCACAACAGCACTATGTGATAGTTTAGGACAGGAAGTGTGGAATAACTATGTGCAGCTGGATCTACAGGATGAAATTAAATAGACAGGAAATACTTAACCAAGCTGGAATTTAACCACATCCAAAGTGGAATTTGCTGTGGAGACTAGCACCTTTAATTACATGAATTTTTGTTCAAAGGAACGCTTATGATAGTCTGTGGCTGCAATCTTAATTTTCTTGTATTGTCACTGAAATTCAGTCATTGATTGAACCAAATTTTACTTCTCTTGTGAAAATGTCAGGATCCTAATTGGCTTTGTTACACATTGTTCTTTTCTGCAGTATTTAATTTTTGAATGGAAATGTATTTATGATATTCTAGGATCAAATTACCAGTCAGTAATGATTGATTTTATTTTTGCTCTTTAACAAAAGGATTAGAATTCTCACCCCTCCATTTCTTCTGTTGTTTTACTATGGTTGCAGTGTGTGGACAGGACTGACTTTGGTCAGTATTATGTGAGTATGCATGAAGTAAAAAACAAACCCAAAACACGTTTGTTTCTCCTCTCTGTCCCTACAACCTTCTCTGTAACCTGTCACACAAATTTAACTTTCTCTCTTTTCATCCTATTATTGTAGTGCCTTGGAGCCTTAATGACAGATCCAAGCCCTGTTGGGGTGCTACTCAAAGAAATATTTACTGTTGTAGAGCGTGCAGTAGGGAAAGCACATAGAAATAAGAACATAGCAGTGATGTTGGTCTGAGCATCTCAGAATCTCCAACACTAAAAGTTTTATAGTGGCCCTGGAAAAGGAGAGACTTATGGGAAGCACTCCACCTGCTTGTGAGACAGAATGGGATAAAACCAAATAACTAATTGTTCCAAAAGTGAAGTAGCAAGTGGTGAATGCTCACAGACAATCTGGTTTAAGATGGGTATGAAAGCCTGGAAGAGGAGCCAAGTACCGAACACTTGATGCAGTCAAGGAGGAGATGAATGAAAGTGATCCTATTAGGTATGGACTGGAAATGATTTATTTTTCAAGGTCCGTTGGAATAAGATGATGTCTGCTCAGTTTAAGCTGTGTGACTAAAAAGTAAAGGAACCATTATGCAGAAACTATTAGAAGAATTAAAGTGAAGTCCTAAAATAGATTTGAATTAAGAATGTGGTTTGAAAGGGTGGGTCTCAGCTTGGACAGAATAAGTCGGGACTTGAACAGAGAGAGAGGAGGGCAGAGAAAGTCCCTTCCACCATCAACTTAAATATGTGTTTGGCAATAAGATTACCCAGAAATAGGCTAGAGCTAGAGGTAGTATAAAGATGTTTAAACCAACCTGTAGAACCATGTTCAGTAACAGTAAGGAGGATTTTCCAAAAGATGTGCTGAAGGAGTTGTTAGAGAAGTAAGAGCATCAAAAAAGGGAAAAGTTAGGAAAGTCAAGAGAAAAAGAACACTTCAGAAAGAAGAAAGTGGTCAATTCTACTATAAGATGATTAATGAAGAGGAAACAGGTTTTCAGAGTTGGCAAGAAGTTTTCAGAGACTTTGACTGTGCCTTGATGATGCAATCTTGCATCAAAGATTTACTATAGCATAAAAGGAGTGGAAAGTGAATTTGGGTTGGAGGTTGATGGCCATGCTATGGAAAAACAGTGCAATAGCCAAAAAGATAGGAGAGGGGAACTTGGAAAGAATCAAGGGCCATTATCAGTGAATGAAAGGGCAAGATGATGTAATAACCTGTTATTTTTATCATACTTTTATCATCCAACTCTAATCCTTGTGAATTATAGCATAAATTACAGAATGTTCTACTTGAAAGTTAGAAGTCTTTATCATAAACTCTTTCCATTGTCTTGCCTTCTATACCCATCCTTTCTTTTTCCTTGTTAAAACAGTTGGCAAATCTTTAGTTTGCTAAGTTGCACATTATGTCATTGGTACATTGAGGCACATGTATCAGCGCAGTTTATAAATGGAAGCAGCTGGTTTCCTCTGCACTTAAGAGAATGCACAAACACAACCAAGATCTCCAAGTCCTCTGTATGCTTTGGATACAATTCCTATCCTGAAAAGCCATGCTGTGATTTCAATTAGTGCAGATGTGCACCAAGCCACCTTATTGGCTCAGAAAAGAATTCTTTTGTTTCAACACTTGAACTGCTAGATCTGGTTAATGTTACCAAACGAAAAAAAAATAACATCACACCTATGGTATTAGCCTTATACTCCAGTATCTGAAAAAGGCTTGGCAAGGGAAAAAAAAATGTTATCATCTCATAGGGAAAAGCTGAATTCATACACAGGAACTGCAGGATTACTTCGACATTTTACTAGTCCCCTGTAACACCAGCAAGTCCCATAAATGCCTAATGGAAAAACAGCAGAAAATGAGATCTGCAGCAGGCCTTTAGAGATCAAATTTATGTTGCTGAACACTTTTTTTCAGGTCAGGTTTAAAGGTCAAAAGAAAGTGGATAGATTAAATTTGCTGATTTTGCCAACTTTAAAGGCGCCTTTTAGAGGTTTTCTGTTTCTATGGAAAGCCCCAATATGCTTTTGGATAGTTTTGTGCAAGCACTGAAAGGTATAGAATCTTTACTGTATTTTTCTCATGTGAGAAAGACACTCATATAACAATACTTAGTTATCCCCAGTGTGCTCTTGAGCAGCATCTGATTTAGATCCAAGGTATGCTATCATCTTGAAGTAATTAATTCTTCCTATTAATAAAGTTTTTAGTGATTATTCATTTCATATGCAGACTCAGACTCGTCTATCACAGGGCCAGCTGTGACACCACAGCGACAAAAATAGTTACCCCAATAAGTTTTCACACTTGTGTTAAAATTTATCTCCCTGTTTCTCACACAATATTTTTCCCTTCTGTATCTCCAAGCAGAAAAGTATCTCCCAGTGAGCATCTCTAACTTTTAGACTCTGTACTCCCTTAAATGTGAATCCAGTCAAACTGTAATATCCTCAGTTGAGGAGGAAGTGGAATGCAAAAACTTACCACAAAGGACATTCTAGATCGTCAATCCCTGCAAACACTAGTAACAAAATGAATGACTGGGAGCTGGAGGATGACTGTTGGACAATATCTTCATAATCCAAACTAATTTGGGCATAATGCCAAAATACCATTTTTAGAAATGAAACACTCTCTTTTCTACAGGGTAGTGATACTACCCTGTAGAAAAGTTGAATTAGAAGCTTAACTTCTGTACATAAAGCAGTGTAGAACAGACAGCGTGTTTGTATATCTGTATTTTGTTTTGTAGTTTTATTTATGTGGAGTTATTTCATCAGTCTTTAAATGTTTGAGTAATTCAGTACAAGATCATTCAATATTAGCTCAGTATCAAGTCTCAATACTTCTCAGTCCAAAAACTTTTGACCTAGCCTTCTCAGGATGTCCCCTTGGCAAAATCTTGAATGAGTAGCAACTGCAGTTATTCTCTCAGTTTATATAAGTACTTGTAAATTATTGTGCTTAAATTCATTGCTACTTCTTTAAACTTTCTAGTGGATGCTTTTCTACTATGTGATCATTTTTAGGGCGTGAGGTTTTCAGAGTAGTTCAAAATTTTATTAATATCGAATTCAGCAAAGACCATAGACAACTGTGTTGGCTTTCCACTGTGTGTTTCCTATGTACTTTTTAACATTAGGTATGTCTTTGGAACAGAGGAATTAAGTCACATCTTTAGGTACAGGTTTACCAGTATCTCCATAGTTTGAAGTACATTGTTAGCCACTCATTTATGAAAAGCTTTTCTTTCGATAGAAAACTATAAACACTGAAGAATGTTATTCTTACAGTTCAGTTTTTTAGCGAAGCTTCTGCTAGGAATTGAAGAGCTAGCTGTGATGAGATCTTTGTGTCTTGCATGTAGTTCTGTGGGAGGTTTTGGTGTTTGAACTCTGCTGCTACTTGTGATGATTTTCAAACTCAGGCAAAGTGAACATAATAATTCCAGTTTAAGTGCTAACTGAAAAAGTCACTGAAATGTGAGCCCAAATATCCAAGCACTTTGAGTGAAATATAGCTGTCTCTTACAATCACAAACACAGAAGACTATCTGACCAGGTAGGGGCCTTGCTGGACTAAATGAAATAAAACTTAAGGCTTGGGTTTCAGCTTAGGAACAACTTATCACAAAATGTTCACAAACTCAGCGTAAATTTGAAAATTCTCCTTTCAGAATGGAGCTGATGGGACAAATTTTAATAAAATTGGATACATCTGCACTGGTATCATATATCAACCAAGAGGCAGACAAAAGAAGTAGGAATTTATTGGAGGAATCCATCTGACTTTTCTTGTGGGCAGAATTACATCTGGCATTTGTGAGGGTGTGCCATTTCCCAGATCTTCACAGTGTGTTGGCAGACTATTTTAACAGGCTTGGATGTTTATTTGGGAGAGCATGATCTCTGAATAGATACATAATTCACTGTTGTAAAACCAAGGTACAAATCTCCTCAGAACAGACTCTTTTGCAGTAAGAAGAATATCCAAAGGCAAATATAAATTTGCAACAGGCAGTCAGAAAAGCAGACAAAGTATTACTGTATCAAAATGCCAGGCATTCAGAAGATGTTTTTTAAAAGTTTAATTTTTCAAACAGCTCCTTGTCATCTGTATCCTCTTCTCAGAACATAGAATGATTATGATGGTAATTGTGGAAAATTGCTAGTCATCAGTGCTATTAAATATCTAAATTCTAATTGAATATTTCCCAAGGACTATTACTCACAGTGAATATTCTGGAGTTCCTTTGCTCTGAGACTAGAGTGTACAGTGATATGGCAGGGTACGTGAGGTATAAGCAATCATTGTTGTGGAGAGTAGGTGCCAGAAAAGCAACTTCACAGGAAGATTTGTGCAACTTCTGTGCATCTGAATGCAATTTGTGAGGAGTAAATTTGTTTAGAAGACACCTCAGACTCTGGTTCTTCCACATATGCCAAACTACTTCCGTGCTGCAACTCAGTCTCTGAAATCTGCTTTTTCAGCGACCTGAACCATACCACGGTATTATTACTCAGAGGTTATAGATGTGCATTAGACTACACCTCAGTACTATTGGATTTACTAAGTTAAGTGTGTAGCTTCACAGATCTGAGGCTCTCATTCAAGGAGGAGTCCTGTAATTTCTCTGTCTTTAGACATGGCCAGGGCTGCAGTTTCTAATAAGTAACAGCAATTATCTCTGGCTAAGCCTAGCAGTTAGGTGACATAGACATATTCTTCTATGATTTTAAGCAATTTTAAGCTAGGAAAGTGTGGATGAAGCAGACTCTTAAATGATTCCTGTTGACACTGGAAGAAATCAGTTGGGTGCTGGCAATAGAAAATCTGAACCCTCTTCGATGGGTATTAAGTGTCTGAAGTACTCATTTGGTCAAGGTAGAGCCTAAAACCTAAGCTAAATCATCATATTCAGAATAAACTCTTTCTATTGGAGCAGGTTTTTTTGTTTTGGTGCCCAGAAGGGAAACTTCCCATCAGACTGCATGTCAAGAAACTCAAGTTCAGCAAACATTACAAAATCAGGACCAGTTTCACTGTTGGCACTGTGGTGCTGATTTGTAAAAGCTAATGTAAAGCCTATACCAGCAAGAAATTTAGTCTTCTTTTCACGGTTCAGTTTTGTGCCCTGGTGACTGATCTTAAAAATTGTCTTTTTTTTTTAAGTCTTGGTGCTTCATAGCATCCATGGAGAATAGGTATATGGGTAGTCACATTAAGGATCGAGTTTACCTTCACAGAAGCCACTATCCTACAATAAAAAATTTTTCAACAAGTGTCATTCACAACTTTTATGAAAATCTATCAGTGTCTGTTTCCGGTACAGAGCAACAGTGCTGATGGTGCTCAGAGCTGGAGGAGTTTTGCTGTAGAACTGCAGGAAGAGCTGAATGTGCCCATGTGGTGCTTTCACCTGAGTGACAGGTCAGAAAGAACACCTCTCCAGCCTGCCTGGTGGCTATTTGGGTAAGGAAAAAATAAACAAGCAATCCATTTATTTGTGGATCCTGTTTAAATTATTGATGAGGACAAGTAATATTTTATAAACCAGTTATTTCCAGTTATAAATTTTTTGCATTGAGTTTCATGGAGTAGGATTTCCTCACTACAGAAATAAAGAGCCTAAAAGGAAAAGGAATGAAAGGCAGTTTGTGCTTCAGATTAGTACATCTACAGTGAACAAAGCCATCCATTGTGTTGCTTTTGTGTCACTGTTGATAGATATTAATTTGATGAGGACAGAGAATGTTAAAATGGGGGCTGGAAAAAAAAGTTGAACCTTTTTTTTTCCTGACTGCTTTATCGTACATTATAATGTTTATTGTTGAGATTAAGTACTCTCTATTCAAGCAGTAACAAGTTTCATAGTGGAACAAAAGTAAGCAGCACTCATAAAATTCATTTTAACAAAAAGTATGAACAGAAAGATATGAAAACTATTGATTATGTTGTCTGTGGTGACATACAAACAAAGTGATAACTGTTCACATCTGTAAAAGTTGAAGAATGGCAATGTCAGTTTGTGCAAAGATTAACATAAGAATCTGACGTCTTTGGTGGAAAATTTGTAATTACATTTGACGCTTTGGTAGAGGTTGGAATGAGGGTGGAATCTTGTCAAGTAATTTTTTTTGTTGTTATGTCACTAGCAACTGCTTAACCCTTTGATTAACAACAATTATTACTGTGGATAAACATGACTACTGGAGAGGAGAATACGTTGTCCTGTGATTTATAGCAAGATTCAAACATCTGTTTAGCTTGATTTTGTTCTGCAGAAGATGTTCTAAGTAGCGTCATATAGATCTTGCTCTCCAGGGAAAGTTTTGCCCCTCCTGAAGAAAATTACATTTCTAAGCCTCAGAAAGTTGAAGAAATGTAAAATATTTATCCATGGCTTCTGAACCTTCTGAGCTGGTTTGGAGGTACCATCGTTGCTTTCTTTTCCTGTTACTTGTAGAAGTGTTTGATACCACTCTGCCTGTGTTTGGTGTCTTACTAGATTCCTGACTGGGTTGGACCATAGATGTTGAGGAGGAGGCGTTGCAGGGACAGGAGTAAAGAGAAAATCCTTGATTTCCGTAGTTAGGTGTTTTGAAGAGAGAACAAGCTTCAATAAATACCGACTCATTGGGCTTTCCTGTAAGTGAAGGCATATCAGTGATACAGATACATACAAATATATCAAAAACTTGAGACAGAGCCTTTCCATGTTTCTTTTGAGGAATGCATGCTGCGTTTTACTTCGACATGGACCAATAATTTTCATTCCCTAAAATGAGGTTATTTATTATACAGTTCCAAAATGTTCTGGTTTGACTGTATAAAAAGTAGAAATGATGATTATTTAGCATAAGGAATGGATTTAAACTCTCAGAACTGAGGAGGTGCTTTTGAGAGATCCCAACTTCCTTTTCATATAAAAGCACTAAAACATGAGCTTAAATGCTGATTTAAAAAGGAGTGCTTTTTCATTTGTCTTTATTTATGTGTCCAGTATGTCAAAGTTATTAACTAATATTCTAATCTAGATAATCATGGTTATAGTGTATAAATTAGCACACAAGTTAATACTGTTAAGTACATTATGATAGCTTTTTTATCTATTTTTCTTATTCTCTCTATTTTCAAGGACACAAATTGGATGGACAGAGATTCAAGTAAAGGGCAAAAAGGAGCAGGGAATATTTTTTCATAATTAATATTCTTGTAGCAGAGCTCATTCCTGTCCAAAGGACTGTCTACATATAGGTCTGTAGGCATTATTGAGATGTCATTGACTTGATAACTTGGAATTCAGGGAAGCTCTATGTGAAGTTGAAGGGCCATGGGAGGACCTTAACCTCTAAGGTGTTATTCTACTCCCAATGCATTTACATCGTTCATTTGCAAAGTGTATATGTTTTGTGGTGTTTATTTCAGGGTAAAATAGCTAATTTCTTACATGATTGTTAGAGGTATATGCAGTATCTGGGATGCTCTGCTCTGAAATACCCTCTTAAAAGCTGATAGAACACTGGAGACTATATGCTTTGTCCACATATTTTTTTTGTCCATATTTTTCAAATACATACAGATCTAGTATATCTTAGACATCTAGAATAATTCAGGTTGGAATGGGCCACCAGAGGTTTGTCAGAGCAAATTCAAAGTTCACACAGTTGCTTTATGTTCAGTCATTTTGAATATTTCTAAGGTTATTCTAATGTTTGACCCCTATTGTGAAAATTCTTTTTCCGTGTGAAATTTCTTCAAACATAAAACTCACATGAGTTTCAAAACCAGTTTGTCTGAATTCTATACTTTCAAATGTAATTTTTTTTAAACATTGACTCATATAAATCTCTCTTCTTTTTCCCTGTACACTTCAACATTTCAAGAATAAGCAAATTTAATTAAACCAAACAAACTAATTTGGGTACTAACAAGTCAGAGAGACATTGGCTCAAGGGGTTAGGCCTATCTTCCAAAATCAGAATCGCCATGTTGGAAATGTCTCCTTGAATGTAACTTCGTTTCCATAAAGTAACAGTTTTGGAGGCTTAAGTGAGTCCAGAGAAGTCACTAATTACCAGTTACCAGTGATTTTCTTAATTGTTATTTGTATTCTGCTTTGTTGTTCTTAATCTGTAAGTTGATTTGGAACTATAAATTCTCATTCACATGACAGTTTATTAAATCAATTTCTGTCATACATGAAGTAGAAAATACTGTCCATATGTTTCTATTGTTGCAGAAAAAAGGTATAACATTACACAGTACTCTTAAAATCAGAAGCATGTAACTCTACCATCAAAAACTGCATCACGATGTATATATGTGGGCAGCCTCGATCAGTATTTCCTGAATTCCATGTTGCCAGACCCTAGTGTTTTTAATGGGGTATCTGTGATTTGCAAGCGGTCCTATCAGCCGCTGTATGTCACGTGAACATTTAGTACTAAACACACAGTTACATCCGTGGAAGGGACCGGTACCCCACTGAACTTGGGCACTTATTTATGAAGACTGAGAAGCTGCGTGGGTACATCATGCTCCTGCGGTGCCTAAAGGGGCGTTGTCACAGGCCACACGTTCTTAGGGAATAAATAGGTATCTGCTCATGAAGTTTCAGGGGTTTCCTGTTCTCAAAATCATTTTACTTGAAAACTCAGAGGCATTCTGCATCATGAAAGGTTGGCTCTCTGCCATAGGCTGACCACCTAACTTGATCTTTTATCGATCTAAAACGTTTTTTTTTTAAATATTACACGCTTTAATTAAATGGAAAAAAATGTTTGCTCAGTCCTGTCTCCTGTATCTGTAGTCTGATTTTCTGTGAAGGTGGGCAAATAATGTGACGGGAGCAGAGTCATTTTCAAGTAGAGAAGTATGGAAAACATTCAGTTGAAAATTAAAACTTATTTAGAGTATTCAAGTATCTTGAATAGCAATGCAAATTGAAGCCCCTACTGAAAATTGCTACTCCCACAATAATATGACATTACAGAAAATAGTGTTTTAGCAGAGAGGCTATAAGATCTGGGAGTAAAAGACTAACACTACTCTCCCGGGTTACGGCAGTGGTCCTGCTGTTAAAAGTGGGTTTCTGAGGCATGAGCTCCTAAGTTCATTAGAAACAGGAATTTAATGTAAGCATTATTTGGCTCTAAAAAGCTAATAGTTAGGGGTATTCCCTCCCACTTTGAATTTGAAGAAAGTGCTTATTCAGACTGTAATAATTAATGCTAAGCACTTACATAGATCTTTGTATTAAAAGTATTTTACAGACAATTATTATTACCCAAATTAATTTAAGCGAAAATATCTTTGATTAGACTTTAGCAACTGTCCACATTTCAACTATATTTCCTAATAATTATTAGAATTAGCATAGGTCTGACCCTTACTTAATTGTGTGTTGAGAAATAAAGTCATGCAACAGTCTTTATATAATGAAAATTAAAAGGACAAGCAATAACATTAATGTTCTTTTAAATTAATTTTAAAGTGTGAGCAATAAATGTTTTATTGTAAACCCTGATATGGTAATTAATCCAAGTGATTAGGGCTTAATTGTATGTTCACAGTAAATGTTATATTTGCTATGAAATAAGTTTTTTTGGAATTGTGGTTCTGGGACTAGAGTTGTGAGAAGAATGATATTTAAAAGGAAATGTTAGCGCACTTACTTTTAAACTTGGTAAGACAGCAATTGGAAGAAATACATCCTTCATTATTTTGCCAATTACTTTTTTAGTTCTTCTGAGCATTTTATTTTACTATGCACTTAATTTTATGCAATAGTGGTGCTTATACATTAAATTAAATATATCGTAAGGATACATAGGCTGTTTAAAATCAGCTAGCAAATACCTTGGGGAGTGGGAGAGGGTATTTGTTTTATTAATCACTTATACCTTAATTTGCAAATAGCAACACTCCTGTTATTCCATAAAACTTGTCAGTAATGCAAAGAATAAGTCATCCTGTGAACAATGGTAGTTTCAGGTGCACTGATTGTGCTTTGAGTAGCCCCATTGCACACCAAGTGAATTCAGATCTCCACTGAAGCTTTTAGAGCAGCTCTGGATTTTCACTGATACGATTTATGGAGTTTGGATCCTTGGGTTTTCGTTGTGAAACTTTTCCCCAGTGAAATTACATTTGGTAAACACACTGTATGCTTCTCTGGTTCCCGTAGAGCTCTGTGTTGCCCATTGTGAGTCTGCTTTACTTAAAAGGATGAGTTAGCATTTGGCAGTGCAATAAGCTTCAGAAATCTTTTGTGTTACCTCTTCATCATTTCTTTTTTTTTGCTTCATGCCCACCATGCTACAGTATCATTGTAGTCTTTCTGATGATATGATCTTTATTAGTGAAATAATACACTCTTTCTTTGGGGCTCTTGAAATGTGTTCTAATGATGATGGTAATGACTTTGATTAATATTTAATCCCCGTGCTGCTATGTTCTTACAATTTACAAGATCTCAAAGGTAGTTGAGGGGAGGGAAGAAAGGTTTCTGCTGAAGTGTTTCAGTATGAGAGTGCTTAGGGAAAAACATACCGATGTTTTATTATACCTTGTATCAGTTTTCTAACCTGAATTTAAGTGAAACATTTCATAGCATGACCATGTTGTTGACAGGGAAATCCATAAGATGTAGAAGTCATGCTGGAATTGACTTATTTTTCATGGCATTGGACTCATTTCTGTATTTGTTTATATTATGTAACAGTCACATTCCTCCACATCCTGGGAATCCTGACACTCTGAGGGCACAGGTATAGCAGTATGTACTTGTATAGAGCAAGAGGTTGGTGGTTTTTTTTTTTTTTCCTTTTGTTGTGAGCAGGGGAACTAATATTTATAAATACAGCAGCGCAAGCCCAAATTGGTTTCCCCCTCCATTCCAAAAGTAACAATATTTGTGTGTATAGTCACATAACCAAAAAGTCTCTTGCATGTACACAGCAGAAGAATTTTTATGACTTTCAGGCCATGGAATATTAAAAACAAAGTTCATAAGTAAGCAGTACTGATATGCAAGCTTTGACTGGTTCTCCACAAGACTTTGTACAACCGTAGTAACAACAAATAACCTGCATTTCTACAAGATCTTTTGACACCCAGTCAGTCAATGGTGATTACCTACTAATACACCAATGGTCAGTCATTGTTTCAGTCTTTGAGTGTTTTACCTGTGTTTATAAAATAAACCATCATGCTGGTATAAGCACATTTAATTATAAAGATACTCATATTTGTTCTCTTCTTGTTCAAGGCTATTTGAAGAAGTAAGGAATAGGCTTGTTTTAAATGTTTGCTTATAGAGCTTTCAAACTGACGATTAACCGTCTAGAGAATTAGAAATTCTGTATGCATTTGTAGTTACATAGATTCTCTCAATTTACTAATATGTTGTAAATATTATGTACACACTAAACTTGAATGAATTCAACATATGGTTGATGTTTACATAATTAATGAGATGCCAAATTATATTAATATAACTAGCCATACACAAAAAAGCAATGTCGCACAATTATCAAGGGCCTAAATTAACAACGCCTTATTCTTTACTTCCTGAAATGCTTATTTGCCAGGACAGGGACCCTGGGATTGTGCTCAAAATTGTGGAAATTAAGATTGAAAATCAATTATCTTATTGTTCCAGACATCATAAATAATATAATTATCAATTTTTAGACTTCTGGTTATTGTTTCATTAAACAATAATTGGTATGTCTGAGTCTACTTTTTGGTCTAAACACAACATTATCCTCATATTAATAGATGGGTTAGGCAAACCTAATTTTGTTAAAGAGTTATTTTATAAGGATGAAAGGTGAAAGAAACAGCTTCTCTCTTTAATCAACAATTTAACTAATATTGTACGATGCATTGCTTTCTCAGTAAGGATTAAGCTGGTTTTCAATGAAGAAAAAGTGTAGCAACAGATTTTTGGGATGCTAGGAGAAAAGAAGAAAAGTAGTTCTTTATCATAGCTTGTTCTTTATATAGTTCTTGTTCTTTATCATAGCTTGTTTGATTTGCAGCTCCTATTTTATTGATGGTAATACCTTGTATTATATAATACCTTTCAACACAGAATTTCAGTCATTTCATTAAGTAATTAAACCTCCCACTGGTTCTGCCAATGAAGGTGTATTTATCATTATAACTATTTTGCAAGTGGGTAAACGAGGCAAAAAAGGTTGAATTACTTAATCAAGGTAATAAAACCTCTAGGCTCCTGTCTCCCAGCTGATGTTTAATACTTCCTCCAAACTGCCTCCAAAATTTTGTTACAAGTTTAGTGTAAATAAAAATAGACATCTCATTCCCTGAGCTTAGTAAACTCACTTGAAAATGTCTGCTGAACTTTAGAGAGAATATAGAGATTTTTTTGCTTCCTCACAGAGGGGCAGACTTTAGGGAGCTATGTCAAACCATCATCTTAAGATCTTAATTCATCTTGCCAAAATGAGCTTAACCAACTTTGTAGCTTGCAGGGAAATAGGAGAATTTTTTATTTGGGTTGACATTTCCCTACACCCAAACTAGATATATTACTGCTCTCTCGCACACGTGTGTACACCTCCACTTCATTGCTAAAGCTCTCATCTGTATACTTTGTGAGTATACATAAGTGAAGTCACACAATTATTTTGTCCTAAATAGGGCTTGGAAGAATTTCCTGGAGAGTGCTTAATTTAATCAATAGTAATCAGAATTGAAAAAGATTTCCAAATTGTTTAAAAAGAAATTGCTAATACATGCATAAAATAATTATTTCTTTAACATATAATGTGAAATATTGGAGGTTTTCTGCTACTGTTGTAATCTAATAGATACTAATATGGCAGCAATCAGAGTTCACTTCAGCAACAAAGAAGCTGTTGAAGTCTGAAAGCAATCCTCTCCTCTGACATGTTGGCACCATCATAGAAGAAAATGTCACGGTCAATATAAGCCCGTTTACTGACAGTTAGGTTTTTTCCTATGTTACTGAAAACTGTTTGAAACTTGGCTTTTATCAAAAACAGAAACACTGGCCACTCAGAATGATAAAACAATAGTTTACAGCTTAGTCATTTTCCAGTTATAAAGCAATACTTTCATAAAAATAAACAATGCATACAGGAACAAGCCAAAACAATTACTCAGAGAAATTGTTGCATTCTTGCTGTCCTTGCTTTCTGATTTAAAACAACTGTCTCCAGTAGGAACTGGACAAAAAGCAGTGGGTTTTGTTTCGTTAAGTAACCACTTGCTGATCACTACGAGACAAAATATAGTTCCAAAATGTAATTGATACTATGTAGGTACCTATGCTTACTGTTTAGGTAAGTTCCTAAATGACCTATTACATGATGAACAGGTACGTAGATTAAAATAATGTTCATGTATTTCCCTAATTTACAGACTGAACATTTCCCAAGTGGATAGTTCTATAGAGCTTTTGTCCTTCCTAGAAAAAGTAAAAAATTATTTAAAGCACGAGCACCTTCATGAATAAAAGTCATGTTATTTAATTTGTGGGGGGTTGATAATTATTTCTGGAGGTTTTTCCCCACATTGTGAGTATTTTTCTATCTCTATCATTTGATACTAATCTGTCATATCTCAGTAAGGAAAATAATTTAACAAATAATTTCAAGCAGGAACAGGTTGCAAGTATAAATGCTGAAAACTCAGAGGAAGAGGTAAGGGGTCAGTAAGTCTGCTAACTTGACAGTGTTGCACGTTCCAAGTATTGTGCTCAGATATTTCAGTGTTAAAGATAGTTTTTAAATTGTTCCCTGCTCTTTTGAACTCACATAAGTACTAAGACAGATGAAGAGCTTTTGCTCTAACTTTCCAAGAAGATTCCTTCTGGTTCCTGTTCTGAAGGAAGATGATTTCATTGCCTTGTCTCACAGTGGGTAGGACATAGACTGCACCCAACCTGTGCTCCGTGCAGTTCAGAGGCTAGAAGACAAAAGTCTTTCAGTCTCTTCTGGTTGTAAGGACACCTGGAAGCCTTCCGTAAGTTCTTCTCTTTGGAGCAGTTACCTAGTGGTTCATTCTTCATCCCAAGAACTGCCATGTGTTGCAGCTTCACTCCTTCCAAGCCCTGATATTCTGCTAGACTGCAGCAGATGAGACTGATGGCAGAGCAGAGCTGAGGGAAGTCTCTTCTGCCCAAGTGTGTGGCTTGAAGTTCTCTTTGCGTACAGAATACGAGAAGCTTAACCAGGGCCAAAGCTCTGACTTGGTTATGTCTGTCGTTTAACAGAGCAAGCTCTTTTGGCACCTGAGCAGTCTCACTCTTTTACTGGAACTGCCAGCGTACTTGAATTTAGATGATTTCTGTAGGGCTTTACTGAGTCACAGTATATATCAGGACTGTCACTACGTAACTGTCAAACTTTCTATGTGCCTGAAAAATTCCGCCCTTTAGACGGATGAGAGTGTGATGTCGTCATAATTGCTTTTTTTTGTAAATGCTTGCTATAAAATAATTCTGGATTAAATTGTGTGTTCCTTTCATGTTGGCAGAATATAATTTGTCTTAAATGGCAGCAGACTGTTGTATATGTGTTTCTGAATGTTAAATATTCTGATTCACACTTGCAATTTATTGATTTTACATTGTTACCAAACGACATTTCAAAATCAGCTCAGAATACCATGGTTCAAAATCCTGTCACTCATATGATAAAGTTATTTTCATGTAACCCACTCTGCAAATGGGAGTGGCAAGGAAAGAGGAAGAGCTAGAAAGAAAAGAGGGCAAATGCATTTTTGTGGGTAGTAGGTTTGAAATCAATCCTAATTTTTATTATCGCTATATGTTCTTAGGCAAAAACTGCTTCTGTGCTATTAAACAATAATAAATTCAAAATTGTAAAGCTGTTTGTTACCATCTCAGCCTGGTTTTGTTTAAATGTATGCTAGGGCACAGATTTCAGTTTTGGCTTTAAGGAGATACTCACTGGCTTAAATTAAAAAAAAAAAAAAAAATCTTGACCCTCATTGTGCAAACACATGTATGTAGTCCAGATGAATTCAGTGCAAGCACGTTATTTCATATGAACAAATGATGGCAAGGCTTCTCAGTTTGGACAGGACACCTTATATAGAATTACTTTCACCAAAGCCAGAGTCGTTCTGGCTTCATGAGGTCCTTCAACACTCTCCGATTCTGTGGTGCTGACACTTTTGACACCCTTAATTTGCCCCCCTCACATCTGCTATAGCTAGTGCTGTATGAACTTAGTGTAGGTCAGAAGCAACCTTTTGGGTCTGCATGTGATAAAAATGAGACACATGACTTGCAAAGACAAGTTGCTTGTGTGTAAGCCCACCAAATCCTTCCGGTAATGCTAGTGTCTATAAAAAAAAAAAAAAAAGACTTGAGTGTAAAAGACTGTCCTACAGTCACAGTACCTTGGCATATTTTAAAAGGTAAACCAAAGAATTCCTGAATATTGTAAAAGTGAGATTAATATGATATTCTCTCTTGACTTGGTCTGTTATGTTCATCTTAATATTGAATTTTAGAAGCTCTTATGTTGCAAACAAGCTACTGCATCTCCCATAGCCATGTGTCTGCAATGTACAAATAGGTTTTTCTTATTTCTTCCTTTTTGCTTCTCTTTCTCCCACAAGGAAAATATTCTTCTCCACCAAAGGACTGTATTTAAACAGAAGGACTGCTTCAGTGCATAAGAAAAGTATCGTCGTGTTTTGCATGTGTGTACATACAAACATGCGTGTAAATAATTCAGCCTATCATCCTATTTTACTTGTGTATGTATTAGTTCAGCCTTGCTCTCTAGCTTGTGGTACACTGGTACCTTCCTCCTGGCATAGAAAAGAGGCTCATTACATTTTGAGCAGCAGAAAATAGTGGCACATCATGAAGCAGTGGCATCTGGTATACTCAGTCTCAATCCGTGCACGCCAAAGGAATACTGCGTGCTGCTGCTATGTCTGATAGCCTTTAATGTTTTCTTAGTACAATATTGCTGCCTTTCACTTTCTTTGACTGCACTAATTATCATATGTCTTTGTATGTACAACATTCTTTCACAGAGATAGATACATACACAGTAATTTAATTTCATATATAAATGCAACCTAAGTTTCCCAGGCTATTGGAATTTCTGTACGTTAACTAAATGCCTTATCTTTTGATTACAAATATTTTCCTCGTAGATGTTTTAAGGTACCTTTGGGTTTTGAGGGTAGAAAGCTCCCAGAAGTAGACTGAGGTGTGTATGTGGGTATAGAATGTCTTCTGAGAGGCCTGTTAACCTTCTTGTTAGCGGGTACAGAACTTCTTAATAGTGAAATACAAAATCTTTTATACCAGTGATACCAAGATACACTTATTCTCATGCTCAAAGCTAATGTTGGCTAACAGTTAACTGTTAGAGGGGGCAGGAGTAGTTGACTTCAACATTCCTTTGTATTCATCTGTGTGGACAAAAAGCAGGGGCAGCTTCAAGCACGTGAGGGCTGTGGTGGAGGGACTTTGTTGTGAATCCAGTGAGATATAAGAAAACCTGTTTGTTTTAGTGGAGTTCATTCCTGTTCTGAACTGTAGCACGCTATGTGGCTTACCCAGTTGTAATTCAAATTTAGGAAGCTGGGTTCCTGTAACTATACTGGCCGTAGCTGTAACTGGAATTACACTAAAAATAGAGACAAACTCAATTTAGATCCTTAAGGAGAGGGGGTCTAATTAGGTTTCTTTAACCCCAAATTTGATCAGTTCAGATTTTATACATTTTCTTCCTACTTTGCTAATTCCATTGTGTGAATTGTACTGCTACAACTTTTTTTTTTGCAAAGAAATGTTGTACTTGGCAAAGTTTTAACAAGAGTTCTCGTATACACAACTCTTAATTTCTGGATGGTTTAATGTCAGATAGCTATTTAAATAAAAATATAAACAACTCTTGGGAGAATGCAATTAAATGGCAGAAGTGATTTTTAGGAAACGCATAAGACAGAAGTGTAGCCTTTGAGAGTTCCTGGCCTTTATTTTGCAGGATCTGAGAAGCAAGCTCTCTTATCTGCATCTCAGTACTTTTATGTTGCCTTTTCAAGGAAAAGGGAGTTGGATGCAGGCCTGAGTTAGATCTCACGGGGATAGTGTTCTGCACCTTAAATTACAGTCAGATGTATTTTAGTTCAGATGAAGTTTTCAGGCTAAAATTGGTAAGAAGCCTAATTATTTGACCAGGTTACTATTTACATAGACCACTGTATAGCAATCTGTGATTTGTCCACAGCTGGCAACATGTTAGCCTGGAAAGGTTTTTATTTTGTATTTGGAACAGTTTTTTAAAAATCCAACTCTGTTCATTAAATGAAAAACTAAAAGACGGTAGAAATTGCTATGGAGACGAGATGTTATATAAACTGTTCATTTTAATTCTTGAGAATGTATAAATAGCAAAGAAGCTTGGATGTTTACAGGCTTCCAGTTGTTCAAGGTACTGAGTAACTCCACAAGATGCAAAGCAGTCTTGTGCCCTTTGAGCTTTTATTGTCATGTAGTGAATCATGCCCAGATTTTAAAATCAGTCATGTATTTGTTAGACTGAAGAGTGTGGAGCGAGGAGAAATAAATAGAAATACTTTCTAAGTAGTCCTTAATCTGCAGATTCTTCATTACATTATTTTTTCCACTGAGTAGAGTGCCTAAGATGATCTGTTAGCTGAAGTATGCAGGATAAAAATACAGATATTCTGTTATCTGCAGACATAATGACATGGATAAAAACTGCAAAATAAGACTATTTCACTATTATACCGTTTACAGTGTCATGGAGGCGATGTTACGGATAGGACTGAGATGGTGTTTTGTTTATCAGAACCCCCCTCAAAGTTGTTTGTTACTGTGCCTTAAACATCATTTCTGGCCTTAAATTTAACACTTGCTGCTCTTGCTTGAAAATTACTATTATTCACAGAGTTTGAGAACAGTTAGTAAAATTGCTTTTAGGATTATAAAAATGAAACGTATAAAATGTGTTTAATTAATGTAAAGACTAAACCTTTGTCTAATTAGTAGATTAATGAAACTGTAGGGGACCTTTACATAACTCCTGGAACACATGGGGTTGAGGTAACCATCTGCAATGCTAAATTCCAAGTGACAGCCTTGAACATACAGGCTTGAAAACCTTCATACAGGGTTGAAATCAACATTCACAATTTAGTAGACAAATAGTCATTTCTGGTTGAGTTCTGCTTATTTTGTTTCAGAATTGATACTTATTTGAATAAAGAACAATACTTTTGGGAGGGGGGTAATAAAATACATGTGCAGAAATATGAAAACCCCTAGGTTTTTCCTGCAAAACAATAACAACTACTATAAAGACAGCATGCTCAACATGTTTATTATAAACAAGGTAATAATTCTTTTCAGGCAAGGGATTTCGTTAATCTCCTAGCTGTGTATAGAGCCATCGTACCAGACTTTGGAATTAAGCAGCACAGTATGATTGACTCTATTACGAAAAGGGGCATTTAGAATTAGAATATATCACCTTTTAAAATATGAACATTAGTCTTAGCTGCCGTGCAAAAGTGTACTACACGGAATGCAGAGGTAGGGAGTTATGTTTAATGTTAGAGGGCTGTCATTCTAGAGGTATGCAGATTCTTTGTCACCTTCATAATACCTTAATGGAAAGGTAGTATTTTCCACAAGTTTTTATCTGTGCACGTGTATGACGAAGGTGGGTTGGGGGAGACCTTCTAGAAGCAGCATACTTCATGTCGTTCCTAATGTGAAATTACTAACATACATTGATTTGTTTGGATGCTTGCAGGGATTCTTCCTGACGGTGTGCCCAGAAGCAGTATTAAAAGTGGCTGCTCAGGCTTCTGCAAACAACAAGATCTTCAGCTTGAATCTTTCTGCACCATTTATTAGCCAGTTCTACAAAGAGCCTATGATGAAAGTCATGCCTTATGTCGATGTCCTTTTTGGAAATGAGACGGTAAGTCTTAGAAAAGTAATTGTATTTGTATCTCTTGCACTTAGCTGTTTGTGTCTAGGAGCTGCTTCCTGGTTCTCCGTTATTTATAGAGAGAGGCTGACCATGTGAAGTGTCACTAGGAAATGAAATCCATGGACACAGAATTCTGATAATTCCATAGATGCCGAAGATGTCACTTGACCTGTTAGAGGTTTACAACTTGCTCATTCTAGTGTAGAGACACATGAACACGTTACTCTAGGTTAAAAGAGGATTGTTTTGGCTGCTTTGTAATAACTGTCCCTGTGCATGATGTACTCACCCAGAAGTTAATTCTCTGCTGGAAGAAAACATATGAATGGCTACTGCAGAGCTGCGGAGGTTCTGTAACTTGTTTCCATACCCCTACTGCTGCTGCTATTAATAGCATTTTCTGTGATGAAGATGCCTCTTTGGGGAGAAGAGGGAGGAGAAAACTAAGAAACGGTTAATTGGTTTAGAAGGTTCCCATTGATTTTTATGGTAGATGGACTGGCAGTCCATCTAAGGAAGGCTTATCTTTGCTATGCAACAGCTGGCAAACAGATTGCATGAAATTCTGCCTGTAAGTCCATGGTAATAGACCAAATGAATTCAGATTTCACTCATTGTAGTGCTATCACTTTTTGATTTTTTTCCACTTCAGAAAGTGCTCTTAAATATTTATTAGTTTGCTCAGCAGAAAAAGGTTAAAAAAAGCCTTGGCAAGTGTGACACACCTAAATGAATGTGGGCTTGTCTCTCAAGATAACTACATTAGTACAGGAAAATTACGGAAAAGCGACTTATTCCTGTTACTGGTTATTCCTGATTGTGACACAAGAAGTTGCACCAAAACAAGTCAGTTTTCACACTATAGTCCACATGTCCACATTAGCGGATAGCATTGTTACAGATACAGGACTTTAAAAAAAAAAAAAAAAAATTCTTAAATTGAAGAAAATTGCAATGTTTTTAGATGCAGTAGGATAAGGAAAACCTTTTTAACTATATTTAATGATGAAGTAGTAGTATTTTTCAGACATTTTGCTGCTGTTGCCAACTGTTACCTTCATCCTGTCTTTCACAATATAGTCCTCACAAAGATGCGACTGAATATTCTGATTTAATAGCAGTATAATCTCAACAAAAACATCTTGTCACGTTTCACAAATTAAGCAATACCAAGTCTCGTCAATGTTTGGGTGGAAAGGCTTCACAGAAACTTTTTGGGCTTAAATCTTGCTGGTCTTTTTATATAAATATTGCCCCATTGATCTATTAGGAGAATTCAGATCACAGGGGTTCATTAGGTGCTGTTTTTCAGAAGAAAAAACATAGGTGCTTACTTTTTGTATATTCACACACTTTATAAGCGATAGTCCACTATACTGGCAACATTCCAATTTTAGAAACTATATTCAGACTACCTTAATTTCCCCTGCCATTTCAGTTTGCTATGGTGTTATTCACCTGCTGTCATAAAATGTTGTATAGGACTGTTGTGTGTATTAAAGTTGAAGGATGCCCTGCATTTTCTGTGTCTAATTTCTGAAGCATTTTGGTGTCTTTTAGGGTAAAAGATACTATTTAAATTTAAGTGATTGTCCTTAAACTTGGCAGTATGATGTATATATACCTCAGAGTACCAGCCTCTTATGCTTTGTTGCTTATAGTAATCAGTTGAAAACCTGGTCATTTCTTAGTCTGCTTTCTGCTACAGAAGCTGGTCATTGCTGCTTTTGAGTTGTTGAAATGCTATTTGCAGTGGTTTATACTCTTGTCTTTCTGTGTGACTTGAAACCATGTCTCATAGTTGGCATGGTGTAATTCTAGTTTTTCGTAGCTGCTGTGTCTTGTAATTGTCAGTATTTCTGCTCCCTGCATACGGTTTGTGGTGAACAGTAGTTGCAAAACTCAAGAGAAGCTCATTCTGACATGTTCTGCCTTCTAGTAGCTTCCTCTTCCCCCCCCCTTCACTTTATCTACAGCTATATTCAGGATTTTTTTGTCTTTATGTATGCCTTGATGGGTAGTGAACCGCTTCAGCTAGCCAACACCAAATTCTTTCCTGTTTACTGTGATTTCCTTTTGCTTTTTACTACATTTTCCCTCAGTTTTGCTAGTGTAGTTAAATACTGAAAGTGCATGAGTTAACATATAAGCAAGGCATACTAAGTGGTGTGGTTGTTACTTCATTAGTACAAACAATACTCTCAGACACGATTTTTATTCTTCCCTGTATTTATCTTCACTTCACATTATAGACCAATACAATTTTATTGTTAAGCACTGAGCTGTTTATTTTTTGAGTAATACAAAGACATCCAAGAGCAGCAAAATTCCAAACTGCTGCCATTCCTAAACTAAAAACAATTGGCAAAGTGATTTTAAATTACATCTTCTACTTAAAAATTTACATCTGAATGGAGATTGGTTATTTGAAGTTTCAGCCAGATGGTAATTAAAATGGGCAAGTTATAAACCTCTCGGAATAAATGTTCTAGTTTAGAATGTAAATGCCAGCATACCCTTAACTGCAGTGGAGACACTGAATGCTGTGGTAACAACTCAGTACGTGCATCAGTTTCAGCGTTAGCTCAGTGACCACCGGTGTTTTGATCATTTGTTTAAATCCCTTTTATAATCTAGCCAAACATCTTGTCTTGGATTTTTGATACTTATTAACTGTACTTCATATAATAAATTTAGTACAGAACATTCAGAATAGGAATAATTATATGTTCATTGCCGCTAACCAATTAGGGCCATTCTGCAGTCGTTATCTAGCAATACATGACTGGAGAACTTGATTATTGACATTGCTTTTAATTTTTATTAAATTAAGGTTTTTTTTAATAGTGTCATTTTGCAAATGGTTCTTAGAAGTAATACCTTCCAAGCTACCATAATCACTGGATAATTAACCTGCCAGGATTAAGCACACTCTACTTTGCCTCAGGATGCTTAACTCTCAAATAAGGTCAATTATCTCCTGATGATAACTGCTTTGTCACAAGTTGCTGCTTAAATCATCTGTAAAATCTCAACTTAGAATACATATTTTACGACTCAAAGTAACTTTCAGTACAGAATGGTCAAAAGAGTGAAAGCTTTTAAAATTACACCTCTACGCAGAGTTGTGGAATGTTTCTTACACAGCAATTATACTAGGCAAGTAAAAAAGCCTACATTTGCATATATTTCTTTCCCAGACCTCTTTCCACTTTCCTAGTTAGGGCTAAAGCTTGATGTCTCTGGTATACTTGACCCATCGAAGTCAACACTGGGCGCAGGAATCTGAACTCAATTTCCAGTCACCCCAAAAGATGTGAGTTACAATGGCATCTCCTTCAGGGAAGGAACTCCTTCTGTGGGGGGAACGATCTCTCTATTTTGGGCTGTGCAGCTGGATAGCAGTTTCTTTTCTGTGGAGGCCTTCAGAATTCAAGGGACACAACAAAGCTTTCACATGATTCATCCCTGCGTATGGCAGTAATTCATGACTCAGAGGAATATTTATTAAGATGTTGATATGGTAAAGATCTTCTGGGTTCTCTTCCCACGTGTAGGCCGGAGGACATCACTGAGAAATTTTGTAATTTAGAAACTTTAGAACTATAGACATGCTGAGCTCCTCATCTGTTGCTTTACAACAAAAACCGTAACCAAGCAATATAGCTTACAGTATACAGTGTACAGTAATCAGTAAAATTTGAGGAGGTTATATAGAAGAGAAATTGTGGATTTTTCTAAAGCACATATACAATAAAGAAGACTCTTGGAAATTAAAACCTCTTCCTCTCTAGTATAAAGAGCTGTTACTTCTAAAAACCCAATCTTTGAACAAACTGATGACAGGATTGTAAGCTGAAGTTCTGCAAAGACAGATGCTTCTGCAAGCTCATTGGGAAATTGATGCTGGTGTGACAGCAAATGTGCTGAAAAGAAAGAAGGTTGCATGCAAGACTTCTACGTTTTAAAAAGCAATGACAGTAGCTTTAGTGGTGGTTCTGGAGTTATGAATCCTGAGCTTTAAAAAGATGGGTGCCTTTGTATGCAGTAAGATATCAAAGGGGTCTTTTCTTCATTTCATCTTACAATTATACCAAAATGGTACATTGTGCCTCCTTAGTTTAAAATAGTTTCAAGTGAGCTATCAAACATTAACATAAAAATCCCTACAAATATACGTGGTTTGGACATAGCCTTTAAGAACCTTTATAAGCCTTTAAAAAGGCAAGTTTCTTTAATGACATGGAAAATTCTCTTTGATGGCAGGGAAAACAGTAAATCCAAAACTGTAACAGTGGTTAACATGCTCCTGATTTTGAACTCGCAGTCAGTTTGTAGCTTTTTGCTTATTTTAATCAGGGAGTGAATGGAAACGCTGCTAAGTTTTCTGGCATAAAGCTGTGTTCAACACACTAGGATTTACATCTAAATGAAAGTTTCCAAACAAATTGGTCTGTTCCCTTTCTGTAACCTATAATGCATGTTGCTAAACAACTTTCACTCCACATGCTTTGATATATTAAAATGATATGACACTGAGGACAACCTTCAGACCCACCCGCAAATTTCCTCTGCTGGATTATCACCTGGGACCAAACTGATACCTGCAGGTTTAGGAATCTGCCCACAGCTCAGAAGAATCTTGAATGAGATATAATCACTTTTGTAAGATAAATGAGCCTCATGTTGATTCGTTTTAAACTAGTGTGCATTCATAATGGCATAACTGAATTGATCTGGATTTACACCAGTGTAATTGCTACTGTTTATAAACCTAGCAGATAGTTTTTCACACTACCTGAATGTCCTTTGACACGAGTCAATTGTCTGATTTTGAGGAGACTACTAAGAGGTAAGAGACAGGAGAAAATCAGGCAGCAGATGTGATTTGGTGTGTGGAGGAAGGGAAATACAGTTTGACTTTCAACAAATAATGAAAGGGAGGCAAACATTTCAGTCTGTTATCCTGTATCAGATGGGGCCAAGAAGTAAGGAACATAGCAAAGGATGGCTGGTCGTGCCATAAATATCACCAAATTCTTGTTTCTGTTTGAAGTATTTTCAAGCAAGCATTTAAAACTATTTTTGAATGTTGGAAATTATTAGTGGAAGGCACATACTAGATTAGTAGGTCGTATTTGGAACTCTGTATCTTGAAGAGGCTCATGTTACTGTACTGCTAATGTGCATGTATGTTATATAAAGAGCCCTTTAAGAGACTTTGTTTCTTTTTAGCTTACTGAAACCGGTCCATATTGAGGGGTAATTTTCAGTCAATGGTTGTTTGCAAACTATCTTCCTTATGAGTTTAACCTTCACCTTCAGCTTCTACATCTTTATTCATTTTGAATTACGTTTTCAGAAACATTAATCATCTTAAATGAAATTAAGTAGGGTGTCAGTGTTTTGCATTTCAATTTATACGCCAGTATTTTCCTTTTTGTTATGCTTTCAGAAGTTCTCAGAAACTTGCCCCACAGGTGAGGGTAATTATCTTCATTTCATAGGCTGAGTGAGAGACTGAGGTTTGCATAGTCCCCTACAGGGAGTCTGCCGTTAAGTTAAAAATCATAGTGAGATATTCTGACCCAGTTTATTAAATACACATGGGAAAAAATTTTGTAAGCAGACATCTCATCTTCTCTTCTGTTTTAACAGGTAGAGGTTTTTAAGGTCAGCTGCTGCTGGTGTTTGCTTTTCTAAACTCCGGTAAACAGAGAGCAATTTCTTTTTATAAATCCTACATTTAAGATTGCTGCAAAGTCTTTGGAGGGAGCCTGGGAATTAAAAATTGTAATTTTGAATGCAGCAAAAAAAAATTATTTTTCTTTGATGTCTTTGTAGAATTTTGACACTTATTTCCTCATGCAGGTAGTGTGTTTTCAATTATAGAAAAGCTATGGCATATTAATATTGCTGCTAAATTCAAAGAATTAACTTTCTCAATATTGGAATATCTAATAAATTGTGGCCAACTGAAAAATGAGAGAGTCTCTTGCACGAGGGAGGTTGGTAATGTCAATGGCATGTTGTAAAGATGTGCTGTGGGAAGGATGCTGAAACAGCCCAAGGCTATTTCAGCTGCAGACACTGAATCTGTTTCTCCCTCTCTCTTCTCCCCCCCCCCCGTGAACTGCAGTGGATCTCTAAGATGAAATGCTTTTAAATCATTTCCCAACCTTGCAGCCGTCTTTGATAAAAGCCCTGTTATCTGAAACGATATGAATCACTGTGGAGTTAATCATACCTTATAAAACAACATATTTTGTTGTGATTCATTCTGTTTCAATTAATCATCTTATTTATCTACATTGTCTCAGCTGCTGCACTGAAATTCATGAGTAATAAGCAAGTAATTATTTTAGTATAGTTTACCTAGTACATTATGAATGAAAGGAAAATTGAGAGCCAAGTATTTAAATTGATACTTAGTGCTGCTTTCAGCTAACGTCTAGCTGTTTAAGCAATTTAGGAATCCTATCTCAAAAATGGCTTTCTTTTTTCTTGTTATGGAAAACAAGCAGGTATTTAGAAGAGAAGCATGTACTTTACAACAGGCTTCACTTCTTAAAATTAAAATATTTTCTGGTAGTCTCTCAGAATGCTTACGGATATTTATCCTTCCTTATGCTATGCAGTGTTGAGATACTTTTAGGATGACAAATACTGGTTAGAACACAGCACAAGACAGAACATGTCCTGTGAGGAGGAAAGGCAGATTTCACCGTATTTCAGCAGCTTGTGTTTTACTGATGATGATTGATAACCCTTTTCACTTTGTAGCACTTCCCAGAGCATCTCATAACACTTCATAAACATTAAAGCTCAGAATAAACCAATAAGGTGGGTGTGTAGTCTTGTCCCTGTTTTACAGGTGGACAACTGAGAGGTTATTTGCCCAAGGTCATACAGCAAGAGCAGAGCCAGGAAGAAGTAAAATCCAGTTCTAACTTTTTTCTTCAGTTAGTGTCCTGAAATGTTGTCAGCTACTGGATACATTTAGGACAAAACTCACCTGACAGAAGGAAAAGACCTGCAGAATTTGGCTTTCAGTTTTCAATGTAATATTAATACAGGTCTCTGAAAGCCTTTTCAAGGTGAACTGCATATGCATTTTCAATAATCAGTACTAGGGCAAAAACATATAATATATAATATAATAGAAAATAAAATGTAAGAGGTGCAAAAATACCAGTGCGATAAAATTGATTTATATACTGATAAGAAGTAGAACGAAGGCACAAATGTTCGCAAAAACGTCTTTAAATCAGTGTAAATCCAGAACAATTAAATTTCACAGAGATATTTGCACATAACAATGCAGGTAAAATATCTAGATTTCAATAAAGGTTTTGTCTTCCAACCCAGCTAAGGTCTATTCCATCACTCCACATTTCAAGCTCTATTTGGGGCAGATGTAGCCAGTTTCCTGATTCAGAGCATTGTTAGATCATGCTAAAGCCTTTTATGCCAACATATACTGGGAATTCTCCCCCTGTTACAGTCCTTACAGTGAACCATAAGGCTGCAGTGACATGTTATCCCTACGGATAACATCTAAATGTGAGCTGATGCGGACCTTTCTCACCAGGCCTCATCGTATAGTCTCATCTTCCCCCTTTCGTCAGATTTAGCAATTTTATGTCCATCGCAAGAGTAATTTCTGTGGGCTAGATTACTGCTGAATGACTGAGCTGGTCCAGCTTTCCCATGCAAACATGATCGCTAGATCTGACTAGATGAGAGGGTAATACATGGTGGTACAGAGGACTTTGAAAGAGAAAGCCTGACAACCTCTCTGTTTCATCTGATCTAACCAGTCTACACTGTTAAGGTCTCCCAAGCAATATAGCAAAGAAACACAGTCGGGGACATTGTCTGACTTAAAGATTTTATTTCTGTAGTATAGTATTTACAGCAATATCCTTTTTAATCCTGACTTACATTATATATGCAGCCACTCAACATAATTTTATCTGCAGGTATTTAGTTCAATGTTGTTATGCATGGATAAGTTCAGGTATTAGCTGTAAAGTTCTTGTACAGAGGTTTATATATAAAAGAGCTGGTATTTGCCTAAGGAGTATGTATTGATGCTTCTTCTGTTTATAACTTTGAGTCTGAACAAAGGGTACTTGAAAGAGAAGAAAAGGGAAGGACAGTCAAGGAGCCAGTAGTAAGTCTGTGATGATGTTCAAAACCCTGTGATCATGTATTATACAGAAGTCTAGAGGCTGCTCTAAACTAAATTTAAAAAAAAAAAAATACAATATAGCATAATAAATGCAGAGACTAAAAGTAGATGTGTTTTTCAGTCTGTATGAGTGCAAATGTTTTAGTAATTATTTTCATACTGAAGGTGCTTATGAAAAAGACGTACAAAATGCAAATGTGTAGTTGTACAAAAGTAAGTACATTAGAACAGCTTTTAATTTTTGTTTTTAAAACTGTTTTGTAAGGAATTAATCTTGAAAACATGGTTTGGGGGTTTTGGAATAGAATTGGCAATACCTTCATTACATTAACATATGTTTCTGTACTATTACATAGCACTATTTTTTCAAAACTACAGTTTCAACCTTGTTTCCTCTCTCATGTTATCTTTCTCTACCGACACCTTTCTTCACCCTGCTTATATAGCTCAAATAATATTTTTATTCCATCAAGAGTTTCACATCTGATTACAAATCTATTAAGTAGTTTCATTTTTCTGACTTTCTTCAACAAAGAAGAGCAAAACTAGGCATTTGAACCCTCTCTTTTTTCCAACTAGTTATGTAATCTTCTGTCACTGGGATTCCAACTGTTTGTAGATTTGATAGGAATAAATGTAACTCACTGATGTTTCCTTAAGACTGCTGAAAAGGTGCTATGTATAAGTAAACAGCGCAAAAAGATTTTTTCCTTCATGCATTGACATATATGTTGAAGGTATTTAGAACTCATTTCTGCTAAACTGTTACTGATTAAAATCTATATTTTAATTTTTAATTAGAATTTAGAGTTAAGACATTAGAATTTATAATACTAGACATTTTCATTGATTAAATTTACTGATTATACAATTAAAATGTAATTTGTGCCTCCTATAAATGGCATTAAAAGGAAAGCTAAACATGCATCATATTATGAAGCATATGCAATGGGTCATAAATATGTGTAAGGATTGCAAACATATTTTATTAATTTCTAAATAAATTTTCAAAGACTTATCAAAAAGTTAGGAAAGGAGCTTGGAAAAGGAGTAGAAAAAAATGCAGTTGCAGTGTACCTGAAATACCTGAAAGATACATAAGTTTCCATGCTTTTCCCAAAGGTATTAATTGATCTCTAAAACCTTGCCTTATTTATAAGCGTAAACTGCCCCATTTATAACAGCCCTTGGGTGATAATTTTGCAGCCACACAAAAACGTCTCGTTAAGCTGTATTTTGAGGTTTAGTAGTCATATTCTGACTTACAAGACCATTTGTTTAAATATTGACCTCCCGGGGAAGCAATGTGGAGAAATTGCTTTGCTATAGGTTTTTGTTCTAAGCTAACGGAACTCATCTCTCCTAGTCATTACACTTTTTTTTTTAATTCTCCACAGAAATGATCTGCTAAACATTTGCTTTACTAAAAGTACTGCCTCACATATGTGATAAGCAACAATGTCAAAATGTTGCTCATTAAGTCCTCAGACCATCATTTGACACCTTATTATTCCATGTCAAAACCAGCAACGTATGCAGTCACCTTAGGGAAACGTGTATAAAAGTCAGTTTGCTTTCCATGCTAACGTGGTTTCCAGGCGAAGGAGCTTTCCTCTAAAATGAAGTATTATAGCAGTCTAATGGCTGGGATGGTAAAAATTTTGAAATACATAAATCTGTCTGTTTCTTGGTTATGTTTCTAGCTGCATAGAGGGGGACCTCCTACTCTGAATTTGCAATTCAACAATTGTATTCATCATCCTCATGTTACTTTAGTTGGAGGCAGCAGACTGACAAGCAGAAAGTTTCTTCTTCCCAACCGCAGCTAAGGAGAAGGACTTCCTGACCACCCTTACAAAGGAAGCAGCCATCAGCATCTGCTTCTGGTCCGAGTCTTAGAGCTTGGAGCCAGCTGGTTCTCCCTGCTCCGTAAGGCCACGGGCTGTCCTCCTCAATAAGCAAAAACCTTTAGCATTTGAGAAACTTACTTGAAAACAACGGTAAAGTGGTACGCATTCCAATGGAAGACGCTAACTAATCTGTCCTTAGTGATACTTTGCAAGCTGTCCTGCTGTTATCAAGGTGTTGAATAGGCTACTTGAGGATGCCCCAAAAATTTCTGGAGTTAGGAGTTTTATTTTAAATTTTTCTCATACTGAAGACTGATGGATCTTGATTCAGGGAAACTCACTGTTTTTACTGATAAATTCTGCTTGTTCATTTTGGTGGTATTGTCCTTTGAGTCTAAGCCAGTCTGCAGGTGCCAGTCAACAGCATGCTTATTTCTCTTTGTGGCTGTCCTTCTGAAGGATAGTGTTTTTGTAATTCTGAGAGGCCAAGTTACTAGCAGTATCTTTGATTCCTGGGAGGTAAGAAACCTCACAGAATTAGGTTTTCTTCAGGATCTCTTTGTGTCTTTCTGCTCTGGAATTCCTCTGAGGGACCAGGGCATTTTTATCTTGTCTAGTCAGACTGTTGACCTCTCCAGGTTGTGTGACATTCTTTCTTTTTGAAAATAACTGGAATTTTCATGAGAAATTAAGTTTTAGCCATAAAGGTGGTGTTAGAGCACTTCTGATTGCTCTGAAAGGAGGACATTTCTACAACTGGAGAAGTATCTGAAATTTCATGGAATTGCAGGTATCTTTCACCATTGGTTCACCTGAAGTTTCTTCTTAACTTTTTTTGAAACGTGTGACCTATGTGGATGGGCAGATGGATGGTCTTAACACAGTATTTAATATACATGTCTTTTTGGAGCAACTATGATTAATGTGTCTTTTTCCCCTTGTTGGAATTTCTACTAGACCAGTAGATACATCTGTGAGTTGTCTTGGACACATACCAGTTTCAGATAAATGGATCAGTCAATTTAAATTCTGTACATGTAGTTGCCGAACACTATGCATTTGATTTGAACATCAAAGTAAATGGCAGATTTGGATGGAGCTGCATCTTGGTATATGTAAATTACGATAATGAGTCAAACTACTAAATCTAACTGTTCAAAAAAGAACACTCATCATCTGGAACCAAATTAATTTCTTCTAAAATCTAAACTGATAAAAAGAACTGAAGATGTACACAGTCTTATGCTGGCTGATTGTAGCCCATCTCTGAAGATGCATTATCTGAGAGGTGGGTGGACACATATGACTATTCTAAAGGGTAGCACTGGTGGGAGGTGGACCCATTATTTAGAGTACACCATGGAAACCATACGTTTCAGGAGTCCATATTAAGTCTATTTGCAGATGTGTGTGTTTCATATTTCAAACAAGAACTTCATGTCCCAGGATGAGTGGCACATGTATATATTTCAGGTAGAGCAAGCTAAAATTGAGATCAAAGTGTTTAGTGTGTTAACATCATATTCAGCTGTGTTCTTGGAATAATTTTTAAGCTGGCACAGAAGTGGCAACGTGAGTCATCACAAAGTTATCTTTTAATTTATGGTAAATATATTAAGTATTTTAGGGCAGGGTCTTCCTTGTAACAGACTTTATTCAAAGCATACCTATTAATTTTGCATCCCTTCCGTCAGAGTTGTGTTTGTAGGAAGTGAAATGTCAATTCTCTCTTTTTAACCAACCTTCACCTCTACTATTCTTAAATAGAGTTTCTCTTTCTAGTTATTTGGAACTTAACAGTACACTGTATAGAATACTGCAACATAAATTAACAGAAATTGGTTACTTTGGAGGGCATTTGGACAGATCTAGAGTGAGAGAAGAATATGTAATAGGTTAATGAGGAATGTTATCACACCAGGAAGATGCTTAGTTCAGGAGTAAATTATGCAGACATTCTCTCTTGCAGCTGTTATTCAAGGTAACAATTTTTAGAGTAGTATCTCATGTAATGAAATACAAGGCAAACTTCCTAATTTTTCTATTTCAAAATTATATGTTGAGTGATACAGTAATGATTTTGAGTGTTGGGTGGATGGGAAGAATTGTATAATTAGGCAGTATGGCTATCCACAGTTAATATCATTTAACACTTATTTCTCAGGGTAAAAAACAACTCTAGTGAGAGTTCAAAGGAAACCGGACTGTTCTGTAAACTTCCAGTTTCCTTCAGTTTTCTTTGCAGTAATTTTCCAAAGACAGGGTCCTGGTCTACATAGATTACTGATCTGATCCATTATGGCCAGTCCTGTGGTCCTTGAAGAAAGATATTTCTTTCAAGAAAAGATTAGACACATAATTAGAACTCTCTCATTTTACAATTTATACAACATGTGGAAAGTTTTCTAATGAATTTTTTTTTTTTATTAGAATTGAACAACTGTTTTCAGTGCTACTGTTTTGTTCATCTGTTACTAAGAGCTCTTGCAATAAATCCTTGTTGAGGATAATGAATAAGAAAAATTATACTTCATGCAGATAAAATTCCCAAGAGTAGATTTGAAATATATGCAACTCATCCTGCAAACTGTTTGAAATGTAACTAATTTTGTCTATACTAATCTGTCCAAACCGTGTTACTAATTTAAATCAAGATCACAACAAGTTATGATGCTTACCTTGTCCTAACGTTTCCTTAACTACTTTTGTTTTCCTTGTATATTTCTTGCATTCCGTTTTTCTGGAATCAAACACATCATTACCCAGCAACAGCCTCGGGTGCAAATTTGGTATAACTGTGCAATGTTTTCCTATTTTAATTCCACATTTTACAAACACTTCTATGGATCTTATGTTGCCTGTCTCAGCTATGTAGAAAGTGTAACAAGGTCTTCAGTAGTATTTATTACTGAGCATAGTTACTGTTCGCTCTCAACACAGCCAGCTTCTATGCTCTGAACTACCCCAGCCAGCCATCTTCCCCTAATAAACTACTCTTTAAAAACCCTTTCCATGTTCCCGCTCCCAGTAATCTCCCTGAAAATATGAAATGTCTCCATAATATTATACTAGCTAAAGACATCAGGCATGCAATGTTCAGGCCTGCATCAATATCTTTGGTCCTTAGATGGCTGTAAATGGAAGATTGACAATATTGTAGAGGGGAGATCCCTTGCTTGCCAGCAAGACACGCAGAACTTACTGCCTGCCCTTGAAGGCCTTCAGGATATTAAGCCTAACATATGAGTTTACTATTTATCAATAAGCTATTATGGGATAACCTTAGAAGGTTTCTAGAACATTTTCCCCTGAGCCTTATACAACTTCCTGACTTTACAAAGGCATATGAAAAATTGTATCAATAAAATTTTTAAATTCTCTAAAGTAATTTTCCTCTGAAACATGTCATATACAGAATATATGATGGGTTGGCATGTTAAAGTGGTTTTGTGGATCCTTTTTTAAGGCAACTTGCATTACTAGCTTGCCAGCTGACCATTTGAGTAATGAGTCCATCCCAAGACAGCTTTTCTAAGAAACCATCATGTGTTCTTTTTTCTTGCCTATCTCCTACCCTTATTATTACAGCAGTTAACTTTGTAGAAGGTGTTTGGAGTACTATACACTGTACAAAACAGAGTAAGAGGCATGCCCTGTCCTGAGAAACTTAACATTTTAAGCAGAGATAACAAAAGACTGGCGAAGTAATGACGAGAGAGGTGAAATGACATAACAGTGCTCATACACTTGCTCAGTGCTATTACCAAAAATGTGGCTAAGGTTTTTGCCCTGTAATGTCATATATCAATTTTTAAAAGAAATGCAATCAATGGAAAAGAAAAAAGAAATTATGGACTGTGCTATGTCTAGATATACAAGTCCCTTCACTATAGATTTTTTAGTAATTCTTTTGCTTTTTTTTGTTTTGTTTTGAGTCTTAAATATGGAGAATTAAAGCAGTTCACGATCAGTTAAAATGTTAAATATTTAAGAAAGCAGTGTTTAAGATTAACTGTTCTCCATTTACTGACCGTTACTTGGAACCAAAAAAATCTTGTATTTTTGTAAGCGTAGTAAGCTAAACTGTTTTTCTTTAAACTTCAGGGTATAAATTATATTCCTATAATGACAGCTGCAGGGTGGAATGTTTTAACACACTGGAGTGAGATATATCTTGGACACATTCTTGGTATCTTAAGTTCAACATGCTCCATATGGTGCCACTGAGCCAGTGATTTTGAAGAAAACAGTCAAAGACTGCTGAAACAGCGTAAAATACAAATTAGTCTTTGCTATACAAGTAAAAAAATTCACTGTCAATCATTTCAGCTTTCTGCATGAATACTTCCAGCAACTTTTAATAGTAGTCCCCATGTTTTAAAACAACTGCTGAATTCTAGCAGAACAGACTAAAAGCTTACAGGCTAAGAACGCATACTCATTGTTAACTGTATTATGCCTAAGTCTTATGCAGGAGAGCAAAGGCAAAGGAGGTTGGGCTTCCCTGTATTGTCACATTAGTCTTTAATGTGGGAGCAGGGATTGTGTGTTGCAAGATTTGTGAGACCTAAGTTGCTCTTTGTTAACTTGGTCCTCTGTCAGCACAAAAGAGCCATGAAAGAGCTGTATCACAGGGAGGTGTCTTCTCATTCCTACTATTGAGAATAGTAATGATAGGGTACCCTGGGGTAAAACTATGTGATAGCCATTGTTATGACTTAAATATTTTAGTGTTTGTGGTACTGGATTAGCTGGGAATTATGTTTTCAGAATGTTGGACTTCTTCCATGTATGTTTTCATTCATAGTATCATGACAGGTAGGAGTTAATGTATGCATAACTTGCTTGTCTATCTTTTATCTTAACGCGATTGGATTTTTTTCAATATAAACCCTGAGTTTCCCGAGTTTATATTCATGCTTATGGATTTCAGAATTCTTACAGCATACTTGCAGTTCTTAATACTGAAGTTATTGGTTCGTACCCTGATTTTAACTCTGTATTGACCTGATACAGGATATCCCTGATACCTGATAGTCTATTATTAATATTAATATTATTAACATTGCTTTTTTAAAGCATCATACATGGATCTGTCATGGTTTAGCCCCAGCCGGCAACTAAGCAGCACACAACTGCTCACTCATTGCCCCCTCTCCAGGTGGGATGGGGGAGAGAAATAAAAAATGATGAGTTGAGATAAAAAATGTTTAATAGGACAGCAAAGAAAGAGAAAATAATAATAACAATAATAATACTGACAAAGGAATACACAAGAACAAGTGATGCACAATGCAACAACTGCTCACCACCCAGTGATCGACAGCCCGTCCCCAAGCAGCGATTCCTGCCCCCGGCCAACTCCAGTTTATACACCAAGCATGACGTTACCTGGTGGGGAACGTCCCTTGGGCCAGGCTGGGCCAGCTGTCCTGGCCGTGCCCCCTCCCAGCTCCATGTGCACCTCCCGCTGGCAGAGCGTGGGGAGCTGGAAAGTCCTTGACTGAGTATAAGCACTACAACTACTTAGCAACAACTAAAAACATCGGTGTGTTATCAATGTTATTCTTATACTAAATCCAAAACCCAGCACTATACCAGCTATTAGGAAGAAAATTAATTCTATCCCAGCCAAAACCAGGACAGACTCCAAACCAGAAACCCAAGAATTACACAGCCATGCAAATATTCTGTCTCTTTCAAGTAATGTCAGCCTTAAATCATTTTGTATTGATGTTGACTCTTAAGAACAGATTTACAAATATAACTAAGCATGAGAAAAACAGCCACAGTGCACCAACCCGTTAACTTATACTTGTGTACCTTTTCTATCAGCAGAGCAGCACAATGAAATGAGAGCATTACTCTTAAGGTGGTGATTTGCAGAGTTGTATTAATGTGAAGTTGCACATTACCGCCTGAGTTGATCTAGGAATTTACTGCCAGAGGAAAATGGAGCTGCTACTCCCTGTTCTCCCCCTTTTCATACTTGTAGCTCCTGTCTCAGGTTCCCTCTGTGTAGTGGAGCTAAGGCAGCAGAGACATGGGGGATATTTTAAAGAAAAGGCTCAAGGAGGTGTCCCCACATGATTTTTAAGCAGGGATGTAATTTGAGACAGTCAATCTAAAAGTAAGAAACAAAAACACAGTCCTTGAGCTTCTTCCCCACTGCTAAATTGTTACAGTCTATAAAATCCTTAGACAAGGACTGACAGGCAACTAGCACTTTAGTAATCCCGTATTAGAGCTACCTGCACTGCTGTAGTCCCTCTACATATAATTAGATAAAACAATCATCAATAGTTTGTTTAAATTTCCATCTTTAAATACAGCCTGAATGTCAAATTTCAAATTATAATTACTTATGACATGTTTGTTAAATCCTTTGGGATACAGCCAATGTTGGTATCCGTGGTGAAGGACGTAGTTGCCAATGTATTCATAAAGAAAGTTCTTGTACCCGCTCTGAAAGTACATTCAAAGCATGCAAGGTCTTGATACAGTATTTCTCATAGTAAATAGAGGTCAAATCTTTGCTTTAAGTGAAAAACAGAACTTAATATTGGCATTAGAGTTATGACCAGAACATCAATGATATATTAAGGTGTATGCTTTTTCCTCATTCATAAAATATAATTACCACTGTGGGTTTTTTTCCTTGCAGCAGCTGGATTCTCCAGTTTAAAAAGGTGTCTGTTGATGTTCGTCAAGTCACTGGACATACATTGGTAGACGTTCTATGAAAGACTTACGCAGCTGTACCTCCCTCATCAGTGATAACTGTGTAGGCCTTCCAGTCTCCACAGCCATCCTAATCCATTTGATATGATGGTATAATGCAGCTGTCACAAAACACTATCCCCTCTCTTTCAGAAACAGAAGACTTCCAAGCCATAAGTGTAATCTACCTATCAGTGCCTGCCTTCATTTTGTGCCATAGGTAGACCAGTCCCTTCTGTTATCTGCTCAGCAGGATTACAGTCACTGTCTAAATTGGAAGACAGCTGTGCTTTCCTTCTCTGAGTATCGGTTCAGCATCACTATGTGTGAGAACCTTGTGTTAAGCTACGTGTTAAGCTTGCACTTAGCTGTTCCAAAATAAGTTTGTGTATGAAAGACCTAACAATTGTGTTATATTGCTCAGCTGGGACAAAAGGGGGACGTCCTTAAGCCAAGCATTCTTTATGATGAAAAGCAGAGCATGAAAGGAGACCAAAACCACTTTCTTGCACGTTACTGCTGTTTGCTAAAGGAGGCAAGGTCCAGCCTGTTCTTTTCTAATTCCATGTCTCAGCTGATGGTGGATTATTTGAGGAGAAGAGGAGGAAGACTTGAGAAGATCAGATGGAGCTCTCTAACTGAAAATGGCTCTGTATTTCACAGCTGGAGAAATTTCCTTAGCCTTTCAAACTTTCCACAACAGCTCAGCCTTGCCTCAGTGCATCAGGGCATAGGAGTAGTTTTCTTCATGCAGGTCAGAAGCCTGTTCGTATTTTGCTACTTGCAGGCCAATAAATTACTTCACCAAAAAGTTCCTTTCTTGATAAATCAATCTGCTCATGTGTTTGCACTATTATGTAAGAGGAGCCTTGTCATCTCATTGAAATAATAGGACATTGTGGGATACCAAGTATTTATGGCTAGATTTAATGATCTTAAAGGAAGCAAATTATTGCAGCTCCAGGGCAGCAGTAACTTACATAGTGACATCTTATACATGTTTTATGTACCTATTTACTTCAATGTTCACTACAAAAGTATAGTTACCATAGCAATGACCATGTCACCAGATTTCTTTGCTAGTTCTGAAATACAAAAATACCCATATGCCACCTGAACTGTGATTATTTTCTGCACAAGTACTGAAAGTAGAAGTTGAGAGTGTTCCCTAAACAAACACTTCCCTAAACAATAACACATTGATTTACAGAACATTTAATGATGAAAAGCAATTGGTGCAAGTGGATCTCAGGTCACTAGCATCCCTAGTATTGTAAATCCTTTGCCACCAAGCTGAAAGAAAAGCTTCACTGGCTCCTATCAGCAGAGGTTCCACTAGTATATACTTAACCTTTAGTCTTCTGTGGAATATTGGTGCTACATGCAATATTCCAGGAAAGTAATGCATGGTATTCAGAAAGACATTTTCTCTGATTTTAAGCATAAACTCATAAACAAAGCCAACTTTTGGCTATGTACACCTTGTTAATGTTATATAAAAGAGCATCACAAAGACTGGCAGGTTTTTTCCTTGCTGCTGCTTCTACTTTAGAAATGGCAAATTTATGAGGAATTTAGGTAGTGACCTTCTATACCTTGGGGTGCAGCTCACTAGCAGCAATAGAATTGAGAAGCCTAGTACTAGATTTCCCAAATCATTATTGACCACTGGGGCAGTGGCAGGCTACCCGTATGTGACTTGTGACAGTGGGCAAGTAAAAGGTGAAAACTCTTTTACCACAGATCTAGGCTTCTCCTTGTGCTAGCTGAGTTATGTTTTCTCATGTGTAGACACTGTGAGATAACCTGAATACATATAACAATTGTGAATACAGATATTGAAGAAAAGCAGTTTGTGGGACTGCAGACTTAATCCACCATTTCAGTCATTCTCCTTTAATAAAGACTTGTCTACACAGGAAAATTATCTGAACTGAGATAGCACATTATTTTAAGCACAACAGCTTTAACTCAGATTTGTATTGTGTCTCTCTGTGGACAATCTTATACTGGAAGAGGAGTGATGTGTTCCTGTTTAAGTTACTTTGAAAATGCGTTTAACTAAAGAGGAGCAGGGCACATGAATTATTGAACAAACATGTCAACTCATGGAACCAGCCATTAGCAATTCCATGTGAAGACACAAAAGTAAAATTGGTCCACGTTCATGTAATGGTTGATCTCCTCTTCCTCGCATTGTGCGGTGTCAGAATTCTTCCAGAAAGAAGGGATCCCACTTTGCAGGGTAAGGAAGTGGACATGGTGCTGTTACGTGTTAAGTTTATCTGTATGAGTTGTGGGGAAGAGGTAGGAAATTACTTTAGCTGGGAAGTTTGATCCAACCTCCTTAAGTCTTTGAACTGGAGGTGGAGACTGAGTGGTTCAGATAACAGCTTTATGTAGCAATGTCACTGCTTAGACTCTAAATGTGATCAGAGGTCCCCAAAGGAAAATGAAGTCTTAAATTAGAAAGGAGGAAACTTTTTTTCACAGCTTCCATGTTGACTGCAAATTGTGTAAAAAGATCAAAAAAAGCCTCTTTCACTATGTTAAAATTAGTAATCATTAATAGGTAATTCTAACTACTTCATTTTTTATTTGGATTCTCTCTGTTCTGTATTTTTTTCTCAGAAAAAAAAAACTAGGTATTTTTGTTTATCTAGGTAGCAAGTGGAATTTGCAAATAATCCTTTAAGAGCATAGGTGTACTCTTCAACCGAAGACATTTAAACTTGACCTGGATGCATAACCTGCAAACCTAGATCATTCAGTTTGCTAATGCAAGTGCTGTGCTTCAGGAGTACCTTAAGCTGTGTGACTCTGCGTGAATTACCAGCTCGGGTGGTTCTGAGGTCTCTGTGGTGCTCCACTGCCTCATAGAAACATGCCCAAAGACTTGTATTGTCTCTGACCTTCGCACAGACACACAGGTGCTAGTCCCTATATAACTTACCAGATAGCCTTCAGCAGTGGCCTAGCCATGGTACGGGTAAGCCCTAGCGAGTCAGTGGCGTATCGACCACCCAGCTTCACGCTGATGGGCAGGTACAGTGGGAAACTTTGTCCAGAAAGCCGCCCCTCTCTGCAGCTGCTGGGCTGCGTGATACGTTAGGTCACTCGATGTCTCTCCACTTTTACCACATGCTGCTTTTGTAGTACAGAGTGTGTTTGTTCCAGCTGTGACGTTAAAAAGTATAACTCCATTTACACCTACAGGAATAGTCTGGCCAGAGTGTTTTTTATCATTACTGGCAAATACACTCAATATGGAAGCACACACATCTTGTATATGGTTGAAGATACAGTGTACACTCACGTTTGTTGGCACTGCAACAGACTTAGGAATAAATCTGCCTCAATTTCTGGATGAAGGCTGTCTTTCTCCTATTAAAATCTGACATCCAAATCCCGTTCTGTAGCTACTCAAGTATTGTATTTCTTCTCTGTCCTCTTGCTGGTGCGGCCACCCGGTCTGGGGTGGATTCCATGTGTGTGATGCTCACACATATCGCATGCTGCTCTGTTGCCAGGAGCAGAGGACCTAATTTTTTTGTCACATGAAAAGAAACTTGCTGGTACAGTACATTACTAAAGCTAGAGACTTATTTCATGAAATGGGAACACCGCAGGGGAATCTGGCAAGGAAGATGTGTTTATGTAACTGAATTGAGTGTTGCAACTGCCATCACTTAGTTCCCTTGGCTGCAGTGAGCAAGTTGTGAGAGAAAAACAATCCAAACAGAGATCTTCAGACACTGAGGGCAGCTCTAATTACATACAAATAATTAATAAAAATGAAATGCAATATTACTAGAAAATACAAATACCACTCATTTTCTCACATCGTCGTGTGTACAGTTGATAGGGACTGAAACACCTAGGCTTTTGCACTTTCATTTGAAGTACATATTCTTTGGGTGTCTTCCCCACATTCTGATATCCCAGGGAGATTCATGACGCAAGAGTAATTGCACATAATGTAAACAAGATTTGCATTAGTTGGCTCTTTTACTCAGAATCTCTTTCCAAGTCCAGATGTGTGATCTGTAAATGTTAGGAGAACAGAGTCCTTATGAAGTAGCTTTATCAAATGCAGCTAGTCTTCCAGCAAAATGGAGAAAAAATAAATTAGAGCTCAAGACCTTGGTCAAATCTGGTGCATAAAATTTTATGGTTATATTTAATGTTCCATATGTGCTTTGGACAAGTGCCATGTTTGTAAAGAACTGCTTCAATATTATTTTTAAAAAGTGACACTTTTAGCACAGTATCCTCTGCAAACTGTTCACTGCTCGCCATGTAAGTCAGCCAGTTCCAAATAAACTGCTTTCATGGACTAAACCTAAGATCAAAATGCCTTTTAGAGCATGGCGATTTTCAAAACATGGCATGTGACTTTTAGAAGCAAAATTCAGAAGAGTTGGTTAACTTGACTGACAGAGCAGAGTGTACGATATAAAAATCTGAGAAGAGACAAGGAATTAGGAAGATGTATACATGACTGCTAGTGCTGAATATTTGTTCTAGCTTGTTGTTCATAACTTAATTAGATTTTCCTATGTTATACGAGTACTATATTCCTCCTAGCTCTTTTAGGAAAAACAAACCTCAAACCAAGGAGATTCTACAAATCTGTGCCACTTTTCAGAGGTCCTAACCTATTTTTTTCTTCATTTCCCTAAATAGCTGTCTTTTTAAAAAGCTTGCAATGCAGCATCTGGTGTGCTGTTATTGCCACTACTTTTGCTCTGAAAGCATAGCACTACTGTTTTAGAATGTTCCCATTCATTTGTTGTCTGGTATTTGGCCAAAAAATTTTTTACTAATATAAGAGAAAGAAGTAAAATTTCAAGAACCCAGCTTGGAATGCAACGTGAACAAAAGAACAGCACTGCTTTGACCCTACAGCTCTTTTCAAATTTTGCATAAAATGGAAGAGACACAGCATCTTGGAAGAAATCACAGGAATTCCTTGTGTTGGAAAGTGTGAGGCAAACTAAATAGATTGAAATAACGTCTGTTATATTTAACCACAAATATAATGCCACAGGCAGAGGAGAAAAAAAAGATTATTTATACTTTATTATAAGCACTCAGGAGGTGTGAGAAATCTGTAGTGAAGGGCTTGAGCAAGTACTTAGCTAAAAATAACCTGTCCAAAACTGAATTACTACTACTATTACTACGACTACTAATTTCAGATCCAGAATAATTTGCAGTCTTAGATTTGTCATGTAATAAAATAAGAAATGTATCAGGTGCAATTTCAGGTTCCTTTGCAATATGCTAACATATACTAAGCATATAGTAATGGTTAACAAATATATTAATGTATATTAAAATATTATGTCAATCTGTTATCTCAGTAATTAAAAAATAGTTGTGAGACAAATCCTAAAATAAATGTAGCATTTTAAAGACACAGAAGTAGAGGTTAAAGTGGTAGCTGTTCTAAAGTGTAGCTGAGGATTAAAAGATGTTCTCTGAGTCTGGGAGTGTGTGGAGAATGTGCATATGGTAGAATCAGAGATGGTAAGGTTTTTGTATGCTTATGTACAAAATTTATAAAACATTATTGCTTGAAAACTACGGTGCATTTTTACGATCCTTTAGAATATCCAACTGGTGCCACTAGGAGAGTGTCCTTGCTTAGCAGAGATGTAGAGAACTGCTTTTATAAGAAGAGCACAGTTGAAACCCAAGGTTTTCTGTTATTCAGATGCAGACCAAATCTTTCATTTCTCTTCTGTGAGGACTGAGTCTAAATTTTACTTTTCAACGTGACTTTAAGAGTTATCTGTGTGATTTTACGAAATGAAGAACAATAATACACAGCAAATTGTACAACCTCAGTCATTATGCTGTAAGAAAAATGTGTTTGCACTTTAATATTTTATAGCTAGTGAATGTATCAAATGTTTTTTTAAATCAGAGAATAGATAATAATTCATTGCAACTATATTAACAAGTTAAAATTACTTCATAGTAACAAAAAGATACATCAGTACTATTTAACTTGAATGGTGATGTAACCAGTATGTCTCAAACAATAGCTGTAGGTCTTTATAACCTTCAAGAACTCAGAAAAATTGAAAGTGCTGTTAAGTTGTGATATTTTAGTGGCTATGTATCTGCATGTATCAATAAGTCTTTGATAAAGTCTTTCCCTGTCCCAGTGGGGAAAAAAATGGATTTGAGCCAGCAACATGCCCTCAGAGCAAAGGCAGCCAACAGCATTTTGGGCTGCATTAGGAAGAACATTGCCAGCAGGTGGAGGGCAGTGATCCTTCTCCTCTACGCAGAACTGGTGACACACATCTGGAGCACTGGGTCCAGTTCTGGGCTCTCCAGCATGAGAAAGACGCAGATTTACTGGACTGATGGCCCTTTGGTTGGATCTGAGAGTTTGGAGCATCTGTTGTATGAGGAGAGGAGACTTAGAGCCTTAAGAATAGGCTCAGGGAGATCTTGTCAATGCATATAAATACCTAATGCATATAATATATATATAATGAATGCATATAAATACCTAATAAGATGGAGCCAGACTCTTCACAGTGGTGTCCAGTGACAGGACAAGAGGCAACAGGCACAAATTCAACTACAGGAAATTCCACTTGAGCATAAGAAAAAAAACTTTACTGGCAAATGCTGGAACAGATTGCCCAGAGAGGCTGTGGAGTCTCCATCCTTGGAGATATTCAAAGCCCAACGGTCCTGGGCAACCTGCTCTAGCTGACCCTGCTAGAGGGGTGGGGTTGGACTAGATGATGTTCAGAGGCACCTCCCAACCTCAACCTCTCTGTGATTTTTGTAATACCTCTTTAAAATATGTTGGAATTTGTGATCCCTCTAATTACATTACTTGACTTCTTTCTGTGTCTGCTCTGTCTTAGCCCATCTCAGGTTCAGGTTGTCTTCTCTTGGAAAAGGAACAAACATACCAAAAAAACACTCATCCTTAAACACTTAATGGTCAGAAGCAGGTAAATTCTAACTTTTCTAGATTTTTAAAAAATTGGTGCAAGAAATTAGCAGATTGTCCAAGATGATAAATAGTGCCTTAGTCACATCTGGAATTAGAGCTCATGTTTTTCAGTCAGGACCACAGTGACCTAACTGTGGTCAGACTGAAATTTTGTTTTTCCATGCAATGACCATGTTGTATGAGAGAGCTACTAGTACAGACTGAGAACTAGTTTTTTCCTTCCATAAAGCAGCTGCAATAGCGAAAACTGAAAATACAAGAAAAATACTGTATCTTGAATATTTGTATCTTTAACAAAGATAGATGCATCATTGAACTAGCATTAAATAGAACAACAAACTGCAATAAAAATCTGCATTCAATCTTCATTGAAAGGGTAAAATGTGTGACATCAAGATCAGTTTAAAAAGTTAGTGTTGTTGCAGTGAGCAATTCTGTTTTCTTGGTAGAGTTAACAAGCAGTGCAAGGCTAGCACACATGAAGAGAGTTATGCGATGATTGCTCTTTACAGGGTTCCTAATACCATAGCCTTAGTTATAATTCTAAATGGCTGTGCATGACATCATACCAAACAAAGTATATAAAACAACTCAATTCCACTGCTAAAAATGTGTTAACCTTTTAGCTGGACTAGAGACAAGTCTTGCTGGATCCCAGCACTTTTAGCACAGTATCTGATTATTCTCTTCATCTGAAATTGCTGGATGAGAATATCTTGTCAGTGATTTCAGGCTAGTCTGAGTGGTTGCAATCACAGAAAGCCTTGTGGAAAATGATGCAATCTTTTATTTCTGTTTGTCCTCCTTCAGCCAGAGAGTTAGCACTAAGAGCATCCAATGAGCAGTATTAAAGACTTCAAAAGACCCCGCACATCTTTTATTCTTCATATGCGTATAAAACTCTTAAGTTCTGGCTATTAAGTTAATTTTAAGATATTTGTTTTCATTTATATTATGTTCTCCTGATTCAGTGATGATTAAGGAAGGGGATCTTTTTTTCTTCTCCCGCTCTTCTGATCATGATGCTTCTATTTTTAAGACAGAGACATACACATTTGTATAGTGAGGTGGGGTAAGGAAGTATCGTTCACTAATTTGATGCTTATAATATGTGAGAAGAGACACACATACAGAGTCATAGCTAGTTCAGTTCTTTAGGTGAGGATGTAAGGTAGAGAGATAAATAATAGCACTTTATCCATCATAAAATTTCAAAATGGCTCAGAGGCATATTGCTGCTGCAGCTGTTGCAGACCCTGTAATGGCATTAAGCACTGACTCAGGGTGACTTTTTCCATAGAAGATTCTAGCAGGAACTATATTTCTGGTAATAATGTGAACAGGAGAATAAATAACTTGAATATTAATGAATTGTACGTGATATAGATGCTCCAGGGTGAACCCAAGCAGGTTAGGAAATACAGAATCACAGAATCATTAAGGTTGGAAAAGACCTTTAAGGTTGGAAAAGACCAACCATCAACCCAACACCACTATGCCAAATAAACCATGTCCTGAAGTGCCATATCTACATGTTTTTTGAATACCTCCAGGGATGGTGACTCCACCACCTCCCTGGGCAGCCTGTTCCAATGCTTGACCACTCTCTCTGTAAAGAAATTTTTCCTAGTATCTAGTCTAAACCTCCCCTGGCGCAACTTGAGGCCATTTCCTCTTCTTCTATCACTAGTTACTTGGGAGAAGAAACCAAAACCCACCTCGCCACAACCTCCTTTCAGGTAGTTGTAGAGAGCAATGAGGTCTCCCCTCAGCCTCCTCTTCTCCAGACTAAACAACCCTGGTTCCCTCAGCTGCTCCTCATAAGACTTGTGCTCCAGACCCCTCACCAGCTTCGTTGCCCTTCTCTGGACACGCTCCAGCAACTCAATGTCCTTCTTGTAGTGAGGGGCCCAAAACTGAACACAGGATTCGAGGTGCAGCCTCACCAGGGACACAATAACTTCCCCACTCCTGCTGGCCACACTATTGCTGATACAGGCCAGGATGTTGTTGGCCTTCTTGGCCACCTGGGCACACTGCCGGCTCATGTTCAGCTGGCTGTCAGCCAGCACCCCCAGGTCCTCTTCCACCAGGCAGCTCTCCAGCCACTCCTCCCCAGGCCTGTAGCATTGCATGGGGTTGTTGTGGCTGAAGTGCAGGACCCGGCACTTGGCCTTGCTGAACCTTTTACAGCTGGCCTCAGCCCATCGATCCAGCCTGTCCAGATCCTTCTGCAGAGCCTTCCTGCCCTCCAGCAGATCAACACTCCCACCCAACTTGGTGTCATCTGCAAACTTACTGAGGGAGCACTCGGTCCCCTCATCCAGATCATCAATAAAGATATTGAACAAGATTGGCCCCAGCACCGAGCCCTGGGGAACACCGCTTGTGACTGGCCGCCAGCCGGATTTAACTCTGTTCACCACAACTCTCTGGGCTCGGCCATCCAGCCAGTTCTTTACTCAGAGAAGAGTGCCCCTGTCTAAGCCACGAGCCGCCAGTTTCTCCAGGAGAATGCTGTGGGAGACACTGTCAAAGGCTTTACTAAAGTCCAGGTAGACAACATCCACAGCCTTTCCCTCATCCACTAGGTGGGTCACCTGGTCATAGAAGGAGATCACATTTTCTTTCTCAATTCTTTTCACACTAGGCTTTTTCAGAGAAAACCCTCTGGTACTCTGCCAGAACCCTCTCTGAACATTACAACTTTAACCCCGTATGATATTTATACTTGTTCTGATTATTCATTTGAACTGATTATTATTATTTTATATTTTCACCAACTGGGTGAAGGCAGCGTAGATATATTTACCAGTATCTTTAGTATTACTGGAGCAAGCTGAAATAATATTTTAGGATATGATATGAACTCTTGCTATTATTTATGAAGAAAAGCAATTTTGGGGTCTGGCACTGCTCATGGGAAAGGTAAAGAGAGGAAAAAACCACCTCAGTGTTCCTTTATGATAATCTGCCCATCCAATCGATGCCAGCTGTGCTTTCTTCGGTAGTAACCAGCAAGGGGTAGATACTTGCTCAGATACTGCTGATTCTCAGGGTTCATTCTCAAGCTGTGTGCGGGGTCTGTCCATTTTGTGACCAGCTTTTCTGAAACGTGAAGAGGTGTACACTACTGACCCAATCAAGGATTAGTCTTCTGTGCTTGTCAAATGAAAATAATATTGAAGCACTACATCCATGTAACACATCCCTAAGCATAGCTCAATTTTTATCATCTGTAGCAGAATTTCATCAGATAGGCATTTGTTTCAGAAAATATGCTGGGTGATTCTTTTGACTTCTGATTCTCAAACTCTCGTATGACCTATATTAAAGCAACTGTCTCTGGGGGACAAAAAAGAAAAAGGATAAAATCACATTTGCCTCCTGAGCCCTGAATGCCTTTATAAATGGCCATTTTTTAATAAAGGCATATGAGCTTGTATTGCTTTTACACAACGAAATACAGGAATAGTTGACCTTAAAGTAATGCCTGTCTAAATCAGACTACAATGACATAAAAGGCTGGATAGGACAATCTACAGTGTTTTGAGTAACTGTTGATAACTATTTAATGCTGAATTGAAGAGGAACACATGTATCTTACCACTAATCACAACAAATGTACTGTTGGCACTAAAGGTTAGTGATCCAGCTGGAACTATGTCCTGTAGGCTTTCCATCCATTCTTTTTAAATAGCAGAATGATAGTGGCCATTTGTTGAAATCATGTTTTCAACTGATCATCAGATAGTTTTCAGAAGTATCTAGCTCTGATTCTTACGTAGGTCATGATTATCATTACCACAGCTTTGACATCACCCCTATTTGCATATCCTGAAAGTAATCATAGTTCTTACATGCTGTTAATTCATCATTTAAGAACTGTGGATCTGCTGTTGTGTGTAAGTGTGTATATACATGCATCTATTACTTTCTCACTTAAAATTGGGACAGACACTAAAATCAGGTATAACCTAGTTTGGCTTTGTGTAGCATACGCAGAAAAGAGTGGTATAAAACCAGATCATATTACTGCACATTTATGAGCTGCATTAAATACCTGGATTTGATGTAAGAACACCCCACCAACTGTGTCATGAAGTTAGTGGGTGTACGTGTGACATCTTTGTTATAATTCAAAGGCAGCGACTGAAAATCCATTGTCCTGTCTGTGCCTTAAGCCACATTTCCAGGGTCATATTTAGTGTAAATTGACCTGGAGCTGGAAGAGTGGAAAACATTGCATGACACAGCTCACTAGCCCCCCGCCTTAAAAACTAGCTTAGCTCCTGCACTGCGGTGAGTTTTCTATGAAGGAAATACCAAAAGGAGGGCGCATGGTGATCTTGACAGTAGTATTCTTCATGACTTATCTTTTGTCAAAAAAAGGAGGGAGATTTTAACATAAGAAGATGACTTGTATTGGCCCGTATTCAGAATTACTGGGCATAATAGATACTGCTTGAAACCAGAGGTTCTCACTACCTATGGAGTACATAAAACGGAGGGTATAGCTCTGAAAGCACAGAATTTTATAAGAAAGCTCTTTGTTAGGGACAGGGAAAGATGACAGAAGGGAGAGGGAGAGAGGAAGGACAAATGTGCCTACCTAAGGAAAGCTGAACTACAAGTGTTAAGAATTATAATAAAACAGAACACTTTCCTATCTCTATAGTCCAGTGAGACAAATAATACCTGAATTGTTGATTAGTTGGTGGGTGGTTTGGTTTAGAAAGTTTGACAAGTATACTGTCCTTTAGGAAATGATTAATAAAAATGTCAATTTTAAGAAATACCAATCTTCAGCACCTATCACTAAGAAAGGAGATTATCAATATAAAACAACTTTGATTATTTGTGTCAGCCTTCTACAGACTGAAGTTGTAGATATAAGTGTGCATCACTCGCATGAAAGTCTTCCCTATATCCCCATTTGCTTATTTTACTTTGTTGTCCCCCATTTCATTTAGGTAACAATGTTTTAATGTTAGAGAAGGTTTGTGAAACTAACTTTGTTGCCACAAACAAGGCAATCTGTAGAAAAGCAAGAGAGGATACAAAGAACACAAAGTTAGACAAGGACTGGAGATGAACGCAGGAGTGGGACTGATAGTACTAAGTGATTATACTGAAGAAAAAGGGAATTATCTGACCGAGATAATTGTAGCTTTTAATGCATTCAAGGAAACAATATAAATGGAAAAAACCTAACAACTCATACTTCTGAAATGTTTCCTTTCAGGAAGGAAATGTTTAAGATTGATTTTTAGAAGATTTTAGCAGTTTAAAAAGTCTTGTAAGGTATAGTGGTGGAAATACTATTCAAGTTGTAATCAAACGTGGTTGGTACCAGTAGGAATGGTTCCATCAAACGCAGACATTAAGTGGATGGTCCTCGTAGTCATTTACTGTTTCTCATTGAGTTAGTCCACTCAAGTTTGCTTTTTTATTTCTTTTTGTCATTATGCAGTCTGATTTACTGCAGGGATCTTCCTCTGCGTGTGCAGGCTTAAGATTACATTGATTCATGGGCAGGGCTGAACCCACTGAGTCACAGATTTGTTATGCAGAGGAAGAGGATGATATTCCTGAAAATGTGAATAGGGCTTGTTTTGGGCTTATGTCGGGTAAGTCAGGAAGTTTACAGTTATTGCAGTAGGAACTCCTGCAAAACCTGCCAGTAATCCACAAATTAAAAAAAAGAAATCCAGGGGTTTTTTTTTTTCTTTTGTTTGTTCCCCACCACCACCCCCTGCCAAGGAAAAATAGAGAATTAGAAAGAGCTTCACAGGGTAGTACTGTAATATGTGAGTTTAGGTTATTCTGTGAGATGTTTCCTCTACCAAGAAGGATGGCAGGGGAGGGATTAGCTTCAGTGTCCCCTGCATTTGCTGTCTTGTGTAATTATGGCAAATGCATTCAGTGTGCAAGGGTATCATTGCTGTCCTGCTGTTTTATCATTTCTTTATGAGATAATGTTGATTTCAGCAATGAAATGCAAATTTAGTTTACAGTGCTCCTTTTCTCTGTATAAAGGTTAAAATGCATATTGTGGATAATACTGTTGGTGCTTTTGAAACAGTCTTTGTCAGCTAATATCAGCAATACATGGCTTTAAATGCTGTTCAGTGCAACTGCATGAGTTTTATGTTGGCCTTAACATGAATGAATTTTAACCCAACATGCATGTTGTTACCATTTTGGCTATAATTTGATCAAGTCATCATAAAACCTTGGTACTGACAAAAAAAAACTTTGGCTGTGTTAAGAATATTTAATATATAGTGTGTCTTCTGCGTGTTATGGCAAACTGAACATACAATTACTCAAGTTGAGCCATCTTAATTCTATAATAATAAAATTTGCCTAACACAAGGGGCTAACATATACTCCTAGGAATGTAGATGCTAATGAATTCTGTGTTTGAAGGGTATGTTTCTGTTTACTTATAAACAAATAGTTTGTATTGCTGGTGATAAAAGGGCTCGGAATTTTAACAAGTCCTGTTACAATTAGCCCCAGTGTAGATTATAGACAGCTCCATTTACTAAATGCTGGGACTCCAACAGCAACGAAATAGATGCAAGAATGGAAATAGTTTTCGGCTAGCAAGCAAGTTCTAACATAACACAAGGCCAGTACTAAGGGAAGTTGTCTTTTTTATTGTTATCTCTTTAATTTATCTCGCTTTCCTGTGTAAACTGCTCACTATTGTGCAAAGAGAGGGTGTGTGTTAACTTTGGTGACACTGTGTTACTCCCATTAAGTAGCGCTGTACGCAGTTTTTTTCAGCATGAGTGTAGGATTATTTTTTTTTCCCAAACTACATGAGCCAGATCATGTTTTGTTCTGTAACTAGTAACGAATCCCTTTTCTACTTTAGGTGGCACAGCAATAAATTTGCTGTCGTGGTTAGTAAAAAGATTATATAGAAAAAGGAGTGTGGTTGTTTAATATATTTAGTATGAAAGAGTAAAAAGGTGGGGGAGAGGGTTTTATGAAATGAGGTGTTCTGTTGTAAACAATAATGGAAAATAGCTCTGAAAATGCTGAGTTGGAGTAATGGATGAATAATCTCTAAAGTTTATCAAAACTGAAAGAACTCCCGATGTGAAATGAAGCCTCTTAAGAAAATTCAGTTCTGTCGCTGTTTTGCTTTGCTGTTGTCGCATGTCACGCATGAATGAAAATGCTGCATTCTCCGGGGAGCGGTAAAGCTTCTGTGTAGGTTGTTTATTTCCTTAATCCCTCCTTCTTCGTGATTTCCAATGTCAGATATAAAATGGAAAGCCTGTAAATATAGTGATTATCATACTGATTATCACCTGCATCAGGGAACGCCCTGGCTGGCTGCTGTAACCCTAGCAGTCTCCGCATGTTACAGCCACTTAGATTTTAACCTGACTACTTTATTAGGGACATGAGGCTCAGTATGAGGTGCCCTAGGGCTGCACAGATGGGGTCTGCTTGTTTCCTGTTCTCACTGTTATTGTGAACGGATACTAAAAGGTTCTCATCGCTTTTATCTGGTTAATTTACTTTGAACTGTCCCTGGCATTCAGGGCCTGCCTCACATTTCTCACCGTTTTGCAAATGCCAAACTGTAATGTCCAAACGTGTGTTTTGAGCTTTATTATCTTTTTTACTGGAAGGGCCTTAATTCTTAAAGGGGTGTAATTCTTAGAGAGGCTGATTCTTAGGGGCTTATAGGACACCTATAGATGCAGACCTGACTGAAAGAAGCTGCTCAGGAGTTTCTCTGAGGTTTGGTTGATGGGAGAGAGGAAAATTAAGATCAGTGCTGTTCTTTGGCACGTTCAGACACCCTTAGATTAGTGGTCAACTGCAGGAAAATCTATGGTTGTATGCTAGCTACCATTATTCATGTAGCCGGGCAGCAGACCAGGCTAAGAGATGACGCTCTAACAAGAAAATCTGAAGACGAGATACTTTTTAACAAATGTGCAATCATTTATCCTTTCTTGTGGAAGGGCCAGGTCTTTCAAACCACATGTGCTATGCATGGGTGCCCCAGTACAGAAAATTAAGATGAATTCTCTCAAAGTCTCCCACATAAGGAAACACTACTTAACTAGAATAGTTTTTATTTCACAGATGTGAGAATGTACTGGTGTCCAGTTTCCTGGCCAAACAATAGTTTAACACAGATGTTAATGTCCTGCTGCATTGGGACATTAAAGAAATCCCCTTAGGACAGATCAGTGTAACTTCTGATTTCAATTGCATGACCAAAAACCTGAGGTTAAAGAAGTAATTTGGCTACAGTGTGTAATTTTTATTCCATTTTCTTATTCTCTGCGCCCTTATAACTCCCTTTTATTCTTTTCTTTTTTTTTTTTTCCCCCTGTGTCCCGATCCTATTTGAGGCTTTCTTGATTGTGTTGCAGTTCATTGTAAGTGCATCACTTCAGAGTAGAAGCTTGCAGGCTCCTTTTTTCATATGAGCATAGGCTTTGTTAATCACATGCTGGTTTAGGAAAACACTGCATGATATCTTTGAACCCTACACTCCTTCTTGACAGCCAGGCTAGCAAATGTCATTGACTGTGTGATGTACAAGAAGGAATTCAATTGTAAGTAAATTGTCAAAGTGGCTAACCTTGCCCGCACCCAATTGTCAGGACCATGATTCAGTTTTTCTGTCAACATCAGCTAAGGCTAACCCGGTCAGCCTTATGTTTCTGCAGTGAAGCAGCCTGAGGAGTTGTGCTTTTCAGCTTATCACATTTTATTAACCTCAACTTACTGTTGTTATAATCAATTGTACCCACTTCAAATTCTTGTATTGCCCCCAATTGCCAGATCATATAGGTCCACGAGTATGTATTTTCTGCAGCACTAAAAGCTGTCACAGGGACACTGGACTTAAATGGGTTGGTACGGTAGTTATTTTTGCTTAGTTGGATCAACTCACCATTTTGGCTCAAGACTTACCCCTCTACTAATATCACTTGGCAAAGATAATCTGGAAGAATGCAAGTAAAAACATAAAGACTTTGGGGGTTTTCTGCAATATTTGCAATGTTAAGGTAGAAAGTGAGTAAGGGAAAAAACATTGCTGTTGAATTCTATCTCCTTGCTTTTATTTCAAAACAGATTTTAATTGCTCCAATTAATATAAATAAGAAATGAGGACATTCTGATACCCTGATGTTTCCTCTGTTCTTTCAGGAAAAGAACATAGTTAAATTGCCTAAAGCAGTGATTAAGACATCAGAGTATTTTAAAACGCTCATCTGATTCCATCACACGGGTTTGAACACATTTTGTGATCCTATTTTTTTAATGCAATGTAGGCGATAAATGATTTTTTTAAATGAGTTGATAACCGGTGTCCCATGAAGTGCCATACCTAAATGGAGAGAGGATACAATTCTAATTAAAAATATGTCTGAAGGATGTTTGTCTGGATTTGAAGTAGTGGTTTCCTAGTCAAAGTCCTATCTCCAGAAGTAACTTTCCTTGCCTGGAAAAAACATATTGTACCTTCTTTATTTGAACTTGTGAAGTGTGTTGACATTGTACTGTTGTTGAGCTTGAGGGAAGGAGGGGGAAGCTTTTGGTGCGACTATCAGAATTGAACAACTGTATATGGGTATATTGAGATAATGGTGTAAAAGGAAAACTGGCTGAATGAGTTTCAAAATGTGTTATTTCTTCATTATCTAGCACTTTATAATTAACTGTTCTTTTTTTATTATTTCAGGAAGCTGCCACTTTTGCTAGAGAGCAAGGCTTTGAGGTGAGTTAACCCACAATTGCACACTAAACAGATCCTAAAGGTTTTTTTTTCTTGCTGATAATGAAGTTCTTTTGGACAATGATTGATGTGCTATTATACTCTCCAAGCCTCGCAGCGGTTGCCATGGAAACTTGGCAGTCGTCATGGTTTCTTTGTTCTGCCAGCTCAGTGTTATGACGCACTCTGCTAGGTCTGCACCCAACATCGCCTACAGATGTTATTTATTGAATTTTGAAAAGCCTCTTGGGAAGCCGAGAGGTTGGGCACGGTTTCAAGCTGCCTCTGCAGATATGGGACCTGTCAGTTTGTTCAGTTAAAAAGCTACCTCATTAGCTGCATTACGCTCCGTAAGGATTCACTGCTAAAGCAGTGGTGAAGCAAGACTAAATAGTGAAATACAACACCGCTTAAATAACTTAAACCCTGCCATATGTGGATTATCATTATGCAAATGAATTTTAGAAAGGTTGTATATAAAATTGTTAGGTACTGATTAATGTAAACCATGCTTCTACAAACAGCTTCTTTTAGAAGGGGTAGTGTGGAATTTGTGTTTCAAAACATATTCGAGTTGGTGTTTTCCATCTGTGCTCTAAAAATGTATGATCCTCTACTTTCTTGAAGTAAACACCGTTGATTTTACAGTGATTTTCAGAGCTGTGGATTTAATTTTCTTGAGGTATTTATTTGAATAGTATCTCCCACTGGCTAAATTCAGATAACTTAATCTGGAGAGCTATCAGCTAGTGGTCTCTAATGCTGAATTCAAATAGGCAGGTTTTAAATACTATAATTAATGTGACAACGGTTGTGCTAATTTTGCAGATAGTAAGTGATCTTACTGAAATCTAAATTGCAGAACTGAACACACATACGTCCTCTTACATGTTTTTTCACGGGAATAAGACCCACCTTAATTGATTTGTTTGCAGTGTGAAAGAATAGAGAGGAGTTTGACTGCTCAACACCCATTTTGCATGAATAATAGAAGCCGCGCAATTCAAACCGCAGCGCTTTAAGAACATGCCACTTTTGTGTGTGGATGGTTGCATATGAAAAAGAGGGAAAGACTGACGGCTTTTGTTCTACAATTAGATTTCTTTAGAACCATACACCAGCAGGTACATCTATGCCATCAGCGTTTTAGATATTAAAACTGTGGGCTGTCCCATTTCATTTTATGTTTCCCAAATTTGTATGGCTGCTTTGTAGAAATCAAGACTTTTTATCACTGTCAAGTTTCATTTGTATAATCTGTATTGTTAGCATAAAAATACACTTTGAGTTTATTCTATCAAATGAATGAATTTCACAGATGCCTCCAAATATAATATGAAGCATAACAAGTTATTGGTACCCTCTGGTAGCTAGACAATAAAAAAAGAAAGGAAGTAGTGTATTAAGTCTACCCATTCTATATTTTTATTGCCCCCTTGAGCTAAAGACTTTGAATGTGCCTGGTTTAAATTCAGTTCTAGTGACAAACTGCTTTTGCTGGTGTCTGCTAACTACCATCATATTAACCTTTCCATTAGTGCTTGCTTAGAGATTCTAGCACAGTCCCTTCTGAACATCCTAAATCTGCCACATTTGATTACAGCATATCAGGAAAATGCACAATGATTATGATCTTCTCTCTTATTACCCCCTTGCTTGGCAACAACTCACATGTCAACTTTACTGACACAGATGTGTAAAACTTGGTAAGTGTCCACAGTCTTGTTTTCCCATTGTGCTGTGGAGGCAAAAAAAAAACAACAAACAAAACGCACTACTAATAAAGTATCTTAGGAAAAACTTAAAGAGTCTCAATTAGCTTTTCAATTAAATACAAGAAAAATTTCCATCAACTCTCAAAAACTTGTAAAACTGATTCTGCAATTTATATTAAGAATAGAGCACTGATGAAACACAGAATAGTAAAGGACTAGAGTGACCAGAACAAAAATCAAGAGGATATTTATCACAGAAGTGGTAGCTGAATTTGATTTGCAGCCTGGAATTTGATTTTTTTAACAAAAATAATCCAAAATCTTTTAAGATGGAGAATCAGTTGTGACTAGCTCTTTTTTTTTGCCTTTTTTTTAATTGTCTCCTTTTCTACCTTCCAGTAATTTAAACAGTTTATGTGGACTAAATGCATCTTTTAAATACAGATTGAGTTTAGTATATCTGAAACAATTTTTGAAAAATAAAAAGTACAATCAAGTCAACTTCAGGAGAAAATATACCTTTCCTGAAGTAATAAAATCTTGTCGTATGTGGGAGAAAACATTTCCATGACACAAATTTGTTTTTTCTTTGTAAGAAAACCATGTTCAAAGGAATTATTATTTTTATGCTTCGCCTTACCAAGAGTTAGTTTTCTATTGTACTTTGCTGAAACCCGAGGTATTTTTGTAAAATCAATCACGATATTTGAAGAACATGATTTCATTCATTTTATCTCTTGACCAACACTTACCTGTAATAATCAAAAGTAGAACATTACTTCTGATGCAGTCTTTCCCTGGAGTGCATCAGTGTTTTCTTTTTTGTGAATTCGTGTTCTATGACATTTTAAAACTATTAAATAAACAGTAAAGTGCCTCATCCCAATTGTACATTGCAGTCATCTCAGTAATACATTATAATAGTCACAATTTTTATCCCAGGGAAGCTCTTGGACTTGCTTCCCCTTGAAGTGGTAGAATGGATGTCAGTATATTTTAACTGGATGTTTGTAATATGTTTGAAATAACAAAATTGCCAGGACAAAGTTTTATGAGGTTTTGTTTTTACAAAATGGTAACTTGCCGTTTATTCTATGTAGGAATTAGGATAACATAATCCTACTTTCACATAAAACTTAGGGTTCAATTCTGTCTGTCAACCCAAGAAGTAAATTGAAGTGAATGGAACGGTATGTATCTAAGGGGATAGTAGCAGCTGCCATGCAAAATAATTTTTCCTGTTAAAGGGCAGAGGTCTCCTCCTAACTATGTATCGGTTGGGGAGCCAAATTAGCGAGTTTTGGTACCCTGGATCAAATTCAGGTCTTCAAGTTAATGAGGTACACTGCACAGGCCCACTGTTTTCGGTGGATTTATGTCGGTTTAGGTCAGGGCTGTGGTAGTCCCAGCTATCGTGTATCTGTTCAGAGGCAAAGATCAGAAGACACAGTTTGACTAGCGGTTTTAATTGTACGCATTTTTTCACATACCGCTATCCGGTCCCAGGATATCTGGCGTACTTTCTTTACATGCATATATTCTGCTTACTTGCTGGAGTGAATGCCACATGCAAGGTTTTTCAGGTGCAGCGTCCATAGGCAAATCATGCTTTTTTGAGATTTATATGTCAGCTTTGTTAAATCAGATTCAAGTGCATAACGGGATATGTGTGAGTATCCTGTGAATTTGGGACACGTTGTAGAGACTTCAGGACCACGAACCAGTACAGTCTGACCATTCAGCCATGTCTGTAGATACTGGTTATATAAGAAAGTCTCGAGAAGTGTGCAAATATGAGTCAGTGCAAAACAAATATTATTCATTTCTGCTATTTGAAAATATTGTATATATTCTGAACAGAAATAGGAGATAGCAACATTTCATGATGTTTGACTGACAAAGACAGGAGGGGCATAGTATCTCTGCAGTTTTAAGCTGAAATATTCACGTATTATAAAATGTCACAGTTGTACCTTCAACAGACCACATAATGGTAAGGTGGAGATACAGTGTGTAAAAGCTAAAGCCTCCTCAACACTGAGATTGCAGCTCTTCCACTATGTAAGCTCTATTTTATTCTCTTCCTTTGAAAAATTTTAGTATAGAAAATGATTTTGGCTAAAAATGGCCAAGTTAATTCTCACAGAAGATGCTATTCAGTTACTTTTAAAGTCTGCACAATCGGACACAAGTCTCCAAAGCACTCTGTTTTGAAATTTCTGCTTTTTAAAAAATTGTCTTTTTTCCCCTAAATACCTTCCTTCTACTGTTACACGCTATTATATACTACTTCTTCCTGAAAACATATGTGCTTTTTACTTTCTTTCGCTATCTACTTTATTTCATCCTTTACTACCATTCTTCACTAATCTTTTTTTCCTCAGGGTCTTCTTTTCCTCATATAAGTTCATCTTTATTCTTCCTGAAACTGAAGAAATTATCCCTTGATCGTGCCATTTTTTCCTATTACAAATTCCTCATTTTCCTTTTAAAATTTAAAGTGCATGTAAATACATTGCACAAATACCTTCAAGCTCTTTGATTTCAGTTCCCGCTTTGCTCCCCTGTAAATGTGCTTAATGAAGTCACTAGCAGCCACTTCCTACTTAGCAAAAACTAAGCACCTCAATCCTGTTTCCTTTGATCTCCATGATGCTGAATTGCATTTTCTAGTTCATGGATCTCTTGATTATCAAGACCTGAAATAGTTCAGAATTTAGGTGAACCTTCAGAAGCCTACATGTTACCAAGCTGGATGACTGTAATTTTCCGTCCATCCCCTATTCAACAACGTGTGGCACCAGCTGACACCTGCTATTCACAAATCTCATAAAAAGACATTTCAAAACAGAAGAACAGCAATTTTAATTTTTCTCTTTGGCATCTTTAAGGGACTCCTGAAAGTCTTTTTGAGAATTAGGGATAAGATGGCCCCTGCTCACTGTCCTCAGTCCACAGAGAGGGCTTCAACATTCTTCTCTTTCTTCTCTGGTACATTGCCTTCTAAAAGCTGTATTAACAATCTAAGCAGGAGGAAGGAAGAAATAACACAAAAGAGAGTGTAGTATATGGAAATTAAAAGTCTGAGAGAATTTAAAAAAGAGGTAAAGAGATCAAGAAGTAAGGGGAAATTACTTTTGTGTTTGGCAAATGTGTATAAATCAATGAGCACACTGACCACCAGAGTTGGGGGAGAAATCAAAGGGAGGCTAAGAGTATTGCAAAAGAGCTAGATAATTTTCACATAAATAGATACTGGTAAATATATAGCCCAGGCATATCCTCTGTCCATAATAAAGGTGAAGTGCTTGAAGATCAACAAGATTATCAAAAATCAGCAAGCAACCGGGACTGAATGGTGTGCAGATTATAGTTCTTAAAGTGTTTAACTGACCTGCTGATGAAAAATAATCAACCTCTTGTTAAAATCATCAGCTGCAGTCAAAGTGGCACATATTGTACCTGAGTTTCAAAAATAACACTATATGTTGATTTTGGAAGATAAAAATCAATTTATTAATAATATAAATTAATTGTAACAACTCTGGTGAATGACTTGAAGCCACTCTGGACAGCTTTATAAATGAACTCTATTCATTATGTGACTGTGTTAAAAAATTAGTTGGGATTCATAACGAACAGGACACAAAACAATGCAGACAGTATTGTTATGTTTTCATGTATTCAACGCTAGTCCCTCATCAAATGAGCTATGTTTCACTATGTTGCTTGTATGCTAGAGCAAATGGGGGGAAGAAAAGTATGGTGCTATTTAACAGAGATATGAATAAAGTGGGACATGGTAAGTAGCACAGAGCATAATTATAGTCTTTCTTACTTTTTCTAATGTTAAAAAAATAAAAGGAAAAAGAAAAAAAGTATAAATGATGGCAAGAAATAGGTTTACATATACCAAAGTTAATTTGTATAACTTACTGACTTGAGAGAAATCTGAGAACAAAAGCTTCCCACATAGCATTATAAAAGGATTTGATGCTTATACAAATAACAGGAATACCTATCTTTAGATTAGATTGAAAACTAAGTAAATTAGAAATTGAAATCCTTGTGTCTCAGATCAGAGGGCAACTATGAGAATAGGAAGGATAATATTCTAATGACAGGGTGTGCTGTTTGGATTGATGAGGGTTTTGGCTCAGTATGCCAGTTTCTCTGTTCCTAGCTGCATGCGCCGTGGTGTGCGGACGCAGTCCCTTCAAAGCAAAGATCCCTGAAATTTTTGCAGCTTAGCCTTACTTAGAAAATCGGGGGTGTTCTGTGCCCCACTGAATATAGGCTTCACCCTTGGCTTCTGTGCATCTCAATTATGGAACCAGCTAGTGAGCACAGAGCATATTCACCTGGGCTCCACACTCCAAGGTGCTGCAGTGTACAGTCAGTTTACTTGCTGAGATAGTTGCTGTAGGGAAATTAGAGAAACAGTATTTGTAATCCTGCTGAAACCAGAGGGATTATAGTGCTATAAAACCTGGCTAAATTGGGTGAAAATCAGGCTCAGACTTTATCCAAAGTATTCTTTCACCAATTTTATTTTTAATTTTATGATAGGTAAAGGTAGAATCCAGTCAGCAGCAAAGCAAGCCACTAATTACTCATTAGGAAATGCTCTGTAATTCCTTTGTTAGCTTTGCAGTTTTGCAGCAATTGGAATAGGTGAACTGTCATTATCAAGATTAAAAACAATGGTCTCATAGTACTACATAAATCCTTAGGAGAACGAAGTATTCCTCCTTTTAAAAATCTTCCTCTGCTGACAATAAAGTCTATTTTATACCTAGCCATAAGAAAATAAATCTTTGATCTGCTAATAAAGTTCTAATCTTTCACCAAGCTAGTATGCTGGTAACAAGAATTTTCTTTCTATTAATAGACTGAAGACATTAAAGAGATAGCCCGGAAGACACAAGCCCTGCCGAAGGTGAACACTAAAAGGCAACGAATCGTAGTCTTTACCCAGGGGAAAGATGACACTGTAATGGCTACAGGTATATTTTTCAAATCTGTATTGTCGCTCACAGTAAATATTCTAGTTAATCAATTAGAAGTTGTGGTTTTACAAATTATAACTGTTAAATGGTAGTCAGAGCATTTGCCTTTTGATGCTAGTCCGTGTTTCTCATCTGTTATGCTTTTGATTGTTTTAAGATTCTTAATTTGAGAAGTTAATATTTCACAGGAGTGCCTGAGAATTTAGTTCTGAACATCTTAAGTTCTTTTTTTATAACATAGATCTAAAATATTGATCCAGTTGGTTTTACTCAGATTTTTATGACTTGAGATTTTATCTGTGTAGCCATCTTTGCTGCAAACAAGAACATGCTATGCCTGCTGAGAACAGCTGTGCAACAGTATAGTATATTTAAACATTTGTGGAGAGGAGGAAGTGAAATCCAGTACTAAGTGAATTTCCAGGCTTTTTTGCTTTGAGCAGAAAGTCTCACTGTAGCTTTTCTCAGCCGTCTGCTCTTCTATTCTCAAAGGAGTATGTGGGAAAAAGGTGTTCTAGCAGGGATACAAGTAGTTTGTGCTGTCTAAGTTGATGATGTACGATGCACAGATTTAAGCATTATAAACATGACTGCCTACCTTTTGACAGTCTCTTTAATTCTGTCCACCTATGCTTCTAGACTAAATAAAGCTATTAAAAACATGTGCTGTGGCAAGCCATTTTAGTCATTCATTCCTTCACAAGGTAAGTCAAGGCTGAATTCCTCCTTTGGAAATCAAGTGAAGTTGAGGAAGCTTTGCACCTGAGGGACCAGTGCTTACTCATACGATATTTGCCTCAAAATCAGAATTGGCTTCAGACTGTGGCTGCAGGGCTAGGTACTAAGTAGGTATGTCACTGCTATATAGATCATTCTTAGCAGCAGTTTGAATGATTTCTCCAATAGTTTGCTTCTTCCTCTATTTTGTTAGCTACAAACTGGTTTAAAGGAAATAGGAAGCAGTCATTGGGAGCTGGGTATGTGTATCTCGCTGAATAATGAGGGAAGTGTTGCTTCCAGGAAGTTACTGCATTCTATGGATGGCCCACATGGAGGCACTCCACTTGAGTATTGTACAGTTGGCTGAAAAATAGCAGTATCAAAATGTTTTTATATACGAGCAAGTAGTAACAGTAGTAAACCTAAATCTTAGATGTAACCCTCCTGTTCTTTTATTTAATTTTCACTGTGTACTTATTTTATTCTTCAAACTAGAGTTGTTAACAAATCCATTAATCCCTGCTTTGATATTTTTACAACTGGGAGCTTATTTGAGGACTGACACTTGCTAATCTTAGCTGTTTGTTCGCTATGAAATGAACTTAAATTAGAGAATGCACTTTATATGCATGATAAATGCAAGATGGATAGAGAGTGTATGCAATGGTGTCAGCTACAAAAGCAAACATGATAAATGTTAAGGCAGTTTTGAGCCGTGGGATAAGCTATTCAGTGCACAAGCATAGCTGAATCTCTTTGCTATGTTGTTATTCATGGCAGCCAAATAAATGTCAATAATAAAAGAGAATTAAAGATTTTCATTTCCCAGAGGCAGTCCTCTAATACAGCTTGATCTTTCATTTCATTTGTAATTCGTTCTCATGTCAGGATGCAATCATTCGTCAGGCTCTGTGTGTCATGTTAAGTCATTTAATAATGATTAAGAACATAAAAATGTTTGGCCTGTGGGGCAATTCTCAAAAGAGATACCAATTTGTTATTGTTTTCCCCTTTTTTCCTTCCTTTGGTGTAGATCATCTTTTTCCCACCTCCTCACACTAAAATAATAATGAAAGAAGGAAAATGTGTCCCTTAATTTAGCATATGATGATACCACAGATTGGCATAGACTATTGCTAATACACTTATTTCAACACTAATTAGGTCTAGTTGTGCTTTGAAACTTGCAGTGAAAAGTGTAAAAAGTTTCTAAATGATCTCTGGAAGAACTGCTGCATTTAGGAGTAGTTACCAGTATAAAATTAATTTCCTTTCTCTAAGAAGAATAGGGTTTTTTTTAAAAAGCAGGCTGTGTGTAGTTGTTTATCCTGCCTTTATAGTCTATATAACAATATATATGAGAATATATAACAATATATATTACAGTATAAATATAACAATGTAACATATATAACATATAAATACAACAATATACAATATAAATATAACAATATAACATATCTAACAATATATATAAGAATATATAACAATAATTCTCAGTAAGTTTGTGCCTAGATTAAAATAGTATTTGCAAAGTCAGATATAGATTTGGACATGCTTGTCACTACCTTCTGCTTTATATTTTGTCCATAATGAGAACATGTTTATTAGTTGAAAGATGTTTCTGTCAGTAGTGACACAACCAGAAGGGATCAGTATCCGGGCAAAGGACTCTATTCTTCCTTTCTTTCCTTCTACTGCTGCCTTTAACCATCCTTTATCAGCTGTTGGGAGTATCACATATTCCAGTGGTCTCTGTTTATGTCCTCTGAAAGAGCGCAGGATGGAGCTGGAGCTTACAGGTGTGAGAGTAAAACCTCCAAGGTGAATTTGGCCTTTGTGGTTTTTCTACCTTTTTTTTTGCCTCCGCCTCTTGTCCATTTTCCCCACAGAAGGTCTCTGCTGTCTGTCAGCAACACGGACTGCCCAGCATTACTGTGAGCCTTCGGAGTAGAAGTGAATGGCTTGGACTGGGCTGCGCGCTGTGGCAAGACACAGCCGGATGGCCACCCCTGCTTCTTTCCCTTCCCCTTGCCCATGCCAGACAAGATGACAAAGGAAACACGGAGGGCCTAAGAGCATCCTTAACAGCGCTCCATTTCCTCTGTCAGACAAAGGCTCTGTGTACTGTCGAGGACAAGACAGCCATGGGGCTAAGTTGAGAGGGGCTGGGTTATGAGAGGAGGAGTGCATCTCTTCGGTGAGTTACGTGTAGGTTGAATGGGGGATCAGGTAAGGAAATAATGAGGGGATACACTTTGATACAGCTCTGGCTGGAATGAGAGGAAATAAGATGGGTTAAAGGGGTTCTTGCAGGTTGCCAGCTCATTCATGAAAGGGCACAGAATTATTTGTGATGGAAATTAGATGGGGAATTTCTTGGGGTTTTTTGATGGGATGAGGAAGACCAAGTACAGCTCATCACTACACGTGGAGAGGACTGTAGTGACAGTTGTTGATTCCTGGATACTCCAGAGAATGGAAGTAAGACAGCTAAAACATCTACTTCCTACAGCAGTCTGGCCCAGCCATACTGCAAAGACGTTCAGTCAGCTTATGAATTGCTGCAGTTTGCACAACATTGTTTTAATGCCACCAAAAACACTGGTGGCTCACCTCAAGCAGACCACGAGTTGTAGACACTCAGGCACAGATTGGCAAGCAACTTACAAGTCCATGCAGCTGGAGCAGATCATAAAAACGGTGAGAAGCAATAACTGTATCAGCAGTCCTGATCTAAGCCGTTCTCATTTGTCAGTCCGCTTTCCTTGGCTGTCTGAATTATTTGTGTTTTCAGAGGAAAATTTTCTATCTCTTTATCATGGAGTACATTGGGTCTTTCTACTGTCTGTTCATATCTCCTCCATCACAGTACTCCAGCCCCAAGGCCCATTTTCTCTCCCCTTCCTTCCTGTTCTCTGTCAGTAGGAATAATTGCAAGGAAGAGGCAAGCTCAAATTCAAGTTGAGTGTGATCAGTGTGTTTTATAGGGAAGGAAAGAAGTGTTTAGGATTGGCACACAGGAGCTGTGGCAGATGACATGTTGATTAAATTAACTATCAGCTTCTAATAAGACTCCACAGAGCATGTGCAAATGATCGTTGTCTGAAGTTTTCCTCTTCACGTCATAGAATCATAGAATGGTTTGGGTTGGAGGGGACCTGTAGAGGTCATCTAGTTCAACCCCCCTGCAATGAACAGGGACATCTTCAGCTCACTGAGGTTGCTCAAAGCCCCGTCCAGCCTGACCTTGAATGTTTCCAGAGACGGGGCATCTACAACCTCCCTGAGTGACCTGAGGTGCGTTTTTCTATGATGTCAATTTTTTAATCTTTTTACTGAAGAACTTGGAGGCATTGGATCTTCTCAGAGACCTTAAGAATTAGCATTGACAAAAACTTTCTAATTTTCTCTAGCATCAATCCCCAACATGACTGAATTTTGATAAAACTCTCTTGAAAAAAAGTAGCCTGTGAGAGATGCCTGTGATGAAACCTTTCAGTACAGAGGATTATGGTTTAGAAAAGGTACTGGTAACTGGTAACTGAAAATAGGATCTGTGGACGTGCTTACCAGAAAAGTTTATCTGAGGAAGAGTATTGGGTTAATTCCTTGTGTGGATGCTCCTTATCCATACTGGGAATTACTTGGCTATCAAGACGCTGGCCCCACTACCACAGCCTTGTTCCGTCGTATGCCTCTTCCCATGCCTGAGATTCTGAATTTGACTTCAGGTTCCTGAGCTTATGGGATACATTCATTTCATGTTTCAACACTTCTTTCTGTAACCACAAAACATACATATGCGGGGAAAGTGGGGAGAGTTAATGAACACATGCAATCTCCTGATTAAAGCAGCTGGAGCTTTTAAGAAACACACCAAAAAACACAAGCTCTGGCAAGTACATATATGTCATAGCTATATGTGCGCTATAACATTTGTCAGAATCAAACGCTGTAAAAGCTATCCCTTTTACAGAGTTGCTCATAACATTTTTAAACAAATTACTTTTAGTCAGATACATTTTATGACTAGTCTTGGCCCAGAGGGAAGTCTTTGGAAAGTCTGAGAAAAATCAGTTCAGCAATGGAAAAACATGCTTTTATGTTGAAATATTTGCATAATTCAAAAACAGCTGAAGCTACAAACTTTAAACTTGGCTTGTTTTATAGCTTTAATAGAGGAAAGAAAAACAATCCAAATTTAAAGAAAATCATTTCAGCATTTTTCAAGTTATGAATGATGAAATCTGGCATGTTCAGGTGAGCACATAGAATTTTCCGTTCTTTCACCCCCCCAATGTTTGCAAGACCACCTCTGTTAAGGGCACATTTGTAATAACCTCATTTGTCAGAACATGGCAGCAAGAATGGATTTTTTAAGGATTCAAGCATTAAAGCCACCTCAGTTAGGGCTTACTAACCACTTACATCTTCTTCAGTTTTTGGGATACATTCCTTGAGAATATTTAAGGAAATGTATTAGTAGTGCTGGCGAATGTGATAGAATGAGAAAGGTCCATCTTAAGAACTTCTTAGTGCACCTACCACATAGTACATACTGAAATTTTTCTGGATTTCTCCTTGTTATTATTACTTGTTGCTTAATTTAGTCCATAAATTAAACAGCATGTGCAATATAGCCAAATTAGTATGTTGCAATAAAACTTGCAACATTACCAAATTTTAGAGCCTGCCTACCAAGCTTTGGATGTTGGAGTAACACTAGGCATTTGCCACTACCTGTTATCTGAAGCAGGATACTGACCTAAATGGTTGTTGGTGTCACCCAGTACAACCATTCTTAAGGTAATATATGCACGTATGTTCATAAATTAAAAGTTTATGTTTGGATAGAAACAAAACCTGATCTAAGTGAAAATAACAACAAAGGTATGGATAGTATGTTTTTATGAATGATGAAGCTTCTTTTACTTTGTAAGGATATGTTAGATCTTAAATATTTTAGGAGGAGAGTTTTTAAACTGTTGGTTTTAGAAGGGTTGTCAAAACTGTGGAAACTAGAGAGATTTTAAGAGCTGTTTTTAAATCATAATGACATGATGCTTTTTGGGGGAATAAAAAGGACTGATGCTCAAGCATACAACTTACTCTCAACAGAGGTCAGTAGGCTTTCTTTGTCAGGTTGTGCTGCAATCAGAGACCAGCATGTTACCTTGTAAGCCTATCTAAAAAACATAGAAGTATTTATTACTATTGACACTGCTGACATTTTACGGTGGGCCTGTTTGCAGCTTCTCTTTCTGTAAGTTACTGAGTATTGTGTGTTCTTCTCTAAGAAGCAAGAAAAAATGTTATTTTTTTTCTTCTCACAGCTTTCATGCTTAGCCTTCTAGACAGGAAAACCTTGGCTAGCTCTTTTTATCAGACAGCCTTTCTATGTGTTTATACAAACAAAAGTAATGTCTTGGACCTAGGGAAATAGTAGTTGGGTTATATTACAGTGTGTACTCTTTTTCACAGAATTACACACTTACACTCTTCAATATGCATTTATATTAACAAATGGAAAGAAAAGTTCAAAAAACAAAAATGGATTTAGGAAAAAAGGAAATTTTAGTCTGCTAATGGCATGACAAATGAGCCAGAAAGCCCAACAGAATTATTTTTAGTTTAGTTGTGACTTAGGAAACCACAAAACCTAAATTAATAATGAACATTTGTTGATAGGGATTAATGAATAGCAAAGCTGGTAATACCTTTTTGTAACTGAGACCATTTATGCTTTCATGCTGTGTGGGAGAGGAGGTCTGAGCATTTTATTAGGCAGCTGAAACATGTTATTAAAACCTAAGTTCCTGGGTACTGGTATCTTGACTGGACTTGAAAGTGTGTCAACTCTTGCATCTCAAAGAACACATATATGTAAATAGATGTATGTGTATATGTAGTGTGTGTTTCAGTAATTTCATATTGATTTAAGAAAAATATGCCTTTTCTAGTCTAATGCGTTAACGCACCAGTTTAGCCCAAAAATTGAGAGTGAAGCTAGGAAATCCACTTTTCATGTGTAATCACTAATAATAAGGAATTTTCAATGCAAAACTGTGCCTCTTATTAAACCTAGCCCAAATTTCAAGTGCTACAATGAATTTACATTCTGGCATTCTGAGGAAAAATCACCCCTTCAAGCTGTGAAGAATGCATGTTTGTTGAAGGACAATAAATATGGGCCCTTATCCCATTCCTTAGGACTAGGCAGTATTTCCTCTTACCCAGAAGAATTTCTGTATTTGCTTCCCAGATACATATAAGTAGATTTAGGAAGTCAGTTTTTGTACCATAATTCTAAAATGGATTCTTGGAGGCATAACTGTTAATGTACAAATCTACCGCTTAGGTGGTAGAAATTACATAATGTTGGAGAGGCAGTATAGAGTGAAAGGCTGCCTTTGGCCTTCTATGACCAGGTGATCCACTTAGTGGATGAGGGAAAGGCTGTGGGTGTTGTCTGCCCACACTTTAGTATAGCCTTTGACACTGTCTCCCACAGCATTCTTCTGGAGAAACTGGCTGCTCATGGCTTGGACGGGCATATTCTTCACTGGGTAAAAAACTGGCTGGACAGCCAGGCTCAAAGAGTTGTGGTGAATGGAGTTAAATCCGGCTGGCGACCCGTCACAAGCGGTGTTCCCCAGGGCTCAGTGCTGGGGCCAGTTCTCTTCAATATCTTTATTGATGATCTGGATGAGGGGACCGAGTGCTCCCTCAGTAAGTTTGCAGATGACACCAAGTTGGGTGGGAGTGTTGATCTGCTGGAGGGCAGGAAGGCTCTGCAGAAGGATCTGGACAGGCTGGATCGATGGGCCGAGGCCAGCTGTAAAAGGTTCAGCAAGGCCAAGTGCCGGGTCCTGCACTTCGGCCACAACAGCCCCATGCAACGCTACAGGCCTGGGGAGGAGTGGCTGGAGAGCTGCCTGGTGGAAGAGGACCTGGGGGTGCTGGTTGACAGACGGCTGAACATGAGCCGGCAGTGTGCCCAGGTGGCCAAGAAGGCCAACAGCGTCCTGGCCTGTATCAGAACTAGTGTGGCCAGCAGGAGTGGGGAAGTTATTGTGCCCCTGTACTCGTCCCTGGTGAGGCCGCACCTTGAATCCTGTGTTCAGTTTTGGGCCCCTCACTACACGAAGGACGTTGAGGTGCTGGAGCGTGTCCAGAGAAGGGCAACGAAGCTGGTGAGGGGTCTGGAGCACAAGTCTTATGAGGAGCGGCTGAGGGAACTGGGGTTGTTCAGTCTGGAGAAGAGGACGCTGAGGGGAGACCTCATTGCTCTCTACAACTACCTGAAAGGGGGTTGTGGCAACGAGGGTTTTGGCCTCTTCTCCCAAGTAACTAGTGATAGAAGAAGAGGAAATGGCCTCAAGTTGCGCCAGGGGAGGTTTAGATTGGATATTAGGAAAAATTTCTTCACTGACAGGGTGGTCAGGCATTGGAACAGGCTGCCCAGGGAGGTGGTGGAGTCGCCATCTCTGGAAGTGTTCAAAAAACTTGTGGATGTGGCACTTTGGGACATGGTTTAGGGGACATGGTGGCGCTGGATTAATGGTTGGACTTGATGATCTTGAAGGTCCTTTCCAACCTAGTGATTCTGTGATTCTGTGAAATCTGTAATGGTACTTCCATGTTGCACTCTCCTAAGCTTCCAGTGGTCTGTAGCTTGGAAATTTCTGAATTAGAGATGTTGTCTTTGTGCTTAATACTCCAAAATGGGATTTTACCATGCATAAGGTCTTGTGCTAATGAGTGACACAGACTCTGTGTTATGAAAAGAAATAGCTCCCCTTATTTGGATTCAGACACTTAATCATGTTACTGGCTATCTCCTGCTGCTTGTATTGCACAGCCAGCCCGTAATCATTCCATATACAACATCTTACTACTTTTGATTTTGCGGAACTCTTGCTTATCTCTCCTTCACTAGACTTTTTTCCCAGACGCTTTTCCCGTTTTGTTTATTCGTTCTTTCTTTGCTCCGTAATTCTGACACCCTGGCCCACCCTTCACTACACCTGCTTTCAGGTCTGCTGTACATTTTGTGAATGGGAGACCAGAATGTTCAAGTACCTGAGAAGTTTACAAAATGGTTTAATTCTATTGTCTGCTTTGTTCTGTATTCCTCTCTTAATAATTCCTAACATTTTATTTGCTTCTCTGGCTGCCACTGATGATTGATCTGACATTTTCATACAATTATGTTGTAACTTCAAATTTCCTTTGTGGTGTGGTAATAGGTGGTTTAGAGCCCATCATTGTGTATTTAAAGCTAGAATTGTTTTTTGCATGTGCACCGTTTTTACATTGCTTTGCGAAGAATTTTATAGCCCATTCGTGTGAGACTTTTGCAATTCTGCACACTCAACTTTTGGTTTTACTATCCCAAATGAGACTAACTGTATCACGAGAAGATGTCACACAGTACACTGAAGAGCTCCTCTCAGAAATGGTATATATAGCCTGGGCGTGCTACCCATAACAGGTAGGTATAGTTAACATCAAGACTGGCCTTAGGCAGGGGGATTTCAGTAAGGCCACCTCTTAAACCACTTGAGGCCTGTCTTGCTTGACTCTGGAGAGCAAAGTTGAATGAATTTACAGCAAGATACCGATTCAGGGGCCATTAAATCCCAAATGGACACTCCTGTCATGAAAGAAAGTACCTTAGTACACTGCAGCTTAGGTTTTTTTGGGGGGGGTTGAGAAACAAGGCCTTCCCTGTGATATTATTCCTCAGTTAGAGCATCTACAGAGAATGAATTTATCATAAATTTCTGATGCCTGCTGTATACATGGCTGTAGTATTTTAAAATGTACCATTTTGCTGGTGACCTGAGTGAGTTGTGAGGTGGTTCATACAGAAAAAATTACATTGGCACAATATTGTTCTGTTTGCTCAAACCACGAAGCAACAGAACTACCTACCAGAAATCCTGAGAAGAAAGAATGGTAGTAATTAAGCCTTATGGTTACCAAGGCAAGCCCTGACTGATCTGGGCCATTATGGGAGGAATGAGGATTCACCTTATTCATTCTGTGGCTACGTAGTCCTCAGAGCACGAGAGACTGAGACTTGGGTTCCTGGCAGTTTTAAACTGATAGAAAAGTCAGAAATCACTGACTCACCCTAGGACACACATTTCCATCCCCTACTTTACCCGCCTGCAAGGTGAACCAGTTCAGCAGTCCGCACAGACTGGCAGAAACCTACTCTGGAAAGGTACTGAGCTCTCTGAACCAGCTCATTGCAGGGTCCAGACAAGTACTGTGCCAGCATGGGAGGGCAGAAGGCAGGATTTGCAGTAGAAGGAGACAAGGATGAGACTATAGTATCTGCAAACTACAGTGGCTGAAGTTGCTGTGCAACCTCACTCTGAAGCATAAAACATGATGTTTTATTTTGAACTTCCATCTAGCAACAAAAACTGTAGTTCCAAAGTTGGAAGGAAAGTTGCTGTGGGGTCATCTGGTAATATGATAGAATTATGTCTGCAAAGCAAAGACCAAATAAGGGGACAGAGCCATGAATGTACTATTAGAAGGGAAACCATCTCTTTGACATCTCATATGCTGAAAACCAGTAATTTTATCATAGAACTATATTAAAAGAATGGTGAGACAGCAGCATCAGTCATGCAGTACTTGGGAAGCACTGGAACTAATGACAGCCTTCCAAATTTAATCTGTGCTTCTCACGTGTACATGTAATTGATGTGGCTTTGTCAAGGTTATCCCCTATTTTCTGAAAATGACACCCACTCCTCTCCATGTACACCAAACATGAAATTCTGGTGACTTTTATTTTTTCAGCAACTCTTTTTGCAGCTACAATGTTATCTTGATCTAAATATATCTTTCTGACTATTTGAACATACCAAAGAAAATAAAAAACTAGAGTATTCTGGTTTGTATAAAATAATTATCCTATAAACTCTTCATTAAATATATGCTTTAATTTTAAAGTTCAGCATTGTCCTTTTCTATACATGCATTTGTGTTGCTGCAATATTCAGTATTGGACGCTACCCATTTCTCCTTAAAAACATATGGTTTAATGAGTTGGAATCTGAAACCCATGCTTTAAAGGTTTACAGTGCATAGGCTTCTCACCTCCTGACACTTAGGTTCAAATCATACTAACAGAGTGGCTATTTTATGAAATTAATCAGATAGTAATTTTTTTACCAATAGTTTTTAAGAAATATATTTTCTCTTTACTCTAATTTGGTGTGATTATTTTTTTCATTGTCAGAAATTAAATGTATGGCTTGTTCAGCAGGTTTCATAATAGATCAATAATTGTTGGCTTAATCTTTTTTTTCCTGTGGAGATGTGGGAAGATCAATGTCTGTAGTGCCCTAGGTCATGATCAATACTTTTAATAAAACTTCCTTTTTTTTTCTTTTTCTTTTTCTTTTTTTTTTTTACCTTTGTACCTTTGTACGGTTTTGCTTTTATTAATGAGCTTTTCCTTTAGCTTCAGACCATTAATGGTTTTCAGATAATGTCATACTGCCCAAGGTCAAGGCTAGTTTGAACTTACAACTCTACTTATCAGTGATTAAATCTATTGGATGGGCTTAGGTGTGTTAGAAGACATAAGAGTTTGAAGCACTGCTTTCTAGAGGCTCAAAGTTAAAACAAAACAAGATCTCAACCTTTTGGGAGGATGACAAATTAAGGCTTTTTTTCCATTTCCTTCTTAAATAACGATTGTCTTATTTATGGATCTCATATTGACATTAACATAGCAAGTAACTACTGTGGCCTTCACTACTCTTCAAGATGTTAAATGCTCCATATTGAGTTTCATAATGGTATATTGCTCATTTTGCAAAACCAGTTTGAGATAATATAACATATCTTGTTCATTGCTGCATTTCTGGATGGGAGGGTAGCAACTTGCAGAAGCATGGGTTATCAGCTGAAGTGCCCGCAGAGAATGTGATGTTATTGTCTCTGGGGCTCAGCCCAGTGTCTTTTGAAATCAATGGAAAGATCTCATTAACTTCATTGGATATTGATTATGGTCATGGAGAACTTAAAACATCCATGAATATTAATGGGGTATACTGATCCATGTATCTTTTTGTGGGTTGTACCTTGTATGCAGTCTCCGATTCAATTTTTGTAGTCTACCTAGATGTTATACAAAAAGCAAACTTTATGTATGCTGAAAGACTTGATAACATGTTTTACCTTAAGGTATCTTCTTTGTTGTCTCTAACAAATGAGGTGCACGAAGAACTGGACCCTTTGACCACTAGCACCTAGGCAGAATATCTTCTGTAGAAGATTTTTTTTTTCCATTGTTTTGGCAGTTTTAGCTTGTTTTTTATTAGGCAGCAGTTCCCTTCATAACAAATCATCACAGAGGAGTTTGAACAGCAGAATCGCTACTCAGAAGGTGCCCTACAGACTCCGATAGCCTATCATCTTTAATTTAGAGATTTTATTTCCCATCTTGTGATTACAGTTGAATGAACATTGTAGAGAAGTTTAAATTGTAGCTATCCATGTCATGCTTTTGCTATAAATGATGGAACTTATGTTTTCAAGCCTCTAATCTTCACCTGCTCAAATAGTCACTACAAAATAGTTGCACAGAATGGAAGGAGAATAAAATGTGGGTACATACGGTCACCCTGGAGGAAAATTAACTGCAGGAACTGACCCTTTGATTAGAAGTTTCTCTGCTGTAGCATCCAGTGGCAGGCAATGGAAGTTGTGGGAAATAGGTGGCTAAATGGAAGACAAATCCTTAGCTCCAGGAGGGTCAGAGCAGAAATCCTGACTAGTGGAAAAAGTGGACAAAGGGGAGGTTTGAATGGGTCCTGCTCCACCTGACTTTGGGGGTTTAGGATTCATTTTGTGTAAGATGACAAAACATCTAGAGTTAATTTTGGGGGGGTGTTAACTGGAGTTCTCAAAACTGGTTAATTGTCTAAAAGTGGAATTGTGAGATTTTATGATTGGTTTGGATCAGTGATCTCAGTAGTAGGTTTTGGTTTAAGTGCCATATCTGAAAAGTAGGCTGTACACATTAATCATATACCAATGACCTGACCTTGACACACCTGAGCATAATATAGAATATGAAGTGGCAGTTTAGGTACAAACCTGAGGGTACCACACAAATAACATTTATGTAATTGATCCCATTTGAATGAAAGTAGGCACCGGCTTACTTTCACCATAGCTGTTTTCTTTGCTATGAACAGTAAAGTCCGTAAAGTAAGCAGAGCTGACTTAAAGTATATACAGATAACACACTTGGTGAATACAGTAAACATGAACTTTTTTTTTATTGTTAGGTTTTGGCTATACCTACTGAATAATATAATACTAATGTTTGTTTAAAAAGAATACACAGAGTTGTCCAAAACCAGACTGAAAAGTTTGGAAGGCTGCTTAAATTGATTTTGTTTGCTGTGGTCTACAACCCTGTGCCCTCACCGCCCTCCTAATCCATCCTGATTCCTCTGCCTGCCCCAGTGATTAGCAGTCAAAACTAAATCAGAGAGGAGTCTATGGAACCAAATATTTATGTCCCTTGTAATCCGACACTGTGATATTGTACTGTGAACCTGAAAAGATGCCAGGCCATGCATTGTGGCTAATAGCAATTGATCACGAATGAAACTGCAGAACTCTACTCCAAATTGTTGGCTTTATAAATTTGATAGTAAGTACATTTCCTGACAGAATATAAAAGTGCAATGCCCCCTCTTTCGTCCCCACCTGTCCAACTGCAGAATGCTGTTTGTACAGTATATTGTTGGTTTTGACAACTGAATAAGAATTTTTAGGGGCAGTTGGCTATCAAATGATGGGAAATTTAAAGGTTATGCAAATTGTGCCAGTACAGCCCAGCTTGTTTCAGACCTCTTTTCTCTATTATCATATCAATTGAGTCAGCTCATAGTAGACAAAGCAAGGTTATGGGAACCACCTAGAGCATCATGCACCATTAAACATCAATGCAGCATACATGAACATCTGCAACAACGATCTTATTAACAGAGGGTATAACGGAAGGCAATAAACAGCTTTCTTAGTCACTTAATTGTAAAAAATTTAATAACATAATACTTGCATTATTTATCAACAGCAAGTTGGTCAAAAATTATGCAATTGTGGTGGATTATATTACAATAACTATTGCACACTGTAAATTACTACAAAAATACGAAAATCCATTTGTGAGCAGTTAAACACTGTAATTAGTAAAGTGTTAAAAATGCAATTTTCTTTTAATCTCTGGTGCATCATGGGATATAGGTGTCTGCTTTTTGCACCCACATTTTTATATTTGGCTAAAACCAAATATAAAAAAAAAAATAAAGAGTGTTTCTGGATTTCCAGCTTAACTAGACAGCTTAAACATTTAAAAAATCAAGGCACGGTTGTTTTGTTGTGAAAAGTAGAATACAGAAACCATAAACAGGTCTTTGTGTGTGCAACCAAAACAGATGTTTGGAGGAACAAACTAAAGCATGTTAGATCTTCAAACTGGTTATGTATTGTGTGTTGGCTTCTGGAGTAGTCACTACTCTGGTCTAAAAGATGAGAGCATGTGAAGCTGTGATCTCAAATGGCTTAGGGAAATGAATATGGAAATTAAAATATGTTAGAAATTGAGAATAAAGAGGAACGAGGTTTGGTTCTTCAAGGCCAAGCCAAACTGCTAGGGATAGGCTAGGGTTGAAGCACACCCTTTGCAGGAATCAGAGAAACTGGTGGGGAGTGACAGCCCTCCTCTCCTTGGAGACTGGGATCGGTGGATTCCCTGGGTTTGGTTAACAGGGAGCTGGAGGCCGACTCATAAAAGGCTAGAGCTACAGGAGGAGAGCACCACTCCTCCGATTTCAAATGCAAAATGTACAGGCATTAAAGAATAAAATCAGAAAAAGGAAGTAAGGCTGAAAGGTTGAGTTTGACAAGTGCATTCAGCAGAAAGTCCTGCTCCGAATGTTAGTCAGCTCCCAAGCAGCTTTGTTCCTTCCTGGCACCCTCTGCTCCTGCCTCTGCTGCCAAGGAGCAGCTATCGGATCAGATTTGTACTTATATGAAAAAGAATGAAGCATTCTAAGTTTTTGTTTGCATAAAAATCCAAATTGTGCTAGAATCACTGGCTACAACCAGCCTCCGGGTCACCAGTAGACACCTCAGTCATTTCTGCAATCAGTAGGAATCAACAGGCAACAGAGGAGAACGGGGGGAAAGAGGGTGAATGAAAAGGCAGTAAGCAGCAAAGATGAGTAAAAGCTTGGTACAAGTATAAATTTGGCAAGTTGAGAGTTACAGAAGTTCATTTTGTTTCCATAAAAAAAGGAAAGTTTTTCTTCAAAAATGTTAAATTGAAAGTTTTAATTTTTTTTTAATCAGGGTTTACTTCCTATAGGAAAAGATAGCAGAAAAGTAGGCAGTATGTCTAAATGACTATTAAGTATGTGTTTTATACTGAACTGGTTCTAAAAGGAAAAAGTAACAAGCGTTTTCCAATTTTTCTTCCACATTTTTAAGTTACGGTTCAAATGATCCACTGTGTAGGCTAACCAGGTTTTTTTCCTGCATATCTATCTGGTTTTTAAAGCAGTATCTGCTACTTGGCTTTCTTCATAACTTAATTACATCAGCAGTGACCACATTTTGTTTATACTTATCTGTTTACTTGCTTACAAACCTTGCTTTTCAGATTAGAAACTCTTCAGAGCAAGAAACTTTTTTTTTTTTCGTCTAATACATATCTTGGTGGTCACCTTGATAATACGAGAATACAAATCAGATTTAAAAGATCACAAGTTGAACTTGGCTACATATGTCAACTATACTTCGATTAATTTTAAAATGTTTTATTGCTTCTAAAAAGAAGATTAATGTGTTCTGGTTTTTAGGTTTAAATAACTTAAAACTGAATGATTCAGCATTTAATACTACAGAAATAAAATTTTAAAGAAAAGTAACTGAGAGTGACAGACGATAGTGGGAGTTTGACATGGTTCCGCAGAGATAGAGGCTGGAAATTTTTAATTTGTCTGCTAGGTTAGTTATTTTGGTTTTGTCAAGCAGCCTGTTTTTATAGCATTGGGGTTTACTTTAAATGACGGTGCATGCACTGTAAAGTTGTGTCACATTTACGAGTGCCTATATGCTACTGCCATGCTTTAAAGGGCTTGTTACACAAACATGCAATTCAAGAGCTCTTACTGGAAACTGTGTGTCAAAACTCCTGTTATAATAACTGCATCCAAATGAATTTAATTCACTATGTAGTCAATAATTGTATAATTCAGGGTTGCATAATTTACATTAAAATGTATGTGACATTATTTTAAAAGTATAAATTCAGGGTTGCATAATTTACATTAAGATATATGTGACATTATATAAAAATTATTTATTTGACTGTCCTGCTTGCAGCAATAGTTAGGTAATACTTTTAAACTGATTAAGTCATACTACAGAGATCAATATTTGGGGTATTTCATTATCTAAGAAATTATCTGCAACTAATGTGAGGGGGAAATAAACTCCTTCCTTTTGAGCCAAATTCTCTTTCTAGACTGGCACAATGCTTAAAGAATACAATAAAAACAGTGGAGTTTCTCTCTTTTTAACTGGTGTTTTAAGAGCAGAATATTTTCCCATTGAGGTTAGAACGAATTTCAGCCTCCACTGCAGTGACATTGTCTGGTAGATTTAAAATGTGCAAAAGCCTGAGAAAAGTTATTTAGCAAACATGTTTCATTCTTCAAAAATAAATAAGTAGTTTAGGGAGATCTTAACAGAATTTAATTTAATCTAACACAGAATTTACAAATACAGCATGAGAAGAAAAAGATGATTGTAAAAGTTCCAGAGCTGAGCTCTGAGTTAAAAGGATGAAAAATTAAAATTTCTACCTGTAATTTGAATATTTAAAGGCAATGCTGTAGAATTTCTATGGTATATCTAGCTCAGCAATGTCCAACTAGTATCCAATTATTTAATATTTTTAAAGGAGAAAATATATATACACATTAACTTATTTTTAGTAATGTTTCTAGGGAAGGCTGTCTCTTTCATTCCGATGACTGATTTTATTTATGAAACTAAATATAAATTCTCCCAGAAGAAAAAGCTCCTTCAGAACTGCTCTGTAGTGACCTAATGCTCACTCCTTCTCTTTTCAGTCTTACTGATGCTCAAGTAAAATAGAAGTGCCTTGGGCCCATTTCTGCCTCCACTGACGACCCGTGCTTCTCAGATTATCATGTAGCATAAACAAAGCTGTCATGTAACATGGCATTTATTTAAATGATGGGATTTCTGTGTTCACCACTCTGAAACTGAGGTACAGCTAAGAAAGCTTGCAAGTTTTGACAGGTGTGTTTGCCCCGCTAGGGCAATATGCTTAATGTATAAAAAATGTGAGGCATAATACAAGTTTTGTCAAAATCAAATTATAATGTGGTTTTTTTGTTTGGGTTTTTTGGTTTTTTTTTTTAGCCAATGCGTTGATAAGCTTTTAGGTAGGAACTGCTTTGACCTGATTATAGGTTGATATTTTTCAGAAAATTCTCCCATAGGACAGTGTTTTGATGGTCCCGCTATGCAGTGGTTTAAAATACGACTGTAGGATACCATGAAATGGAGTACAAACATACATATGCTCCTGCTAGTGTGGGGGTCAGTGCAAACAGTAAGTGAAGTACAGAGTCTTCTTTCTGAGCTGAAAGATGCTTCATTTTTGCACAGTCCCCATAGCCAAGTTTCCAAAGGCTGAAGAGCATGTGTGAGCTAGAATGTCTATGTCAGTGTAACTTGGATGTACATACATGATGTATTCTTTACTTTAGACATTGACGTTCCAACTGTCGTCATTTGTGTGTGGTTTCAATCCTTGAGCTAGGTACTTACAGATATAAATAGATTTGTTTGCATTTCCCATTCCCATATACAGCTCAAAAAACAGGTTTTTTGGGGGGTTGGCTTGGTTTTTCACATGTAAGGATCAAATAAGACGTAGTGGCCAAACCAATACATACAGGATTTACAGTGCAGGAAGAGAGATTTATATTTGTTAATATCCAAGGCCAGATCTTGTTTTGTGTCACCCTGTACTTTCAGTGGCGTGGCTAGGCTCACTGCAGTAGAGCATGCTCTTGATAAAGACCAGGATCATATAATTCATGGGTTTCGTTTATTGTAACCCATCTCTTCTGTCTTCAGGACTAGTTTTGATCTGAGCTCTTCTTAGTAATTCCAAGACAGTCATCATTGTGTTGTATCAGTGAAACATCTGCAGAAGCTTTTCTTAATTTTTGTGCCTATGACTTCACACCCTTTGCCTTTCCTGAGTCCTCAACCCCTTTCCTGGTCCAGACAGAGATCACAGGAAAAGGATTTAGCTCTGAACACTACCTTATGTCTTCAGCAGCCATGCCGAGTTAGAGGAGTGCATTTTGTGGCAATTCAGTGGGCGCAGTTTCAGCTCCCTCTGAAATCTGTGCCTAGCAGGCAAATAGCAGTACTCTTGTGTGCTCGGAAAGGCTTCTTCAACAGTGTTCATTGCCATTTTAAACCTTAAACATTGTGACACATGCCAGAAAAATTCAGCAGCTTGTTCTTTAGGGCAGTTTTTCCATATATATATCCATAGATATATTTTTTAAATGTTATATTAGCACCAAACTGAAGCAAAACTAGTATTTTCTGTTGACCTCTTGCTTCCCCATCTTTTACACACACTCATAGTGCTTTGGTTACTTGTGTAAACAAAGAATTATTTAATATGAGAAGTAAAGTAGAGTTCAACTGGCAGTGATGATATAGAAAATACTGATGTTTAAGGGGCTCTCACACCTTCTATAAAGTAAGCAAAACACATTTGGGCCTATTGAAGCTATTCATGAGTCTGTAGTTGATGCTGTTACATTTTTTACAATTGTAACTAGATACAGAGTTCGGAGTCTGATCTCATGCTGATATAAATCAAGACTTATTTCAAAGGAGTGGTTGAATTAATAAGGGTGCAGGCAGAATCAGATGTAGGGTCAGAGGATATACGCTGGGTGCAAAAATACTGTTTGATTTTACATCATTGCTAATAGTTGATGTGTATGAGTGTATGAGTTCCTCTGGAGAAACCTTCTTTCCCATATTAACTCTAATCCTATGAATCACCCTTTACTGAGATGCTATGAATATGACTTCTGAATAAAAATACTCTTGACTAAATAATGGCACGATGTGTATATCTGAGGAGAAGGGAAGACAAGTCTCATTGCACATCTTTGGGTTAACTTCACCTCTTACGAGAGAGGGAACATGGAGTGTGCACACTGTCATTTTCCCTACAGATAACTATAGGACCATGAGTAGAGCCACAGAAGATTCAAAGTCTTTGACATCGTACTCCTTCTCTGTTTCTCCTGAAAATGAACTAGCTTGCCTCTGAGGGACAGTACTTTGCATCCTGGCCGACACAGCTATATGGACTTACTTTTGCTTAGCAAGCTGCAAAGAGAATTTTAGCCTGATTGCACTATTTGGGTCTTATTATGGAAATTTTTGGGTCTTATTATGGAAATACAATTAATACGAACATTAATTTATCATACCATAGACATATATATGCATTATAAATGACAACTACTCTGTAACTTGTTTGGGGTAACATTGTTTATTATAGCAATAAAGGCCTAACAACTTCTACATTACTAGTTATAAAGTTTTCTTGGCTACATGTTGAATTCATTAGAATACAGCATTGTTTGTTGTGTATTATTAAAGTATTTGATTAGAAAGATCCCAAACCATGTGGGTGACTTGCATCTCGCTTGTTATACCATTTAATTCCATTGACTTGCACAAATAAATTTCATGTTTTTCTGACAAGCCCGACATTGCTACACCACCAGGCACTAGATGAAGGAGAAGACGAGATGCTGGCATGCGAAACCAGGCAAACTGAACATGCATGCAGAAAGTGCCGGCGGCCTAGAGCCTTCATCCAGTACAGCTCCCTGAGAGTCCCAGCCTGAAAATGCAGGATCTCGTTCTGTTTGCTTAGAAATGACAGGTTGAATCAGCACTGCCATGTTTGAAATGCATCATCAGTGGAAGTCTTAAGGGTTCCTAACTCGGAGTTCAGTGCGCAGCGCCCTGCCCCATGTTGCCTTATAACTTTGGACAGTGCTGTGCTGATATGGTGGGAGAACTGTGGTATCTATTTGATTTACGTTACCAACTGTGGGATCTTTGTGTGAAGTACAGCAACAGCAGCATTTTCTACTGTAGAAAAAACAGGAGAAAGTGTTGTTATACTAATGATTTTTAAAGATGTACTAATGTGCTGAAGAAGGTGCAGAGACCTAGAGCCTGTAGACTTCTGGGTTTTACCTTCTGGAGAGAGGTAAGAGCTCAGAATCATCCTGACCGACATGAGCTTGTTCCAAATACTTTTCTCGTTACTTCTTACCTTATAGCTGCCCAGAGACATTTATAGGTTTTGAGTTCAGGTTTCTATGTTCTGTTAAGTTCTTCCTGTCTCTTTTTTTTCCCTTCTTTCTTTCTTTTTATCTGTTTTTGGACCCTGATCTAAAGAAAATTAGAGAGGATGGAGGTGGGGAGGAGATGGGACAGAATTCTGTTTCACAGTTGTTCCTTTTTTTACAAGTTAAAGCTCACAAAAGAAACATGAATGTGTCTCCATCTTGTAAGCATCTGTACTACTACTACCAGTCCACGGATCAAAAGCTTATGTGAGGAAATAGCTAGACGTTTTCATATATATTTTAGGGCTCCCCTCTTCCTTTTATTTTATTTTAATACAAAATTAAGGACACTCCAACATGTTGCCCATAAGAGTTCTGTTACAGGTAATTAAATGTAAGTTTACACATTTAATCCACTTTTAAGAGCAAGAGAGACTGGTAAATGACCCAGTTAAGGAAAGTACTCAGCCTAATTGGATGTAATGATTGCTTGCTGGTGTTTATTACTGTACTAAGAGTAGATGTGTAGTCTGTGATTCTAATTTGGTTTAAAGACAGACCTGTAGTATTTGCGGCTATCATCAGAGTTCGATTGTTTCAGTTAACATCGTGAAATAGGCTTGTGTTCATTTGGGAGCTTAAATGTATTCGAATGGAAGGAGCACTGTTTTTTCAGTTAATATTGCTCTCCAATTATTCTCTCTCCTGACTGTTTTCCTACAAAAATATCTTAAGCTAGATATGGTACCGCATGGTTTTGCCTGAAGAAAATAAAGATAGATTTCACATCTTTCTGTACGTAATGCGATGAATTAACAATAACTAGATTTACCAATGAGCTGGTTCCTTCTGATTTATCTGTGAATATTATCTTCAGCATATGAAATCACCGCATTAATGTTTACATTTTATTGTTTCTATATAATTCTAAAACAGTTGAGTTCCTCACCAATGTAAAATCGTTGAGAGACCTGAGCCAAAGTCCCAAAATTTTAAATTTAAATGCTTGTTACTAAAACCTCCCTAATTATAGACACCTTGTTGCAATTTACACTCACAATTCTGGACTTCCAGGAAATTACATCCAAGTTGTATCCCAGGGTGTTAACCATAGAAGATATTTGTTGCTTAAAAATAGAATGCTGGATTTTATGCTCAGAGGAGCAACACTTCAAAAAAGCAGAACTTCAAAACATTTATGTAATTATTCTTTATTTCATAAGCTCTCAGAATGACAAATGAAATCAGAACTGACTTTGAAAAGCAAGGCCACTGATGACCTGTGCACTTAGCCAAGGTGTCTCTGTGTTCACTATGATGGATTTGGGAGTTTTGTAACATCATAGATCACACACAAAAATGAAGTTAAAGCAACATTAAAGTCACAAAAGCAAGGATATTCGGAATGGAGACTTCTGCTTCATCTTAATTCACCCTGTTGTGCCCAGTTGTTACAAAACACAGATCAGTAAGAGATGTTAGCTGGTTTTATGCTATTACACAGACATAGCAAGGTAATTTAATGGCAGCTTTAATTCTAACTGTCTTCATTTATTGTGGAGGGAAAAAAAAAAACAAAACACCTTGCTATTATTTTGTTGTATCTTTCAGTATAAACTATTATTAACTATAGTTTAGTAGACTCTACGATGATAGTAGAAGTTCTCCTAAGGTTAAATAAAGATAATTTGCCTAGTGGATATGTGCAGATGGTAATATGTCTATAAAGGAGTATGTGTTCCAAAGCCATGCTGGCTCCTTCTAAAGCTCCAATACTTCAAAATATGAGATTATTGCTCCTCTTGAAAATACAGGAAGTTTTAGAGACAGAATGTATGGCCTAGGTGGAGATGGAAAACTATAATCAGAAAAAAAAATTGTTCTCGTACCAGATGGATTCCTTGATGTGTTTGGGGCTTTAAACTAATTACGTTTACTTAGAATTACATCTACTGCAGAAAGAATAGAATAAGAGTTCACAGTGCAATACTTGCCTGCAAGTACTAGATGGAGCTGAGGGAAGGACTCAGGACAGAGGAGGAAAAGAAAGGAGAAAGATGATAGTGAGAACTTTAATTTGTGTTAGTTTGCTTGAATAGAGTCTTATTTGATGCCAAGTCCCATTTACAGTATTTGAAATGTAATGTCTGTGCATTATTCACTTTGTGTGCCCAAACACATACATTTGTATGCATATGCAAGTGTCTACTGTGTATTTAACGTAGCACATCTGTGTGTGCCTATGCACACTTGGGAAGGAAGCAGGTTTATTGCAATGTGTCTTCAACAGAGTTATCACTTTGTTCATTGTTTTAGTATTATCTAGAGCAAATCATATATATCTTCTTATGAAATGGATGAATACACTCTGCTCGTCTGGCAGAGCTTAATGTAAGACCTCTCTTTCTTGATTTCCAATTCAAATGAATCCTGTTAAAATTACTAAAAAACATTGCTCTTGAAGACTATCTTTGGAGCACAACACGGCATTGAAGTACATTTCTGAATAGCTTTCTTAACAGGATAGAGAGTCGGATGCACTGAGAACCGACCGAAACCTGTTCTTTAATTGGAATATTTATCTTATGTTTTTCATTACCCTTTTTCCTTTGCTTCTCATGGATGGTTGTTGCTAATGTTCCGCTCCCCTCCCCTCCTGGTGGGCCAGCCAACAGTTCCCTCTGGAGGCAGCATCATTATATCTGCCTGGTTCACTTAGTAGCAGATGGTGAAGAGCAGTAGAGCTGATACACTGCATTTCACAGAAACCGGGATCCTTCTGGTACCTCTGCAGCATACACAGACTTGCCTGATTTGAGACTGCAAATTCTTTATATGCCTCTCAAACTAGGTTTCCTTGTTTGCTACTGTCAACGTCAGTGTAAGAGTGATTTTTGTGATCTGCTGCGTTGCTGGACAGTGAAGAAACTACTCATCTCCAGCTTTCAGCTACTGAAGGATCCATTTCCCATTTTATTTCTATTTTTACCAAAAACTAAAAGAAAACAGCTCTGATGGTTTTCATTTTCACTGGTTGACAGGCTTTTCTTCCCCCTCCCCTTTTTTTAATTCCTGCTGTCTGCCAAAGGACAATCTGTTTGCTCTGAGACAGTTTAATGCATACTGACTACCAGAGGCAGAACTTCCATTGGCTCTGTTACAGGGGTAATTTACACTTTAACAAGGTATTGTGACAAGGTGGTAATTATATTTTTATCACGTCATTATGACATTACCACCTGGAAAGCCATAGTTGATTAATTAGTGGCATATATTAAATTTATAACCCCAGAACTCTGAAGTTATCATACCTAAGTGGTGTAATTATGTTGAACTGTGGTGTGGCAGTGAATTGGAGGTGAAGATGCCAAGTATCCACCTATTGCAATAGGTTTAACGAGTGCCAGTAGAGGGCAGGGAGCTGCAGAGAAGGAAATTTCTTTTTTTAAAAAGAAATACTAAGGAAGAGGGTAAAGTCATTGAAATCTTGAAACCAAATCTAGTCGGATAGCAAGTTGCAAGGCTTCTTACATATATGTGTTTTTTAAAAAGATGTTATTTGAGAACACTTTGATTTACACTAGCTCCTGCTTTCTATTTCACAGCTTTATTTTAGTTAGTTCATGTGCATTTTGGTTTTTACAGTGCAGCAATTTCTGTTGAACTTTTGGAAGCTTGGACTGGCCATTCTGGAGGCTACATCACCTCTCTGCAACTAGTAGGAAGCACTGTTTTTCGCAGGATGGATTTTTCTTAGTCTTGTCCATATGCCCAGGTGTTTTATGTTGTTCCTCATGATACAATTTTTTCTCTTGCCCTCATTATTAGGAGATAAAGAAAAGAAGTTAAAGGGGGGAGTAATTAATGAAAATGTCCACAACAAGTAGCTTGGTCAAATGTGTCCCTGTATCCATAGGCAGTAAATGCAGACAGAATTATAACCCAAATCTATTCTTATCCAAAGTACCATGTTAAAAGTCAGAGCTCCAGTTTTGAATTGTTTTGATTTTTATTGTTTGTTGTGCTTTTCAAGGTCATACTTGCAAGTAACTCATGTTTTATTCTCCCTTTCCTCTATAGAAAATGAAGTGACTACTTTCCCTGTGTTGGTGAGTGATCAGAGTGAAATTGTGGATACCAATGGAGCTGGAGATGCATTTGTTGGAGGTATTTCTTACTTCTTTCTCTTGTTTGGAGATTATGCTATTATTCTCTCTGTATAAAATCTACCATTTTTTCATTCAACTGTCCTTCAGAATAAGCTTCATTCTTTTAGAGCTTTCCTCTGCATCCTGAAGTTATATGATTTAATTAAGTTCTGATTTTCGAAAGGAAAGTGTATTCTATTACTTTAAAAATAATATGCCATTGTGCTGTACTCTGGTCGTTTTCATGAGATTAATTGTATCTGTCAGACTGTTGCATAAACAAGCTGCATCAAGTACTATATGGTGTACAGAAATCCCTCCTGGCTTAAATGTTGACACATTGTTGTTCTTTAAAACAGGTTGTAGTGAATATTAAACAGTATGTTAATAAGTGAGCATAATGTCTTCTGATCATGTCAATTTTGGTAGAACATCTGCTTCCAATACAATTATTTGGCCATCAGAAAAGAACACAAAGGGTTAATTTGTTAAAACAAACCCAGAAAATATCTGGCATTGCTTAATATCCATTTGAAAACTTACTATTTTTTTTGGCACAAGCTCTAAGGAAAAAAGAGGATGTTATGTCTATGCCTGTTTTAAAAAATGATTCAATATAAGCCAAAAACCAATCTAATCCAAAAGTTCTGTCATTCATTGTAACCTTGATACATGTAGTTCTGTGATGCACTATTGCATCCTGAAGGCTCTAATATCCAGTACAAGTAGCTGTAAGGAGCTCCATTAGTCACTAATTTACTGGAAACATTACCAAAGAGACTTTATAAATAGAACTGCAGGGCTCAGTCTTGTAGCTATGAGGGGGATAACAAACAGTGTGTTACCAAATTAAAGCTTCAGAATTGTGTCCTGCTTCAAGAAAGTGTTCAACATAGGCTTAATCTTAAGCATGTGAGCAAGTCCATCCTTACTTAATACATCACTTAAGCATATACTGAAAATTTGTCATTGGTTTAAATCCAACTAAAAATAGGAATGTTACTACTAATTGCTTTGATGCTTTTGTGCATCAAAAAGGACAGAAATAGAGGGAAACACGTTAGGTCATATTATTCATACACCTTTTAGTGCATGCTTGTCACTCTCTATTGTTCCTAAGTCACAAACAAGACTAAATTTGAACCGGTAAGTAACAGTGTACTATAACGTAAATAAGATCTTATTCGAGTGCTTGTCCTCATATACATGTGCTCTGTGTGTCTGCCGTGCCAGTAAGCTGCTGTTCTTGTGGGGGAAAAAAAAGAGAAAAAGTCTTGCCTATTTTGTTTTTAGATCCTGAAAATAAAATAATACTGGGTAGGGCTCAGGTGGGCAATATGGTAGACCCCAACCAAGCTTTGCTCAGGTTGTATTTATTCTCAGTTCTTCAGATTTTAGGCATTTTGAAACGAGGGCGCTTTTTTCTTTTTAATAATCCTACTTTTGTTCTTTCTTAGTTTAGCTGCAGGAAAACTGTTGCAACTAAATAATCAGGCTTTAAGAACCGTCTGGTCTCTCATAACCCTTCCTCTTTAAATTCTATCCCTTTCCCTGGTACTGCCATAGCTGCTCTTGTTCTGTAGAAGGGTAAAATGCTGAGTTTAGTAATTATTCAGAACATCCTGAATGGACAGGCTGGTACAAACCACATCAGACTCTATTCCAAGCTGCTACCTTCCACCAGCAGTGTAAGGAGTTCAGGCACATCCTGTCAGCACGGTCTTGCATTGGTTGTGAGATTTCTTTCTCGAAGGGGAAAAAGCTGAACTCTGTTGGGAAAAACAGGTATTCTAAAAGATAAACTCCGTTTTGTCGTTCTAGGTCTGTTGAGATAACATGTCTGGATACAGCAAGCTTCAGTGTCTTTGGGGTAATCTTAAGAAAAGTTCGGTAATCTTTAAGAAAAGCTTGGTTGGGGTCTACCATATTGCCCACCTGAGCCCTACCCAGTATTATTTTATTTTCAGGATCTAAAAACAAAAAGATTGCACTGAGGCATCAGATGCTTTGGTATGGAGCACAAGTGCAATGCAGTCCAGTAGTAGCATGGCATTGCACGGTTCTCCCTCAACACCGGGCAGGGAAAGGACCGCAGCTGGTTTTTTGTCTGTAATAGAAGTTGGCTCAACAGTTGCAAATCTGTCTGAAATCTCATTATGATTAGACACTTACCTGAGTATAGGTATGTGAGCTGAGGTTCTTGTTGCGCCGTGTTTCTCTCTGCTGTGACTCACAAAGCAACATGAGCTTTAGAATATCCATGGTTCTTCCATTAGCATCTGAGATATTTTAGTTCTCCTCTGTCACTCCATAAATAATAAATTGGTCATTTATTCTCCTCAGAGAACAGATTTTTCTGAGTTTGGTCCAGATGGGAGATTTGGGAGTCATAACAGTCTAGATACACAGCTGATTCTAGTCTTATATGCTGTGGTCTCCTTCATGGAGTCATTTCATTTTCCTTCCCATATGTAGGAAATAGGATACTGGAGTGGATAGGCTTTGATTTGGTCTGTGTTTCATTTGGGGGAAATGTCTGTATTTTATCTATATCACACTTTTCATGTGTTTTCAAAGTATGTATTTGCAACAGGAAAAGTTCTTTATTGTCTCCTTACCAGAAAGCCCTACACAGCAATGTTGGTAATACTACTCAACATATGTATCTTCTGTTGATTCTAGCATCGAGCCAGATGCAGTGTTACTGTCCTGACAGAATTTTTATAATGGGAAGGTTATATTCTCTTCAGTGTTTTTTCTAGCTTCTTTCTTTGGTTGAGGGTTTTATCAAGTTGTTCCTACCTAGGCAACAGTACATATAGTATTTTTATTTTAGTGTCCTTGTAGTAAAATGTTTCAAAATCTGTCCCTTAACTTAAAAATGCACTCAGTGTTATAATATACTCTCCTGGAAATGTAGTTCCTTTATTCAAACAGCAGAGAACAAGAGTCCCATGGCAAAGCTTCCCATACTTCTCTGGGACTGGCATATTAACATGACTGAAGAGTGGTTTTGTTGGAGCAAATGTCTTGGCTGAGGGGGGAATGTGGGATATAATAAGAACTAACCCCATCAAGCAGGATTTATTTTACATTAGGAGGTCGGGTTTGTTAGACTTTATCATATTTTGAAAAGTCTTTCACAGAGGCACTCTCTTCCAGAGGTATAACTCACACATTGTAAGGAAATTCCTTCTCCATAATGATGCCAACTTGGCAGATCACTCTTCTTGTGTTTCTCCATGTGAAAGTGGAAAATAAGAAATCTGTAGGGTTTTTTTTTTCTAGAACTCGTCTGACTACTGAGGGTCTTGAAACCTTAAAGTCATGAAACAGTTCAAAGACACAAAGTTTCTGGGCGCTTGTAACTTTGTGAGTTGATTCATGAGTTTAGCCTTTCTGAACATGAAGCCGCTGGCCTCCAAGGAGAACTAGCTCACTCCAACAGCTAGCAACAAGAAATAAACTACATTCTTCAGCTGAAATGTGTTTTTATTAAGTTGGTACCAGGAATATCTCTGAATTTCTTGCCTCTTACTGCAGGCATTGAGTCATCTGCCATTCAGGCTGGTGCAATATATGAATGAGAAACTGGGTTTTAAAATTGCTGCAGGTATCTTTATGCTAAAAACACTTCTCTAAACAATACTAACGGAGTCGTACCTTTATTGCTTTCCAGCAACACTGCTACCTTTTAGAAGTTTAAGCAATAATGATTTACTTTGTAGCATCTCAACACCTCTTGTGGATTTCAGGGGTACCACAGATTTTCGGTTATAAATCCCTGAAATACCCGTAAATTAAAGTTGCAATTCCACCTCCGGGTTCTGATGACATTGACAAATCACTTGAGCTTTGCTGACATGGCTTATGTCACAAGAGTCCTCTTAATGGACTTACAGCCTTCATTTGTAGAGTTTGGGGAACATTCTATTACTCGTTAAATTAATATTTATTTATTACTCATCAGCCCCAGTTTGAACCTTTGCAATCATGATAATCAAAGCATATTTAATGGCAATAAACAGATTGAAATATGGACAGTTTTACCATCTTTCCTTTATGCCATCCTGCTCTCTTTAGCCAGGGTAGGTCTGCCTTCTGTTTAGACTCCCCTTTGTCATCGCCACCATAGCTAATGAAAACAAGAAGCATCTTTTCTGATGGCTACTGCCATTGTTCCCTGCAAAACCTCGCTCCTAGAATGTCTGCTCGGTGGAACTGGGTAGAGAGTTCATAATAAATGAATAGGAGAAGGTGTAAAATCAATGTTTCTTCAGGTTCTGTCAACATAAATATATTGACTTAGTAATCTACTATGATTTAGTCATATTCCATATTGATGGGAAAGTTCCCATCAATAATACATATCATTTAGTCATATAGTCATTAGTCAAATTCCAGCATGAAGAGTACTGGAGTATGAAATGTGACCACAAATCATTTTAAAGTAGCATGATGAAGCAGTGACAGAATGATCACATCAAGTGTATATTACTTATCACCATGCTATAAAGATGTTATACCATTCTCAAGGAAAAGAAATCCCGAGATAGAAGGAGCTCTTCATTAAGCATTGTACGGCGCCAGATACGAGCTGATAGCATTTTGCCTCTGTTGGTATCAAAGCTGAGGTCAACGGCTCAAACCACCTGTCAATTTAAAAATCCCATTGGCAGCTTTCATGCACTGAGGAATCTCTTAAAGCTGCTAGCTATAGTTTGAAAGCTACATTCAGAATTTTTTTGGTGCACACGCTTACAGAATAAGCAGTTCTCTCTCTTTCCTTTGTGAAACCTAGTGTGAATCTTATGAGATGGCCCACGACTGTCTCAGCTATCGGAGAACTTCTCTGATAGAAGACAGAGACAGCAACAAAAGAGGAATTGTTGCCTTTTATGCTTGTCCTTGTGTGACTGTGCCTCATGGCATCTTATCTTTTCTTTAGAGACCACAGGGTTTAGCGGAGATACTTCCCTGCTTTTGTTTCTGTGTCTGTTGCCAAACTGGCTCAATAAAGCCATTCCCTCATTGTTAATATTGAGGTTAATTCTAAACATTATTTTTCCATCTTAATCTAAATGCCTCCACAAATTAGATAAAGACCTTGGACTCCTAAGAGTTTGCCTAAAGGTCATCACGTTCAAATTTTAGCCTGCTTTCACAAGGTAATTGGAAATTATTTTCTATACAGTGACATCCAGGTTTGATTGCAGAGCCAAGTAATGTTTGGTATACTTCTACATTATTGAAATGTTAAAATATTATCCTTAATGTGAAACATTCTTTGAATATATTATGCATATACATATATGTATGTTTATAAAAACATAGCACAAGAAATATAAATATAGGTTTGCAAAGAACCCATAGTGCACAGAATAATTGCTCATCGTTACTCCTCTACAACTAAAAGTTTGATTTAGAAACTTTTTTTAAAAAACATCTGGTTCTGTTTTCAAAACATACTAATATAACTTTGGAATACCTTGACTAAAGCCAGTGGATTTAAACAAGTAGACTATTGATAAAAAAGGAAACAGAATTGAATCCAGTATAGTAACTCTTATGCTGCTGTTCTGCAGAACCCATCGTTTATGGAAGGAATGCAAGAATCTTTAAAATAAAAAAATCATCCAAGTGGGATTTACCATGATCTGAGTTGGCCTTGCTTTAAGCCAGGGCCTGCAGCAAGTGACCTCCAGATGTCCCTTCCAACCTAAATTGTGCTATGGTCCTACGGGTTCTAATCCTATAGGAATTAGGTTCCCAGGTGCCATTTCCTGCTCCTCTGAAAATCCAGCCTCAGTCATCTTCAGACGGCAATGTTGGTGGCTCAAGAGTAGATGCTGACTGAATTAATAAATGAAGCTTATACAACGGGAATTACATCTGCTCACAAAAAATCTGATAGAGGGCAAAGAGGGACTGTATTCGTGACTTTGTCTAATAAGTCCCTTGTTTATTTCAAGTGACGGAATTGTGTGGATGGAGGCATGGGCATTATGGATAGTTGCTATACGGCTATACCAACCGGGATTGCTAAACATGCCAAAAAGATAATGCCTTCAGCAGAGACAAGTGATTTGAATGGTTTGTCAGAATACTAAATTATGGGTGAACTTGTGACTGTATTAAAAAGAAAGTTCCTTAATGGGTAGGGCTCTTTAAGATTGTGGAAGAATCTATTTTGACTAAAAACATTGCACAGAAATTAAATATTCCTCTTATTCGTTGTATTTTCATCTCTGTATGAATCACTGCTGTAGGACCTGTCCTCCCTCCAGTACTTGCCACCCCTAAAACATTCTAGATTTGTTGAAATAGGAGTTCAAGGAACTAGGAACGGTTCTTTACTAACAGCAGGAGTGTGATATCAGAAGCTACTTAATCCACTTACAGTGGTCTTTAATTTGTGTAAGGGTTTTATACTTGTTTAAGATACCTTGGGAAGTTGTCATCATTTTTTAATCACATTTGATAGAGAGAAATACAGTGGATAAAATATCACTGCTGTGAAGTACTGCCTTCCGATAACACCAGACTTCTGAGACACAATTTTATTTGCCAGCTGGGAGTGAGGGGTATTTTTTTGGTGACATCGATTAAATAGTGTGTCCGTGTAACTTGTTATGGCTGATTTCTGCTATAAAATTTATCTCCATGAGCGAAGAGACAAGGGGATACTACTTTCAATTGTTCTGTCTTTTCTTTGAAGATAAATGTTATAACAGAAATCAGCACTAAAAATCAGCACTCTCTTAGTCTTCATTTATACAACATGGGTGGCTAATTGCCTCTGAGCAGTCCTGTTGTTACTGAGATCATGGCTGATGAGATATGAAGCTTTGAAATAAAAACACCTTCTTAATATCACCAGCATTTTGACTGACAGCCCATTTTGCCCACCCTTAATCCTCCTGTTTTATAAGGAGCATGCATGAGTATAATAGCTGAGCGGCAGGTAGGGCATCAATCTCTGCTCGCTAGGGGATAACTTCATGACTTACCGCCCGTGTGTTCTGATGGCATTCGTAACTCTCAGATAAGCATCACATCTAAACCTGGGCTATTAGATGGACACATTATCTCTGTAACTGACCTTCTACAAACTAGAAAATTACCAGATTATATGTTCCTAGTTGATTTTTCTCAGTCTCAGCTAGAGGCACATCATTATTCTGATCAATAGTGTAGCCAGTCGCTAGTAATTTCAACATTAGTTGAATGTGGAACAATTTAGATGTTTGCCACAGTTTGAATTGCAGCTACTTCAAAACGTAAAAATAGATATCACTCAGGAAAAACATGGACTATTTCCTATTTTCTTTTTAATTTCCTACTTTATTTTTTACCAATTTCCATTCAAATGTATTTCTTTGGAAGTAAGAAGCAAGACTCTTCTGTCCTGGCATTATTCATAAAACTGGTAGAAACTATCATCCAAGTATAATTTAATTGTGATCCAGTCTGGTTTAATTGTTTTGTTTCAGTTGCTACTATTCTCTTGGTTTCTAACTGTTCATCTTAATTTTATTACATGTGTATTTTTTATCAACATATAGTAACTTAAATATGGTAATTCACATTTTCACCTACACAATTTAAAGGCAATCCAGAAGCATACTTAGTAGAATTGACCTAAGGCAAAACACCAGTATATTTGCTGTCATTTTTAAAATAACATGTAGAAGTGAGAGATCCATTTAAAAGGCCCAGTGTATGGAATTAAAAACCCTCAGAAGTTTTTCATTAGACTGAAGCAGGACCTGATCCTTCTAGCTGCTGTCTCTTTTTCTGTCAGTGACACCGTCAGTGTTAAGGGAGCCTCACTACACAGCAAGAGGATTAATATTTTGTGAAATTGAGTCTTTAAAGCCCTAATTTAACCTCACCATAAATTCGGTGACATTCTGGAGAGACTTTGTGAGAAATAAATGTCAAACAGGTTGTGTACATTTTAAAAAACAAACCTACTGTGTTAAAAATAGATTTTCAAAACCAATTATAAAGTTCAATTTTTGCTGTAATAGCTATGGGACAATTACAAATTGACTTAACGCCTCAAAGCAAATCATCACCGTTTAAAATACTTTGTCATGCTTACTATCACTATCCTCATAACATTTCATTTTATGTTAATGTGTCATGTGTTAGAAAATCATGTAATGATAAAGAAAATGTTCATGTGGAAGGTTAGAAATTACTTTAATGAGTTATTATTACCTTGCTCGCAGACTGCTGGTAATATTTTTGTGTTATTTTAATGTATTCTGAGTAGAGACAGAGGCACTAGTCAGATTGGATCATCAAGGACATTCCCCTGGGAATCAGGACAGGATATAGTCCCCTAAGAAACGATGTGTCAGATTAGGCTGATGCTATATTCGCAGGAGATACAACAACACCCAATGAAATATAAAAATACACTGAAATATGTTATCTATTTCACGTCTAATACGACTTGGCGTGGTGCTATGGAGATTGACACAATGACCATAAAGGTACTGCTCAGGCTGTGGTGTTAGCTAGCAGGATCCTCACTCACTTGCCTCTATTATATAATAGGATTGTAACATCGCCCATAATTTGTTCACTGCCCCCACACTGAAATGGGCTCATACTTGAAGTGGGAAGACGGCAAGGTTGCAATAAAAAAGAAATAAAAGAAAAAACATGGTCCCAGTTGAAAGCAGAGGTAGTAGCCGTGCTTGTAGGTTGGTTTGACACTGACCTCCAACTCTGCTTAAAGGGACATTACTGTTACTGGTGATCAGTACGTGATTAGTATCAATCCAGGACTGTAGGAGGTATTTAAAGAGGCAAAAGATATTAAATACCACTGTATTAAAACAGGAGCATTATGCATATAATGCTAGGGTGAGCTATTTCAGCCCACAAAAGCAAAGGAATTCATAGGCTGTCTAGCTACTGTATTCCCACTGCATTGGGTTTTGCTTTTGATTCCCTCTGCATTCTGCTGGCTCGGTTGTGTGGAAGTATAGCTGCAAATAAGACCTTACTGAGAGATGGTCGCGCTGCAAACACAACTTCAAACCTTCTGTGCATCTGAATCTCAACTATGAAGTTGCATTCACATAGACTTTTTTGTACCTGAATATATGTTTAAAAAGGAATAGAGGATAGTACATAGTACTGCATTTTATTGTGCTTAGAACTTAATTATTTCTGCATTAAATCAGTGAAATTCTCTTCCTCTTATCCCAAGCAGTAGGTGTAGTCATCGGCACCATCTAATGTCAATACAACAGATCTGTTTTGAGGCTCAGAAAATTTCCTCGGGTACTAATAAAAGAAAGCTTATTTCATTCTGCTGTCTCAAAAATGGCTAAGGAGAATTTTGGCTTCTGAAGAACACTCCTAGGAAACTTTCTAGGAAATGTTTTTAGGAAAAACAAAGGGAAATTATCAGCCTGGACAGTAGTTTTTTCAGATAGTTAGAGAAGATGCTTCCAATGAAAATACCTGTATTTGGTTTGGCATATACAGTGCCTTGAATATTCCTTGTAAGCTTGGAGGTTTGTTTTTTTTTTAATCAAATGATTTCAACTGATCCTGGCTGTTGGAGGCTAGCCCAAAGCCACCAGATTCTGATCCAAAAGGGAATTTTCCGAAGTTCATCATGTGGACTTAGAAATGAAAAATAGGACCAAATTATCAGAAGTTGTAACTTAGTTACCAGTTTCAGTCCATTACATCTTTGTTGGAGCATACTGTAGACTGAAATCATTATTTTCTTGGACAATAAGATGCGCTGGGGAGTTTAATAGAGGTCATACGCAACAGGTTATAAATAGAGTCCACTGAGGATGATTAATGTGGAGGCTGTCACAGTAGAAAACACTTAAGCCTCTCCTCCAGCTTTGAGCTGTTCCCCCTCAAAGAGCTGACAGTACTCAGTCAAGGGATAGGCCAGTGATAGGAAAGTTCCCATCAATCTCAGTAGGCTTCAAATCAGGATCTAAGTTTTCTCCATCCATTGCGCAGCCTTCAGGACCAAACCACTATAGAGTTACAACCACCTCTCCTACTTGCATAAAGGCATCAAAGAAACAAGACTGATAATTTTCCTTAGATAGTCTCTGATGGGCCCAAGCATCCATACAGGCCTTGGGAAGTATGATGACACCTTGTTCTACAAGCTGCAGTGAGCTGGCCCAGTATGTCCAAACAGGGGTAATCATATATGCAGTGCAATAAAATTATTCAGCCTTGAGTAACTGTATCCTAATGGAATAACAGGGATGTAGTGGAGTTTTGGGGTTTTTTTTTTTTATTGTCACATTTTTGCAGGAATCTTTCATTAACATTTTCCACATGCAATGGTTTAAAGCATTAGAGTCTGAACTCTTTTTTGCTTTGTGTATTCAACACCTCCTCTCCATTCCAGGAAAAGGCTGCTAAACTGAAAACACTCCTTTCACTTACTCATAGTTGTCTAGTAAATGCAAAGTTGTATTATTAGCAGAGAGAGAGAGAGTCATAAATGACTATATAACCTTAGGCTAAAGAAGACGTATGCCCATCTGAGTGATCCTTACAGAAATTCAATACATTCAAAATGTGTCCGTAAATACAAAGAAAACAAGAGGAATTAGGGACAGCAATACCAATACTAACTGCTTTTCTTTAAAACATGCTTGGTTTAGTATTCATGCTGGTGATCAGAAAATAAGAAGTTTGTGTAATAGGCTTGTACATAGACAGTGAAATGCATTTAGACCATGACCATTTTATAAATAAAGTAAATATAGACTTCCAAAACATTTTATTCATGATCTCATGGTTTTGTCATTCTCTGGAAGTAAAAATATTAACATTTACCAGGTTGTTTGTTCCAGCTTTCTGATCTCCTGCAGTTTATTTTTATAACAACCTTATCGATGAGCCTCTTACTCAGCTCTCTAGGTTTAACTGAGTTGAGTCGATTTGTTACCACAGCTTCAAGTAGCTGTTACAGAACAAGCAAGACATCCTAATAAAGCTGTAAACCTGTTTACTCAAACATGGTATTGATTTTACTTGGAGAGGGAGAAGCTAGTGCTTAGCATGGTGTCAGCGAGGATGAATTTAACTGCAGTTTTTCATTGTCATCTGTCATGGTTGTGAAACACTAAGTGAAGCCACAAGAGGATAATTAGAATTGCCAGAAATTTAGCCCCTAAAATCGGCTAACCACTTGAGATTTTTGTAGTTTAATTAGTTTTTATTAAAACTTTCCTCCAGTGGTATAGTAAGAAAGGGTTTTCTAATGTTCTTTTCAGTGAGAGTGAGATTTCAAGGTTGCCACTTGTTAGATATACATCTTAAATGACTTTTTCTGAAAGGGTTGGTAACCTTTTTTCTCTCGCTTGTAATTAGCCTCGCGCTACAGTTCTGGAGAAGCATAGAGCCATTTCATTTTAAATGAGAGGGAAAGACACTTGTTTGTACGCTTATACATTTGTAGTTAATAACATATATGTGCATGTGTGGAATAATTCTTACACTGTATTTTGAGGGAGAAAGTGCTAAGGTGTGTGAAGGTTGAAAGAAGTATAGCATATTTGAAGATGCTTACATTTAATTTGTCTTACGTACTCTAAGACTAATGTGTCAGACCACAGTGCCAAAATACATGCAAACAGAAGCCAAATCCCACCCTTAATCAAAAACGTTTCCATTTAGAATAGCCAACATTCGGTTTGATAGCAATGGGCAGGGCCTCTGGCTTACCACAGTTCTTGGCTGTAATACCCACCATCTGCCACAAAATTAAAAAAGGAGAAACCTCAGCGTGTTGATGTACGGTCGTTCAGTGACTACGTTGCAGAATCATCTGATGCCAACATCTTTTACAAAATCTAGGTTGGCTGGTTGGCTCTTGGCACCAGTGCTGCTAACCTCCTGATTACAACTGACCAGACTCGTGCGACCACAACATTAACCCACTCCAACAGCGCCAAAGACATCCAAAAAAGCCTCAGTCATAACAGCTACGTGGCTTTAAATTGCTAGGGTAATGTTTCTTGAAAACTGCATCTTCCCACACTGCTGGCCTGGAAAGCTGGTGGGATCACATAAAAACAGACGAGTGTTCGAGCAACTGTGATAAATGCTGTATATGAACGAGAGCGTGAAAAGGTGCTTGCAACTGTCCCCCAAGGTGGAATAACACCATTTTTAAAAAGGCAGTTCACAAATTAAGCTGTAGAAACTTTAAATACAAAAACAGAGAAGGCAGCTGAGCTGTCCGTGATCCTTTCTGTGGCTGGGACAGTTCTGTTGGTGAATGGCCCGGCTAGCATGGATTATATTAGGTGCTTCAGGGTTCAGCTGGAAGAGGGAGGATTGTCTGGGAACATCACATAGCAAAAAGGTTTTGAGGGGCTCTGACTCAGGGTCAGCTTGTAATTGTTTATAATTAATGCATTTGATAATTGCCTTTTTTCTGCTTTTCTCTTGCATTTAAAAAAATACATTAATTTTGTCTTGGGCATTTTATAAAGGTTACAAGTGTGAGAGAAACTGCAGAAAGACAAGTAGTGGGGGAGGTGGGTGTCAGAGACTATAAACGGATTTCCAGCCAGCATTAGTAATTAACAGTCATGAAAATTAATTGTCAAGTGTACAATTTGAAATTAAACATTTGGCTTCAATATGAGCTGTTTTTAAGTGTTGTTAAACCATTACTGAAGCAGACCAGAACTGTTTTAAAATCTCCGCTATTGGACTCCCACATTCCTATCCAACTGCACTAGCACTGGGCATTCATTCAGAATTACCACTGATAATCTGGAGGAAAAACTCTCAAAGAAATCACTGATTTCGGTGAAATTGTCTCTGAAATGTCTATTTTGCTGGCCACAAGAAAATGAACTTGGTTCTCCTTTAAGGATTTTTAAGTGCCACTCAACTCTTAGAAGTAACAAAGTAAAGACAACACCTTTTGTGTCAGCCAGTGGACTGTCTTGCTGTGTCTTTTCAGACTTATATTGACATCCACAAAGAAATTTGAGCTAGTTTCAGTGAGGGCCTTGGTTTGGGTCTGGATTTTGAGGCTCAAGCACCATTTCTGGCACTTGGCTTACAGAACTTTTTGTTTGGTGGTGAGCACAAGGAGGAAGAAAGCAACTTGACTTTTCCATCTCTCATTCTGTTTGCAGACCTAACAATTATAAACATTGTCGTTCAGCGTATGTAGTAAGGATGCTGGGGATAATAAAGATTAACTCCTAATTATTTCAGGCACATTTTTCAGAGCAAAGTGGTTTCAGAGACACTTTACTGTGCAGAAATGAAATAATTATGGGCCAAAAATAGCTATTGGTGTATTATAATCACTGCTATCATCTGGGAATGCAAATACGTTTTGTACCACGCTAAGGTTTAAAGCAGCTTTTGAAGCAAAGTTGTCTTTGCTTTCTAGGAAGATGCTGAATAAGTGGGATGAATTGCACACAGTTCCAGATAAGTTCTTACCATGACTGGGTAGAAGGTGTTTACTTGGCTGTCCATGCCTGTGAGGGACAAAAGGCATCCCAGTCTACTCTGAAAGCTTGCCAAGATGGCTAGTTACAACAAGGTGGCCTACTAAACATCCTGCAACTGCCATTTCTCTTACTTCATAAACAATAAACATTTCGGATGTCAGGGCAGGAGGCAGACAAGCGGGAAAGCCTTGAGTTTGGTTCTTGCCTTTGTGTTCTAGCGTGAAGAGAGTGGCATACGATGCATCTAACACCGTCCACAGCTTCAGCAGTGTAGAAGGTGGTAGACAATATTGCCTGAGGTTGTTTTGGTAAAATATTTGAAGTGAGGTTGTCTTGGTGTAGCCAAAATATACTACTGCTTTCTGCACTCCATTCCAATGATAGCCAGCACCTAGTTCAGGCCATGGCAGAAGTTAAAATAGTTGCTGAGCAACTTCAGTATGTGCTGGCGTGATCTAATTCCATGATCCCAGGCTCATGATGCAGGATCAGAGTTCAATCCCGCCCTTTCTGTCTGTGAAATTGTAGGAGGAGTGTGAAGTAAGTCTGAAGCCATGTTCACTCATCTTCTTGCATTTCCAGTCATGGCACCTTAAAGAGATTACAGCCTTCAGCTGCTTATCATCTTCCCTCCACCACCCTGCTCGTTTGTAGAGCTCTTTGAGTACTCACTAACCCACTTCAGTTTAAATCAGCTGGTTTAGAAAAAACCTACTATTCAACAGCTTACTGTTTAAACTAATCTGGCTCATTTTGGCAGAGTATCAGGTTATACAAGCAGCAAGGAAGGATGGTGAAAAACAGATGGGGCAGTAACTTCTTCAGCTGGAACTCGAAAATCTGAATCCACGCCTTGAGACTATGACTCATGGGGTTTGCATCACAGTACCTTATACACTGGAGGAGGCAAACTCTGAATTATATTCTGCCCATGTTGCTTTTTAGTGCATTAACTAAAAAGGACATTCTGCTGCTAAGGCAGCCAACCTGATAGAGCTCTGTGTTTCTCTGCTCAAACAACAGTGCTTCTGGTGTTCCCTCAGGGTCCGCTTTGCCAACTGCCTAGTCTTAGTATGTGATGTAGTTCTGTGTTTGCGATATGTGTGTTTGTATTGTCATTCGATGCGATATTGTGTCAGATACTGCTACTTCTATTTCATCTAAGAAACAGTACCTTTAAAGAGAAACTCAATAGACAAGAGAATGGTTTGAGGGCAAACTCCTCATTGCAGTTTCTACATATCTCATATATGACAGCTGTACTTAACGTCATTTCTCCACCACTCTGAAATCACAGAGATCTCTCATTTCTATCCCCAATCAGAACAGGATGTTTTTTCACCTGATTCTGCTTTCACTTAGATCAGAATAAATAAGAAGTAGCTTCACTAAAGACAAAACTACAGTGAGCCTGGGAGGTGATGACAGTTTCAGTCTAGTTGGTATTGAAAAATAATTCATGTTTTATGGTCCTTTGCTCCTTGGAATTTCTCATCTTCGTATATGTTTGATGCCTTGATCATAAACTTAGAGGACAGTTGTCCTTTCTTGTATAAACCCCGCTCTGAATTCATGCTCTGTGCAAAACCTAGCCTCGTGTTTGCCTTTGGAGGCCTGCCCAGTGCATCTTCGATACTTTCCGAGTCAGAAGTGGACTGTCTTAACAGCCTCATTTTACATACAGTTACAACTCGCTCTCAAGTTTTAACCACCCAGAAGCACACTGGCAAGCTCCTGCCTCCCAGGCAGTTTAAATTTCATGATTGATATCCTCCACATATCCAAGAAAGTTTCTTCTAAGAATGCATGTTAATTTAATGGGGAGCAGACCATTTTCGTCTCGTTATTCAGAAATGGTCTGATTTCCGCCAGGCATGCTGTTTGAATTTCTCAACTGTTACCCAGCTCTTACAGCTGGACCATCCTGCCACAGTTGTGTTGTCTGTCGTCCCTTGACTGCCATCAGTGATAGCACTCACAGCACAATTTCTTCCTGTTTCAGAGGCTCGTCTTTGTATACTGAAAACTCCTGTTTTCTCCACTTGTGCTTACCGACTTAACTTTTGTTGGTGAAGCAGTCATTTTTTCCCAGCTAGTCAGTATCTGCAAAATTCCAGCTAATATGTAGTTCTCTAGAAAAGTATTGATGTCAAAAACGTAAGAGTTTTCTCCTAGTGGTCAACTAAAGTGCCTACTTTCTATGGCCTCCCTATTCCAATGAAAAGTGTTTGATTTATAGATTTGGTAGTTTCAAACTCTTCTCCCATTCGGTGCAGTTTGGAGAAAATGATACATCAACTGGGCTTCTTTTCAGTAGCAGTCATGACCGTGAAGCCGAGATAGATCTTGGTAATTCATGAAAATGGGGTCTTTTGCTCACCAGTGTTATCCTTTGTTAATTTAACCTTATTTTTCATGTTTTACATGATTTCTAATCTTCAAGGAGAAGACATTATTCCATAGGATAAAATGTTTTTATCATCTTCTAAAAATGGGCTCTCATGTACCACAAAAGGAAATATTTAGAAAAGGAGCGCAGGTTAAATGAGAGCATCTCAATATAATGTAGAGTCTTTGTTCCAATAGTAACCAAGCTGAAGAGAGAAAGTGTATTTGAAAGCAAACTAGCAAAACATATCATCTTCGAATCAAAATTTGTAATATGTCAGAAACTGATACCTATGAGCTACAATAGTACTTACGAGAGACGTGGTCTCAAGACTAGATTTGTACTGTTAAGGCCCAAGGCCTGTCAGAGCGTGACGCAGGAACTTGAAATGGCGGATGAAAGCTTTAAAAAGACCACGTTTCAGCTTGCTAGAATTCTGATTTTCCTGGGCAAGTCTCACTTCTATGATTGGATGAGGAAGAGAGATACATCTGAAACATATTAAAAATGCGATAACAGTGACTAAAATACTACCTCTAGAATGACAGAGTGGAGTTTTAAATTATAAGAGACAAAGTTTACTTTTCACATCTTGCATACCTCTTCCAGATTTAAAATATATATTTCACCTCTGCCATAAGTTCTGTCATGTTTCAATCACAATAGTTTCAGCCAAGACAAAATGTTTCAGAAATGAGGGACTCAATCCATAAAATTTCTGGTGCCACTTGTACTTAACTTCTCCAAGTACCTACGAATAATTTCCTTTTTAGGAGACTCTGCTTATATTGATTTAAAGAGGTGCTCTGATTTTCAAAACACTCAGCTGCCAGTGATTTCTGGTTTTCTAAGCCATGCTTGCTAGGGCTTTGTTAGCTAAAGCAGTTAACCGAATGCCCCGGTTCTGAGAGGTGCTTGGCTCTCCATGGGGTTTGCTGTTTACGTAGGTACCTGAACATGCTAAGAGGTACCCACCATTTCTGAAGTCTTAGATTACATTTCCCATAATCGAGGGCAACAGAGGTCATCTCACTTTCCTCATTAGGTGAAAATTTCTCACCTTCTTTTCATTGTGAACACCTGTAACTGTGAATATAGATAACGTTTATTTATTGTGTGCCTTTCAATTTTTTGAGAAAAGCTTGCAGCGTGACAGTTGTGTGGGGCTGTAGCTGTAGCCAGGATGAACAGAAGGTCTCTTCAGCAGGGAAAGCTGCTTCTTTGTTTTTAAAATGGTATTTGAGTAATCAAGGGTTCTCTCTGGAAGAGAAGAGAGCAAGAACTCTAGTAAAATCACTTTGAGGGCACTAATAGAGATCAGTCTTTATAATCTTTAATTTACTTGAAGCCACCAAATGGAAACTTCAGGTAGGAGTAACAGCAGCAGCACCCCAACTTAGCTGGTCACTCGAGCGCAATACTAACCTTAACCTAGCCAGGCTACCCGTGTGCATACAGTCAGGCCAGATACACTCAAAAAACCTGATCTAACCATTTTCTTCCTTCTCTTTCTCTCCCGCTTTGTTCCACAGGCTTTCTCTCACAGCTCGTCTATGACCGGCCAGTGACCGAGTGCATCCGGGCTGGACATTACGCAGCCAGCGTAATTATCAAGCGTTCAGGCTGCACCTTCCCAGAGAAGCCTGACTTCCACTGATACTGGTAAACTGGAGGGATCAAGATTAACTCCCATGTTGCCATGGGATTGCTGCCTAAATTTTTCCTCCTTCCCTTTCCTCACCTTTCCAATTACCTGCATCAACGCTTCTGTACTTCTGTTCATTGTATTCTAAACAAAATATGTATTTCTATGGTGTTTTCCTTTTCATACCACTACAAAGTTTCAGTAGTCTTTGGAAACAGTGCTAAGTGAGGCTTATTCTCATCAGGAAAAATTGTTTCATTTACACAGTTTATAAGGAAGTCCCATGTAAATGACACTGCTGATTAACACCATTAAAGTACTTCTGTTGAATTATGTAGTTTGTATCCAGCAGTGGCCAAATCCTACTCAGCTTACATGAAATCAGCAGACCTGACTTTATGTGTCAATTAATGTGATAAACCAGGAATTGTTCTTTCTATATAGTGGAGTCACGCTCGTGTAAAGAGCGGTGTAAACATCCCAAGAATTTCCTTACATATTTGAGCGTACAAGATCTGGCCATCAGATCCAGCCCAGCTTCCTTGAAAGTGAATAGCTATTTTGTCAGTAATTTAAGGACCTGATCCAAAGCTGATGTCATGCATTCAGTCGTCTCGCACTGATGCCAGTAGCTTTGGGCCTAGCAGCGTGTGAGAGCAGGGTCTGGCCACTCTGTGTACAGTCACACTCATCTGTCAGGTGAGACAGCAGATAGGCACCTTCAGTGATTTCAGGGCAGATGCATGACTTGGTGATGAACACGAGCTTACAGATAGAGCCGATCTCCTCCATGTGAGCTTTCTAGAGGTTGTATTTAATTAAGGTACACATAGTGAAAATGAGGTACAGAAATATTTATGCAGGGTATATTGACAGGATATGCCAAATGGAATCTCTGAAACGCACATTTTTAAACTTTTAATTTACTTTGGATAATTAAGCAATATGCTGGATTTTGTTTGTATTTACAGTATTCAAAGAGATGATCTGACACTGCATTCATTACTTTGCTATGTAATTTGATACTGATAAATAAAAAATTGTGATACAGTAACTCCTAGTTTTGTATTGGTATGTGTCCGGCTTTCCTCCACGTGTCGTACTGAAATGGGAACAGGAAACGGGTGCTCAACCCACAGTACATGCTAGATCTCGACATTTTATACATGACTTTCAGTGTCCAGGTGGGTGTTCAAGGGTGATCTCAGTAGTAAAGAAGGGAAGGAACATCAGTTTGGTGTTTGTACCACAGGGGAGATGAAAAATTAATGGCTAGGGTTCATCAAAGAATGTTAAGTCAGTGCGGGTTTCACACTTTACCGCATAGCATGGAACAAGGGACGCGCAGAGACTGAATGTTGCTGTTACGGTTTGTGTATTGCAAAGAGCGTGGGGCGAGATCAAGGCTATGATCCTGACTCCCTTGTTTGGCCCAGTATCCAGTCTGCTACATTGGACAACAGGCTCTGTCGTCTTAGAGATCGCCCAGTGGGACCCCTGCAAGTACATCAAGGAGCTTCAAACCAGCCACTTCTGAAAATCCTCATGGGGCCAGGAACTCCGTCGTCGCAAGCACAGGTCACTGCATCGTAAGTCGTGTCTGTTCTTCACGGACTCGGGCTCACAGTTTCTATCCAAAAAAGGTTTCATGTACTGGCCTTGTCTATCTGTGGACCTACGCATGAACAGCTTTGTGCAAATATGACTTGTCTGGTTTCTTCATAGCGCTACTCTCAAAAGAGCTTTGGACTTAACATTTCTCATGTTCTAGCATAGGGGAGAGGAAGAGGAATTAATATATTGGAGTGAACATGGAACTGCAAACAAAACTGAAAGAGGCTACAGTGTGCATGGTCTTCAAGCTTTATGGCTTGATCAGAAGAACACTAATTTTACTTCTCGTGGTTATTTTTTTATCCATGTGTTGTATTTTAATCAAGAAAAGCTGACAGGCCAAGGAAGGATGTGTTGCAGTCCCTGCTTTTAATGTATGGTCACATATGCCACACCACGCTTACTGCATGAATTTGGCTGTCAGTAAGGAAAATCCCAATGGTCTAGTGGTTAAATTTGCTGTTCCCTTTTCTCTGCATCCATGACACTTTCCATTCCTTTTGAAAGAACTTTACCAATGTCCTGGCCAGATAATTACGGCCCATTTAAAACAGAATATAAGTATGTAAGCATTCTTTACCGTACCAATGAAACTACAAGACAGCATAACTACTGTAAAGGAAGTGAGGATGTGTACAGGAAGGTAGTCATAGCACCGGGGGGGGTTCCTTCTTTCTTTCTCTAGGCTATTCCTTGTTTTCCATTCAGGATTCAAGCGAGTCAAGTTCTGTTCTGAGCTTTCCCACTGACGTGCTCGGTGAGCTTGGGCTCCTGACATTTGGCTCTGAGCGTCAGCTACAAAGCATAATTTGAAGCCAATGGGAGCAGCTGAGGAATAAACTACTGCCCAATTCATGGAAGGGCATCGGAGTCTGATCTACTCTGCTTAGCCATTCATTATTTCTCCAATATCTGTCAATGGATATTCTTGGATGATATATGGATGCATAGAAACATATTGCCAAATCATGCTAAATAATTTCAATTTTTGCTGTCAAATTGCTTGACGATTTCATTCTGGATTCTTTCCTGCTTCTCGCTGATGAAGGGGGGTTTTATCTGTGTAATGGATAATCATGCCGTCGTTAATATTCTCTCTCACAAATACTCTTCCTCTCTGGTCCTCTAGCAGCTTATTCCACACAGAGACATGTTAGAAAACTGGACTTCCTGAAAAACATCATTGAAAGAGTTGTCTGCCAGTGACGTGCCACTGTCTCAAATCCCAGATGGGATAACCGAAGTGAGTCTGTCGCTGAGCTTGAGCCATCATTCAAACCCAGAGTTCGTACCTTGGTTACTTTCAGGAAAACAAATATTGGAAGTCCATTTCCCACTAGCCACCGGCCAAAGCATCTCACCCTCACTCAGATAAAACTCTTCGCTTTTGCTGGAAATAAGACTGAATCTCTTGTGCCCAGCATCATGCATTTCAGGCTTGTTTTAGTACCATGTAACTGGGTAGAAATGCTGCTGGATTTGCAACAGGCAAGGAAATAGGCCCGGTATTCAGAAAGCCACATGCTAAACAGCTGAGAAGAATTAAGAGCTGTGAGTCAGGAAAGAAAGGTTGTGTTTCTGTTTCTGCAGGTGATCTGTTAGTTTGGGCAGATCACTTCCCTTTCTCAATCTCTTTCACTCCGTAAGGAGGATGGTAAGCTCAATTAGATGGTAAACTCAAGAGATGAAGGTGGTAAGAATTCAAGTAGGGCAGCATCAGCCACATCTCTGCTTGCACTCATTACTGGTCTTTTGATTATTTGAGTTTTCTTTTTTGTACATGAACTAATTTAAAGCTATTTGTTTACCTTTAAAAATAGTGCTAGCTTTAGCAAGTTAGCCCTTGTTTGAGGGTTAAGGCAGAGAAGGCAAAGGATGGGAAAGGAAAGAAAAAAGCTTTAAAGTAAAATATGCTACGTGAAAATGACAATAGAAATGCACGCTGTTTTAAGATGACAAGTCTGGGAACAATCAAATTTAAAGGGTCTTATCCACACTTTTCATAAAGAAATGTTAATTAAAAGTATGATGACATGTTTGGGATTTAAAGGAAATCATTCCGCAAAGGATTTATAGCAATCTCAGCTCCAGAGCATTAGGATTACAGATCCTTGTGCTGTTCCTTTTCAGCGATCATGTGATTGGCCTGCTGTTAAATATAGCTCCCATTTAGCGAATTGCGACAGGCATGGGAAAGGTGGGGATGGCTTCCCTCTAACCAGCGGGATTTCAGGGGTGCTGGAGATTATACAATTCATTAGTTTTTACATAAGATCAAAGGGAGAGAGGAAGTCTTGATTCGGGCACCAACTGCTACTGTCTTTCTGAAAGTCTTGCAGATTAAACGAGGAGAGAACATGTGCGGTGCTAACTGCTCGTATTAGAGCATGAGCCTATTGTTTTATATCTCACTAACTCATTGTTCTCTTCCTGGAGATAATTCCCACACTTAAGACCTTCAGAGATAGTTATGTCTATTGTGAGTAGTTCAGCAACCAACTGGCTCAGAGGTTATTGCCTAAGCATCTTTCCCTTGGTCTAATCCCCTTGCAAGGTTTTTTTCCTGAGCAGTGTTGTTAATCTAAAATGACTGCTAACTGACTCCCGTGTCAAACGTTATTCATTACGTGCTTTAAATGCTTCCTGTGGAGGCCAAAATAAATTTTGCTTTTTAAAAGCGGACCACAAGGAGCGCCTATGTAGGACATTTCCTAAAAGATTAGACTTAAAATGGCAGTTACGATGATGAGGGGAAAAAACTGTGCTCAAAACAAAGCTTCACAATTTAATCAGGGACATACAAAATGGACAAACCTCAGTTACTAAAACCCACTTTTCATATAGAATTATCTATAAGCTGTTCCTCTGAGAGAAAATACGCACCCTTGCAGGGCAGGAGAAATACATTTATAAAGACATGGAATAAGCGACCTTATTACAAAATGAAGGCCAAATAAACAAAATCTTTAAAAGCAGCAACTCTTTTGTGTCTTGGTTTTTTTTCAGGTGTCATTGGTGTTGGCATAAAGCGAGAGGGGTTTTTTGTGTCAACGGCACTGACAGGCCTTGCATGCGTAATGACAGTATGGGAAGAGAGACAGACAGATAGGTTTGAATAGCAATAAGGTGGGTTTTCTTCCAGTGTGAAAAGAGCATGGGATTCATGTGTACTGAGATGAAGTACAGCCTTGCTGCACAGTGCAAATATTTAATGCTGTTCTAACTATCCCTTGGTTATTGGAGTGTGACAGTTAATAGCCGTCAGCTGCCAAACCCAGTGAACAGTTTGGTTCCCTAAAAAGAAAATGAAAAGTTAAAAAATGAAGCCAAGTCAGACTAGAAACCCACAAATCATAAATGTGCTATAGCTTAGCAGGCAGATCACCTCCAAAGTTCAGAGCCATGTCGACCTGAGCTGCTTCTCGAACGAGAGAAGGATCGAGTATGTCTGTCTCTGGTCCTAGCTTTGCCAGCTGCTCACAGGCAAGCTTTGGCTGAGCTTTCCGCCTCCTGAGGCCCTGTTCCTCCCTAGCGATGTTTGTAAAGGAGGTTGAGTAAAGGCTGGAATGAAGAAAAGCAAAGCATTATCGTTATTCTGGATCAAATATCTCAAGTCAGTGGTGCAGTGTAAATGCACAGAAAAATGGAAGAGCTCCTAAACTGACTGTGGGAGAAATTGGGTGCTTGGAAGGCCTCCCTGGCTGTGGTGCCATGGGGATGTTAACACTGGTGTAAAATATTGCCCTAAAAGAAGCATTACTGTGGAATAATAACAGCATATGAGAGAGTCTTTCAAGAAATAGATTCAGCTTGAAAATCACCTCTCATTCTATACATGATTATTCTTATTCATGCTAGAAGTAACACCTCACTGTACTTAAAAATTGCTCTATTTTGAAAATACCTACTTTTTAGGTCCTTGGGGATAGTCACATTCCCTCTTCCCCCACATACTTGCTGTCTGTTCTTATGTGATGGTAGGTACCAAACGTAAATGATTAGAAGGCCGTGCTCTCCAGGCTGCCTGTGTAGCCACTGGAGAGCGTGCCTCCGGAGGACGAGTTAGAGCGGGGAGCTGAGCAACAGCTCCTGAAAGGCTCTGCAGGCACCTCCGCTGGCTCTAGACAAGGTAGGATCGGACCTGCCTGCTCTAAGGCTGTCAGCCACCTCAAGCAGGAGCAGAGAGTGGAACTGCTCTTCCCTGGCCTTTCCCTTTGTTGGTATTGCCCTTTTCACAGAAAGGCAAGAGGAGGGAAAATAAATAACACACGGGCAAATAAAACGGCAAAATCCATAACCGTCAGCAAAATGACTCACATTTAAATTACCTTGATCTCAGTTTCTTCAAATTATTTGGATTGCAAGTTAATGATGACTCTTCTAATCTCTCCTCTTCATATTAATACTTGTGGTAGACATTGCACAAAGCCCCACTGCTCATCTGCTGTTTGGGCAGCGCTTCCTACACAACCTTTTGTTTCCATAGGATTTTTCTCTCTGCCGAAGTATTTCCTCACAAACACATCTCCTGTCCCAGTTAGCATCATAAAAAGAGTAGGTTTGGGGTTTTTTAAGGGGTGAGGCAGTTACCAATCACAACTGGTTTTCCCAAAAATTAGATTGTTGTCATATCTGTGGATCAGTGAATTATAAATGAAACCATTGATCCAACTTCGGGATTCATTTTCAGGGATATCACCTATTGGTGGCACTATTAATGGCACTCAAATAACTTGCAGAATTTGCAGGGTTCTTCTATCAGCCTATCACATGGACAGACCTATTTTAGTCTGGCCTGTCCTGAAGCAGAGCCAGCTGCTGTGGCTGTCTTGCAGGGTAAGGACAAAGCACTTTCCTATTCGTCTCCCAAGGTCAGTACAATAACACACACATTTTATGTCTGACAGTGGAACGCATTTGTCAGTGCAACTTTTGCATTCCGTAAATGGCCACAGATTTCACAAGATGAACACCCTGGATTTAGGAAAGGTTGTGCTCCAGCTACATGGTGATTTGTATGTATCATGAATACATACATGATACATTTCATTGCCTAAAATTAGCAGTAAAACAGCCTCTTGAGGCTTGATGTTTATTATGCACCACAGCGTTTCAGGACAAAGCAAGAAACAAGATTTTAGCACATAACCTGGCAAATTCAGCCTGGGAGAGGAACAAATTAATTTGGAATGACTTGACACAGTGTGTTTACTATAGAAATTTATGCCAGCTCAGAAGTTAGCCCTTTTAACCGCCAGCAGCAGCAGCAGCAGCAGCAGCTTAAATTGGGCCATGGGAGTCTCACAGAGTAGGAAGATATTTGAGCTTCCCTGAGGCTCAGAGTTCTGCCCTGAAAAGAAGCCTCACATAGTTTTGTCTCAAAAGAAAAAGGATAATTTGTTGTTGTGCTTGGGTATTAACTTGCACAATACCAGCTACAGCTTTGCAGTTTGGGTTGACATGCAGAAGTACTGCGTCATCCTTTGCATGACATATCTGCACACCTCTGCTTGACGCAGGGTTTGCTTGTCCCTCTTGATCCTGCCTATGAAGTCGCAAGTAGCATGTTTTATTTATCCTAGACTTGTACCTTTTTCCTAAGGACCCCATTTTTCTAAATGAGTTGAAGATGGGGCAGCGATGTGGAGGACACCTCTCCTATATTGTAGTTCATACCTTCTGAAACAACCAGCTTTCCTGAAGACCCACGCACTCTTTGCTGAACTGATCATGGAAGAACTACTCTGTGCTAAAAAGACCAGTGAGATTTCTAATGATCCACTGTTGCTTACGCCTCTTCCCGTGTTTCACGCTGTAGTGAGAAATCAACTCTGTTGAACCAGCAGACAGCCCTACCAAAGGACTAGCCTCTTTTCTTTAATTGGCTTTAAATCTTTTTCTTTAATTTACTTTGGACATATCCTGCCCATGTACTAGCCCATCCTGATGCTGTGATATCAAATGGAAGCAGAGCACAGGGCATTTGACATTGCAGCCCCATATTGCAGCTGGATAAAGTTGAGCAGTACACAGAGCAGCAAGGATCACGAGAGACGTGGTTTACTTCCCCTTCAAACACCACTGGAAAAAGCAAAATAGACATAAATGCCTGTTGTGCAGGTCTCTTGCCTCTCAATTCTACTCGTTTAGCTCAGCTTAATGATTCTTTTTCTCTTCTTTTCCAAACCATAGCTGTGAATATTCATCTTTAAAAGTAAAGCGCCATAGAAGTGGGCCTTCATGCAGGACTCTTGCCGGCTGCCACTCCTGCTGACAAAAAAGATTGCAAGAAGCAAGAATTTTAATAAAGGACAAACGTCACATATGCTGTGTGCTATGGAGGACAAATGCTGAATACAAAATATGTTTAATTGCTGAGTTAATTATCTCACTAAAGTCTAAATGTTGTTTTTCAGCACTCCCCCCAACTCAGTTGTTTACTTTTATCAGTTAGAAAATAAAAAATCAATGTCATGAAAAACATAATTATATTCCTACTAATCTGGAGTGTTTTCTCATTTGAGTACTGCAGTCTGATGCGTTTTATCACTTTCCATCAGATTACAGCAGTGGAAACTGCCAGCTAAAAGCTATGGCTTTAGAGCAAGAAAGGGGAAGAAGAAAACCCACCCCAAAGCCATGTGCCTTGCCAATCAAATCTTATTCCTAATGACAAAGCTCCTGCGATTTCCTTTCTGACAATACATGAATAGCTAGTGAGTAATTGGTTCAACAGGAGCTTCACTGAAGTCCAAGAGAGAAAGCGGGATCTTTCATGTGAATAATTTGGAACAATTGGTAAAGATGAGGCATTATTATAGGACTGCCTTCTGCTGCACAGTCAGAAATACGCAGCCTCTTCCTTGCTGGAGTGTGAAAACATTTTGTAAATAGTTCTAGCTACTCCCAAGTGGTGGATGATCTTGCTACTTAGTGAAATGACTTTTTGGTTGCTACTGTTTCTGGATTAAATACACCCATTCTCCACACAAATGGAAAGCAATTGAGCTTTGTCTGGGGAGCCCAGCTGCGGACACATCCTCCCACTCCCAGCTTGAACAGGTTTTGGTGTAAGACTTGGGTGCTTCTCCTCCACCGCTGCAGTGCGAAGGGTAGTGACGGTGACCCACAGAAACCCAGACCCTGTGATTATGTGCCCCAGCTCACCCCACCACTCTGCTTCACGCCGTGCCATCCAGTCTGGGCTGGAGAATACATACAAGGTAGGTGCATCAGCCTGTCCTCAGCAGCTCTGCCACTACCCTCTTCCCGGTGGGCAAAACCGATATAGACAGCTCAGCCTGGCACCCGGGCAGCAGAGTGAACGTCACTCACGTCCTGTCACCCTCCTGGCAAGTGAGGAAAAGGCAAATGGAGCAGAGATGATCTCAGGATTTCAGGGAGTGACCAAGCCCTGGGACGAGGACCTGACACCCTCTAAAGACAGGCCAATTTTGGAATTTCAGATCTGGGCTCCCTACTCCATGGCAAGCGCCCAGGCCTGCCAGGCCCCGTATTTCTGACTAGAGCCAATTAACCTCATGGCCTTGCTTGGGATTTCATGTGCCCCTAGGTTTGCCATATGGCATCCCGAACCCCACTTACACCTCAGATTTTAACAAGTAACCATTTTTTTTTAAGGGAAGGACCACTTAGTTTCTTTACCCTGCGATAACAGATGCTTCACCTCACATGAAAAATCGTTCAGTGGTTCTGGCAGCCCCTGAGCTGAGTTGCCCGACTCCAGCCGTCTTAGATGGATGTGACTTTGACATGGGGGAACTCAGCAGTAGGGCAGCCATCTCCTTGTACCTCTGAGCCTTCTCCAGGCCTTCTCCAGTATCTCAAGACATCACCTGTGAAGCTTTAAAACAGTCAGTGAAGGCATTAAAATATCACTTTAAAGATAATCTCATAGGGTCACTCACAGTCTTGAGGCAGTGCTTCGTTAGTGAGGCACACTGTCAGGGTTTAGGGGTTCAGAGTTTCTTACCGTCTGTTGACTCTTTTCCAGGTCAAATTGCAGAAGGCCCTGAGCAGTACCAGTATGGCTCGAAATGCCCCCAAGCGAACAAACCCACCTCCCAGCTGGACCCTTTCCCAAGAGGTTCAGCTGGCTGTGGTAGGGCCACGGTGTAAAGGCAGGTCTCAAAGAGAGCATATTGGGTGAACATCTGGTCAGAGTGACCATTTATGTGCCAGTGGACACACATGCCCTCCTGCTCTGGCCTCCGCCTGTTTTGACAGGAGCCAAAAACCAGGGAATTGATTTTTCACCCAGTGTACTCACTATAGCTCAGCACAGTTACGCTAACGTATGGAGACATACACTACCTGCCAGAATTTGGTTAATTCCTGCCAAACTAATGACTGTAATAAATAACAACAGCAATGTTGAACATGATCCTACTCCTCTAGGCAGTGAATAAAAAGCCTTCCCAACTCAGTGGCTGTGGCCCGATGTCAAGTGGCTGCAACCCAGCCAACTCGGAACAGCTGAGGAGACTATGTGTACCAGGGGACACTGACTGCAGGGTAACTTAGAGAGGGAGAAGCAAGTTTCATTTACTACGAGTGCTCATTTGCACGGACGGCAGCTAATCTGGGCTGTCCCTTTACCATGCTGAGGCTCCTCACCCCACGCATGCTTGAAATGTGGAGCACCACACTATCCCCGCAGGACTGAGACCTCCAGAAGGTCTAGAGCCTCGGCAGACCTTTCTCTGCAGTTTTTGAGCTTACAGACAATGTCCGTGCTCATTTCCATATCCTTATAGCCTACTTTTTAAACCATTTACCCTGTCTCTTTCTCTTTTCACAGGCCTTCAGGTGGCTGGTCAGCAGAGTGTGCATTGCCGGCATTAAATAGCTCTGAGAGATGAGAACTAATAGTATCAGGATTGATACATGAAAAACATCAACAAACTTAGGGCATGCAGCAACAGTAAGCAGGATTTCTGTGAACTAATTCATTACTAAAAAGAAAATATTTGTCATCACTCTTCCCCAAAATGTTTTTACCCTGGCAGCTGCTACCTGAGCTGGTATTTGGGTTGCTGAGCAAGTGAGCAGCATCCTAAGGAAATAAACACACGGGCAGGTGTGCAAGCATGCTCATTTGCTGCTTTTTGAGGGCAGGAAAAGGGTGATGTAATTAGCAGACACATGTTTAAAGTTTTAATTAAGAGTTTTAATGGATTATTCACTGCCTACCAGAATACACACGCTCTTACTTTCTTCCTCTTTTAGGCTGGGTTCCTAAGGAAACCAGGCTTAGTCAGTCCTGCTGCTTGCCAGCCAGCCTTCCTTCCTAGTCAGTGGTGAACTCTTTGGGGTTCATAGCAGGCAAACACCACTTTTGTGGTAAAATCACCGCTGCATGCCAGGTAGGAAAAAGTCTAAGCAGCTGCTGCAGTTTAGCAACAGGCACAAAAAGGCTTCTTCCAGGAGCAGGGCCCAAACCTCCAGCAAAATCAGCTGGGGTAGAGGGAGGAAGGCATGAGAGGAAAGCAGGGGAAGAAGAAAAGAACAGTCTGACATGTTGACCACAGTTTCCCTGGACTCCCTCTGACTTACTGTTCAAAGAGGATTTTTTCATATTCTTTTTAGTCTCACAACACTTGCTGGTGCCAGTGTGATACAGGTTGCAGCTGAGGTGGGAAGGGCATGTAACTTAAAGATCCACGGGACTGCAGGAGTTGTAAGTGCCACTGTTCACATGAGTTGTTTTCTTCTACTTGTGAATTAATGGCACATATTTCCGGGATATCCCTATACTTTGGGTATAGAAAGGCTAGAGGACTAAGAAAAAGAGTTCCAAATTTTCTAGCCCTGCCTTCTTATCGCTGGGAGGGGGAAAACAATGTAAGTATTAATTTTGCTCCTTCCATGGCTCAGCAGTATACGTGGTAGGTTTGATTCCTAGCTGAATCCACCATTTCTGTTTTTCCGTGAAAGAAAATGGGTTGACATTTTTGCTGAGATCATCATTCGTTAAAAGCCGTGGAGACTTTGAGAGGAACAGCCTGTCAGGGAGCAGCGAGGGCCGGCGCTCTGCGAGGGAAGGTGGGCTGGGAGCTGAGCACACAGCTGGCAGGGCAGGAGTCCCCCCAGTCCCACAGCCCCCAGGTGAGGCAAGCAAGGAAGGTCCGGGGAGGGTGAGGAGGATCAGGCACAGCCTAGTGAGCTCCAGGCAGGTTTGTGGTGATAAGGCGGGTCGGAGATCAGGCTGGAAGTCAGCTGCCGGTCAGGGTCTAGGTCCAGAGCGATGGGCCCAAAGCTGGGGACAGGCACGGCTGTGACACAGCAGGAGCTTTAGCTCAGGTGGGGGCCAAATGGAAGGGTCTTAGCTTAACAGCAGGTACCGCAAGAAGTGGTGTCAGCCCTGGCCGAGGCCTCCCGGCAGCGCTGCGTCCAAGGCCAGCGTGGGAGGTGGGGCAGCTCCCAGCTGTGCTGGCTCCAAGCTAGCCGGAGCTGGCCCTGAGCCCGGACAGCCCAACAGCCAGGAGGGGGATGCTCTCAGGGCCCCTGGACGGCCCTCGTCTCTCTGCGTTTGCTCTTGCTGAAGCATGGAGGAATAAGTCAGAAAGTTGTGATGTGGAATGGTTCCTGATGGCTTTAAAAGCCATAATCTTCCCTTTTGGATTTAGGCTTGCCAGATAAAACTGCTGCGTGTTGCCTGGTGGTCCAGCAAATGTTTTTTCCAACCTCACAGAGTCTGAGCAAATCATGAGGCTACTCAGCACATGCTGGTGAACATTCTGGTGGATACGGGATGGAGAGGACCCTGGCCCTAAGCACAGGGTGAGATAGATGACCATCTGGGAAGTCCAATGTGCAGAGTCATAAATATTAAACCGCAGAAGATAAACAGCCAGAAATTAAACACGTTGTTACAGCTGAACAAGAATTAAAAAAAAACAAACCCCAAACACCAAACTCTTTCTGCATGTACACACTTTAAGCGGGAAAGCGATTTCACTGCATCCATATAGCAGAGGTACAGAGCTGCTCCTGTACTCTCAGAGCTACCTAAACTCACACAGCAGCGGGACTGGGGTCTTACTTGGGATCCGATCTCTCAGCCAGTCCCAGCAGAGCACAAAAACTGAGTGTTGCAAAACAAACTGACAAGGAGTTCCTAGCACCAGACTACAAGAAGATTCTTGTCCCATAATTGGGATCTGCATATTTGTTTTGATTGTTTCACTGCAAAATACCTCAGTGAAGCTACAAAGGATACATTTGACATCTATTGCTGACAGGTTTTTCTACACCATTCACCAAAGCAATGCTTTGTGTTCTATTTACTACATGAATTATCCATGCATTAACACAGTTTACAATCACTTTCATTTTTGTTACTGGTGCATTCTCATTTTATGGGTAACTTTGTTTATTCATTCCTTCCCACCAACCTGCCTGAAGGTAATGCTTTGTTCTGGACCAGCGCTGCCCTGCTAAACTGCATCGTGCTTCTCTGAAGAAGGACATACTGTTAGCGTAGTTTACAGGATGGCCTAGAGAGGGATGAGCAGTTGTCCTGGGCTATCAGCGTCTATTGGAGGTTCTCCTTAAATTCCAGGGCATGGCAAATCCCTAAAGGACTTTCCCACGTTGGTATCTCTGTCAGAGCTGCTATTTGACCAGACCCAGTGAGTCCCTTGTTCAGACTCAGCATTTGTTGCAGAAGGTGCGTTTCCACTTCAGTCAGACAAGACCCAGCCTGAATTCCATTGGGGAAACGATCCTGGAGCCTTAGGATCTCTCCCCCTCCCCCACATCTCTTTTGTAGGTAAGTTAGTGAACACAAATGTTGTAAGAGCAGAATGAAATTGTTGATGTTATGATTCTTCTCAATTTACTTGGAGATGATAATTTTGGTCTTAATCTTGTTGCTGCACTTTTTGCTGGTAATCTGCTTTATTTTCTTCATTTACATTATTTCAATAGCCTGTATATAAACCCGTTATAACATATCACTACATTAGAAGTATGTGTGTATATGCATGAATGAGCATGTGTCTATAGTTTTGTATAGATATAAAGTAATTTGTCATTTGGGTTTTTTAGTATAAATTTTCTTCTCAGATTTTTAAATGTGGTGCCAGTTTTTCAAGGTCCTGGCCTAAAATAACTGTATTAATTTAGGAATAAGATTGTATTGGACTTGGGGAAGCATTTTAAGACACAACTGCAAAATGCAACATAGAATGGCAAACATAAGATACATTTTGGCTTCTTCTGTCAGTTTTAAAAACATATGAAAAAATCTGAAAAAAAAAAAGAGAAATCAGCAGCTGATGGAAAAAAAAGTGTTGTATAGAATGGAAATATGGACAACTCTTCCAGGCTGCCTTTCAATAGGAGAGCATATATTAAGGATTGAAGTGGAAGAGGATGGCAATATTTGGCTGGACTTAAAGTTGGTTCTAATAATGATTCTTCCAAAAGACTACTTGAATTCTCATAGCCAACAAGATTTGCCACTCTTTTTCCATGTGCAATTTAATAAATCAAAACGCAATGGGTATTGCAAAAAGTCCTGAAAGTATAAGGATGAGTTTTCCAGTGAGAATCCAAGAAACTGGAAATGTCACAGGCCCTTTAGTTTAGCCTTGCTGCCACCAACTCAGCACTTTCACGGAGTATTGACTTCATTGGAATTGCTCACATACTCAGATGTTTGCAGTGGCATGTTTGTGCATAGAAAACTCTTGCGATATGGAAGGTTTTCTTTTCCCTGGCAGTGCAATATGCAAATACACTCCACCGATGCAAAACTGAGCCCACTTAGTGCAGCTTATCATACTGAAATAGCCTCATCAGTGCAAATACCCAGCATCCTCTTACCCAGGCTGTAATAAGATCTCAGTGACATATACAAGGGTTTGTAGGATCAGGTTATTATTTGTATAACATTAAAGTCCTGCTCTGTGTGGCAGGCAAACTTATGGCACTTATTTATAAAGAAAACTTGAAAACACAGTGCACCTGTGTATCAGGGCATATAAGCATTAATGGCCTTGACCAGACTCACCTGGGGCCTCCCCACCACCCCCACCGCTGCCCAGGAGCCCCGTTTCAGCTCAACTCCTCGGCTAGGTAGTAGGAGTGCTGTTTTTTAGCTTAGCTTAGCTTAGCTTAGCTTAGCTGCATCTGTGCCCATGCCTGGCCATGGGCCTTGTTTATCCAGACCGTAGCCCACAGACTAACTTTCTAGCTTGACCTTGTCTTTGACCTGGCCTCATCGCCATGGACCTGCCTGCTCATCACTGCAATCAGTACAGAACCTGACTTGCAGATTGACTGCCTGGCTGGACCTTGGACCTGTCTTATCACCACAAACTTGCCTGGTGAGCTTGACTTTTTGGTTAAACTTGGCCCTGATCTTGGTGTCTGTCCTACCCTGCTCCCTTGCTCCAGCCCTGGGATACACCTTGGCTCCCAGGCTGCAGGGGGCAACAGGTCCTTGCTGTTCCCTGATGCTGTACTAACAACTCATTATGTGTGTCCAGGAACAAGAGAATGAAATTAAGACAGGAGTTACAAACTCAGGAAAACTTTGTTAATAATGGAATCCATGATTCCGCACCCTTGCCACTATTGGGATGTGCCATATGAGGATTTTTTCTAGTGTGTCTCAGCCCCTGCTTCAGCAGTATGAAATATAGATCATGAATTAATTAGAAACATTTCAATTGCATGATCATAAAACTGTTTTTCTTTCCATGAACGGATGTAACTCATCTGTCTCTGTCACAAGTGCTAGAATTCATCTCTCGAATTGGATTCAGGACCTCCTGAGTTTCAGATTCTCCCTCATTAGGGATTTTTAAATTATATACATGGTTCTGACAGCCTCAGTCTTTTGGGGATTTTAAATCTGTCTTGCAATGGGAGACAATAATTCTGCCTTCTTAAATACAGCCATAAGGCTCCCTGTGTACCAGGGGACATTTGACAGGCCACTTCTGCCCAGCATTGCAGCAGGGGACTAGGTAGCGCAGGAGCAGAACCATGGGCCTGGAGGCACAAGCCCTGGAGAAGTGCCAGCTCCTGCTCTTTTTCAGTCCTTCTGATGCCCCTCAGTTGAACAGTACATCACATGCAGCCTCCCTTTTTGCTGAACTTGCAATGACTGCTGTACTCCATTGTAATTCATCATGAGAGAAGAAGACAGACTATTGTCCCTGGCAGACGGCTGTCTGTCTTGAAGTATATGCGCAGTTTGAAGTGTCGATTTTCTGGACTCATGCTAAAGACACCTTTGTCAGGGGAATCTGGTATGTAGTGGTGCTTCTGGGTGTGTATGGGGGATGGTTTTATTTCTTCACTGCACATTTTGTGGCCTGTCACATCTTCTGATCTAAAAAAAAATCCTGTACTAAATCCCAACAGTTCATAAAGCTGTGTTGAAAAATGTAAGATGCTGCTGAAATCAACTGTTGTTTAAATCCACGTGGATCATATAATGTCTAAAAGCTTCTTTCTCCACAACATGGAGGAGATGAATTTAAAAACCAAACAAACACACACCCCCACAGCTCCCCCAAGGTCAACATGTAGTCATTCAACTCAAGCAGTCAGTCCTGCCCGCAAAGAGCAACACACTTAATATTGCTGGACTCATGATGGAGATCACAGTGGTGTCAGTTCTCAAATCAAAGAGAAATAAAGGTTCATGTTCCTGACCCGAGAGAAGGCAATTGGTTTTGAAAGGTTGTCAATCTAGACGTTTCAAATACAAACATGTACGTATGCTGGCAAAGTCAGTCTTCTGAATGTATGAATAACCTTTCTCCAGATTGGATTTCGTAGCACAAAACCCTCTGAATGGCAGTCTTTGGCACAACTGAATGTGGTAGTGTTTATGTGAATCTTTCAGATAAAAAGTATTTCAAAACAGAAATAGAAGAATCAGTCATTGCTTAACTGATTACTGGTGAGGAACATGGCAATTGCTTACCAAGATAACTGTTTGCAGTAAACACTAATAAAGGAGAAGAACTGATTTAGGACTATAATTAGGATTGCAATGGCTTAAAACCCAGCAGAGAAAAATTTAGACTGAACACCAGCAAAAAACACCTGAAAGCAGCAAGGTGTTTAGTCTCTGAAATGCTGGGGAGGTATTGAGGGAACCTGTACCCAGGTCACTTTAAGGCAGTGAAGTGTACTACCTCAGCCATTGAGAAAAGCGCACAACTGAGTTACACATTTATGCTGGACTTTCACTTGCAGGTGACCTTCTAAAGAACACATTTTAGGGATCGATCCCACTGAAAGAAGTTAAATTTGCCAGCTTTTCCTCATTTGGATCTATGGTCTCTGCTTCCTTTCTATGACCCTATACCTGTACCATTTAAAGAACTAAATCATCAACCCAAAACAAGTAACTCCTTTCCTCTTACCTTCTCTCAAAAAGAAGAAAAAACCCCAGAGAGTTTACAAAGAGAATTTTAACTAGATAAAATCAAGGAAATTCCAAAATAAATTAGGCCCTTCTGCTTAAATGGTGGTTAATGCTGTCACTGATGAGAATCACAGTAGTGCCTAGATGTCTTAGCTGAGATTAGGAGGGAGGGTAATGTTGCTTTCTTTATACTATGGATTCAAAACAGTCAAAGGAGGTATTACTGTCCCTATATGATAGAAGAGAAGATGAAACTCTGGCAGGCTAAGTGACTTACTGATAGGAAGTCTGTAAGAAGGACAGAAAACAAAGCCAGAGCTTCTGAGTTTCAGCTGGTGCTTTTTTCCAAACTCTTTCCCTCCGTTAGCCGAGAAGGTTTGCTGCTACTCGACCAGTAGGTTGCTTACCTACGCAAAGTGGGAACCACAGCGCTCTGATCAGAGAGGCTTTGTGGCAGGAATTGGAGCCAGTTAATGTGCCTGGCTGTGGGTTAATTCTTTATGAAATGAGATTGTTGTTCATGTGTGTCATGCAACTGTGCTCAAGAGACCCAATTTTGATTGCTTGCGTTACCAGCTGGGAAGTCAGAAGTTTGTAATTTTAGAAGCAAAAGGAGAAATGTAATTTCCTGGACTATAGATTATTTTTTTTAAAGCAATTATCCAATGTCTATAGAGTCAACATGTAAACTCAGTGCTAATTCTTTTCTAAGAGGTTAATTGTTATAATAGGAAAAAAACTCATATGTAGCAATTGAAACTGAGTGGGTTCATCACTACATTCCGAACCCTCTCCCAAGCTGAACATGTTCCCTCTAATAATCCCCAGCATTTAAACAGATGAGCATTTCTGAGCTCCAAGTCTGTTTCACTAAGAGACAGGTTAATATTTTTCCTATTTAACAAACAAGAAAACTGTAGCTAGGAGCTTTCAGCAAGACTAGAGACAGTACCATGTGTTTAAAACTCAAAAGATCCTGCTGCCCACTATGGTATCTAATCTCTTTGGCCATATTATTTTCCACTAGACTATTTGCCTCTGATAGCTCTGGATAGCTGTGGATTTGAAGCCAAGAAAAGATTGGGGGGAAAAAAGAAAAAAAAAAAAAAAAAAAAAGACAAGTGAAACCCTGAAAGAAACAAAGGACATGTAGGCTGAGTGGGCAAAGGGATGTGAAGAAGAACGCTCTACTGGAAGTTTCTGGCTTTTAGGAATGTGTTGTTACTGTGTATACTTTCTCTGTGAGGATGTCGCTGCTATTTTACAAATATTAATTAATTATTTTTGCAGATTCCCTCTGCAGAAGGTAAATAAAAATAGCTTATTTACTGTCTTTCCTGAAATGACTACATGCAGGCACAGAAATTCAGGGCCTGATTTTCAGAGGAGATGACAAACAAAAATAAAGTTCAATGAAAATGGAATTATTTTTCTTATATTTCTGAATGTTCTCCATTTACAGATAACTATTCAACTATATATATATGTTTTCATTCTAACTAAACTATGGTGTTGGATTAAGTCAACATTCACTAATAAAAACATTGAGTTTATTGTGAATGCTTATTCTTTGAGATGCTGTCTGCATTCATAAAGAGAGTTTCTACGTCCACAAGTTTACAATTTAAATGGTATTTCAAATTCTACCACATCCAATTCTTAGTATAAGGAAAACCTGTACTATAATAGATAATTTGATAATCTCTTAAAAAAAAAAGCCAGCAAGCTCCAAAATTAGAAAATACTTATTTCCAATGTAAATAATTTCTCATTTGCTTATTCAGTTTTACTACTAATTGAATGGCCTCCTATGTGCCTTGGCATGTGCAATGATAGCATTTGTGAGAGAGTTATTTTTATGATGTAATGTGGGAATTTATTGCATATATTTGTAGATTCCTTTCTTGTTAGATAATCTGGTATTGCTTTCTTTTTCATTCTTTTATGTATCCTTTGCTTCCCAGAAAGAGCACTGAGGCCACAGATGAGCTCTTTATTTAACTTTGAGTTATTGTAATTTAGTCCAGAGTTTCCAAAAGATTAATTATTTTGTGCACTCTACTTCAGATTGCTTCATTTGCAGGAAATTAATGTTCAACATTACTTGGAAGTGAAGGAAAACGAACAGATAATTTTTTAAAGTCTTTCATTAATAGCACGTATATTTTTTTCTATTCCTAATGACTGGGATTTTAAATCAGCCATACAAAATTAAGGCCAAACATGCAAACACTTAAGGTATGATAGTAAGCGCATCAGTCAGTGGAAACCTTTCATTAGTTTTAAAAGATTGGGGATTATTCCCTGAAGCAGGTGTATAACTTCATAAATACACACATGACTATGCCCACTAAAAACTTCAGGACTATTCAGTTGCAGTCACACATCTTGTTCAGACCACAGCAAAGCTGGGTGAGAATTGATTGAGGTTCTTGGTACCACCCACCTTCTCTCCCCAGACTGTCTGTTCAGGCATAATTACATCTGTAATCGCTCCCTAACGCAATACAATTTAGCTTGTACACTTTTAATGGCAGGTCATTTCTAGGATGTCTGGAAGTTCTCTGCACCTTCTGCGGGGCTGCTTGCATGTAAAAGAGTGACAGTCCAGGGGATGACTCACTGGATGCAAGTTAAGCACCCAGCTCCTGTTGAAAGACAATGAGAGTTGATTAACTCCCAGCTGAGCTTTTGAAAATATCCAACGTTGCTCTTAGGCCACCTTTCAGCTGAAAATAATGCACAGAGAATGCTACTGGTTGCAATGGAGCAGAATATTCATCTTAGTTCTTAGCTCAGGCAGCATGATATCTCACTTAGCAGCAATAAACTGTGTTAAAAAAAAAAAAAAAAATCCGGCAGCCCAGAATTAACAGAGTGAGTGAAATACTGTGAGGAGCAAAAGAGGTGGCGGTGAATGTTATGGAAAGACACAGGGTCTGATTATCCAGGCGTTGAGAGGGATGGGGGAAAAAAAAAGAGGGGATGTTCTGCAGCTTAATTAATGGAAAGAGGCTTGTGCATCTGACAGCAGCCCCTCTGCAAGGTGAATTCTTTCATAAAGAGCCTCATTCATGAGTTGCCAAGACATCCACAACCTATTCTTGAATTCGCACAAAAATTAAAAGAAAAACAACTGACTGGCTAATTTAGAACTTGCAGGATGCAGCTGGTGCTACTGTTTTCACAAAAAAAAAGGCCTTTTCCTTTCCACCTCCTAACCATTCCAGTCTTTCTCCCCACCCCCAGCTATTTTGTATCCTGCTGCACCAGTGAGGAGTGTGACAACTCCTGACTTAGCTGGCACTGTGGGATATCGAATAACAAAGGGGAATAATATCAGGATAACAGAGGGGTTCTGGCCAGTGCTAAGGAAACAATTCTGACAATCTCACTGCTTGCCCAGGTCCTGCCATCAGCTGAGAGGTAGAACTTCCCTCTTTATTTTTATTTTTTTAATGAAATAAACAAAGGGCTTCATTATGCTGGATAATGCAACTCCTTCCCTGGCATCTTGATAAATCACCAGTTACCTATCCTATGTACGACTGAGGATACAGTTTGTGTATTTCAGTGTGCATGAAGAAGATACTTCATGTTTCCAGCACTGATATGTTATTATCTTAGCTCTTCCTAGCTACTACTTCACATTCTCATATTACTTGACACAGAAAAACAAGTCTCTCCGGCCCCCCAAGTCCCTTTTCGATCAGATTTTCCTTCCCAAAGGATATTTAATACAAAATCCTACTGTGCGTGACAATAATTTAACAGCCAGAGTTAGTTAGGTTGGGAGCCCTAATCCAAGCAAGCCACTGGCTATTTTTAAAGCAGCATTGAGCAAATCTAAAGGTTTCTGAAAGGTATTTGAAATGATGTGGTATATTGCCACCTGACTTTGACAGGCCTCCTAGTCTAGCTAACAGAGGTAGAGTTGCTCTAATACCGGCAGCTATGGGAAATGACTGAAATAAATTGTGCAGTCAGAGCTTTATTTAGCAAGGGAACCTCAAACTAATGCTGCCAACAAAGAAAGTAAAGAAAACATCATACAGACCTACCTAAAACTCCAGCTGGAGATAGCAGTTTGGTCCTTGAGACCAGCCATACTCCTCTTGGTTCACGCTGCAAAAGCAAAAGACCAGAGTGGAGGTTGCTCAATTTTCAAACAATACAGAGCAGAGATAAGGTTCTTCTAAGCCTGGGCTCAGCAAATTCAGAGCTGGTTTGTCACAAGGGTTATTTCCCAGACTCCCATCCTTTATGAGAAGCTGGGTGTGCCAGGAGATGCTGAGCAGAAGTTGAAAGGGGAAGTGCTCCAACCAGCTTTGCAGTAGACAAGGGTTTTCACTGTCCGTTGAGTCTGAAATGTGGTGGGTGTGCCTTTCAGTCATATTTCTTATAGCTCTGGCTGCTTGTCTAGTGCTGTTGTCTGATGCAGCAGCATCAGAATAGTCTCCAAATTATGTGCCTGGTAACAGCCTCTCTGGTCATTTCCATTCCTTCAGCTTATTAATAGGATTTTTTAAAATATAGTGGAAACTGGATGAGAATGGGATTAACAAAAACATGGTCTGGCTCTCTCCTCCCCCTTTTTCTCCATGTTTCTTGGCAATGTTTGACCAATAAAAGACTGCCAACAACTTCAAGTCTGGATATTTTTCCGTGGCTAAAACTGAGCTAGAATGTAGTACACCCACATCACAGTTGGAAGTTGTGAGGATTCATTCAGTTACATTAAGGACTGTCAGGATCCTTTAGAGGCTCAAAGTAACCTTATTTAGCAAAACTGCCTTTTCAGTCTCTTCTATTGGCTTCTAAGTACAGAGGATGGCCACCTTTTCATCTGAAGGGCTCAGCAAGTGTGATGCCAGGCTTTTTGGAGAGGTTTTTTTCCCCCTCTCTATCTTCTTGTTCAGTTGAATCTGGAGAAAGTTATAAAAGTCATGTTCATTAAAACAAAGAGTGAGAGAGTATTCCAGCAGTTTGGAGAGCACAAAAAGCTGTTGGGAAGCTTTGAAAGGGATTTTGTTTGAACTCTAAAAAGAATCCCTCCTCTCATAAAGTGACAACCCAATATCCCCAAAGGGAACAGCAGGAGGGAAATCTAAACCTGTGGACAAAGTCAACCGATAATGATTGGAGAGTTAATTACTTTAAAGCTCACAAAGACAAGCTGAGGTGTTAAAATGGCTCCTGCAAACACCAGCGTCCTCCCCTTGCACCTAGACTAACTAATGGCAGCAGGATGGTAGCAAGAAGGACCTGAGCAGTCCCTGATGATGGCAGCTTTCACCAGCTCTGAGCAAACTGATCTTTATTCATTTTCTGTTCCATCCTTCGTCTCATCACCTGCCCTCACAAAGTGTTACCGTAAACATGTATAAAAACACAAAGCTGCATCATAGAATCATAGAATGGTTTGGGTTGGAAGGGACCTTGATCATCTAGTTCCAAACCCCGCCATGGGTAGGGACGCCTTCCACTAGACCAGGTTGCTCAAAGCCCCATACAGCCTGGCCTTGAACAATTCCAGGGATGGGGCATCCACAACTTCTTTGGGCGACCTGTTCCACTGTCTCACCACCCTCATAGTGAAGAATAAATTCCTTATATCTAATATAAATCTATGCTCTTTCAGTTTAAAGCCATTGCCCCTTGTCTACATGCACTACATGCCCTTGTAAAAAGTCCCTCTCCAGCTTTCTTGTAGGCCTTCCCTACTGGAAGGCTGCTATAAGGTCTCCCTGGAGCCTTTTCTTCTCCAGGCTGAACAACCCCGACTCTCTCATCCTGTCTTCATAGGAGAGGTGCTCCAGCCCTCTGATCATCTTCATGGACCGCCTCTAGATTCACTCCAACAGGTCCATGTCCTTCGTATGTTGGGGGCCCCAGACCTGAACTCCAGGTCTCCAAGTTGGGTCTCAGCAGAGTGGAGTAGAGAGGCAGAATCACCTCCCTTGATCTGCTGGCCACGCTGCTTTTTATGCAGCCTAGGATACTTTTGGCTTTCTGGGCTGCAAGTGCACATTGCTGGGTCATGCTGACCTTCTCATTGACCAACACCCCCAAGTCCTTCTCCTCAGAGCTGCCCTCAATCCATCCTCTGCCCAGCCTGTATTTGTGTTTGGGATTGCCCTGACCCATGTGCTGGACATTGCACTTGGCCTCGTTGAACTTCATGAGTTTCGCATGGGTCAAGCTCTCAAGCCTGTCAAGGTCCCTCTGGATGGCATCCCTTCCCTTCAGAGTGTCAACCGCATCACACAGCTTGGTGTCATCAACAAACTTGCTGAGGGTGCACTTGATCCCACTGTCCATGTCACTGATCAAGTTCAGTGATGCTGGTTGATAGAGTCCTGCAATATCTCAGCCCTCCCTCTTGGGATTAGCTTAGAAAAAACTACTCTTGCACATAGTAGCAAAATGCTTCCTGTGATATCAGTGCATTTTACGTGGTGAAAGGAGAAACTTAAATCCAGTATAGTTATAACTAACAATTTACTGTGGAGCCTAGGTGCTAATCCTTTTTTCTCCAGCAAATTTGTTTTGAGTCACACTTTATATTAAGATTCCATTTGTGAGGTTTAACACAAGATTAGCAGGTGTTTCTTTGTAAAGCGTATAGAGTTTAAACACAACGGTAGGCTGTTTCAGACAATGATGAGCTATTGTTATAAAAAAGCCTATTGACCCATTGGACACGTAACAATTGATTATAATGTATTAAAACATCTATTAATCACATACTAATCCTTTATCTTGTGCATATAAGCAGAACCTCTGTATGCTGTATTGTGAGATACTGTGTGTATGAAAGACACCATCTTATAGGACACTACCATGTATGAGCCACCTGTTTTTTTTCTGCTTTGCTTTTAGCCTTTTCCTTTGCACTCCTAAATTCTATTCATCCCGTTGCCTCTTTAACATGTGGAATAGTTAATGCAGCAAAAAGACGTGCTCCTGCTAAGGTTTCAAACATACGTTAACAGGCCACTAGTTTCTTCTCCATGACTAGCACAGCCAGTCCATATCTGGACCTCCTGTGGCCAGAGCAGGGCCTCTGGAACTCAGGTGGCCAGATTTTTCCTTAAACTGTCATCTTCTTCTAACCACTTTGCTCTATGCTTTGTATCTCTGGTTGGAGAACAGGAAGAATAATATACATTCACCTAACAGAGCTCTTACAGGAACTAATTAATTAAGGATTGTAAAGTACTTTGATATAGAATTGTGGTATATTTGCCAGAGCAGAATGGAACATGTGGGATTTATTATAAGAAGTCACTGTCTCCACCCCTGTGGGATGACAGCTGATCTACCACAAACACTTATTTCCAAATTACAGTATTATGCCAACTATAACTCCTGAGTTGAGACTGTTATAGCATTTACCTTATAATCTGTTAGTTTCAGGAATTAAAAAGCCCCCAAATCAGTAAGATGGCAGCAGGAGACTATTTTATACTATTATTCAATTCTATTAAGTGTGATAGATGAGACAGCAAATGATCAGAAAATATGCCCACAGGTTATTCACTTGGTGTGCGCCTGTGTGTGTATAAATATATGCATGTATATATTAATATTATCTATATTAGTACTTATTAATAGTGCTTAAACTAAACTGGGCAGTGATGCTCTGTTGTGTGCAGCAACGCATATCCTCATACATGAACCAAGAAACGTTCTGTTTGTTTTCAGAGGAGTGGTCTTAGTTACATGGATTAATCTTTCAGATTAAATTACAATATAAAAGGCTGTAAAAAAAAAATCTCGTAAGTGGCAAAAAAAAAAAAAAAGGGCTGTTTTAATCCAGAAGGAATATGAGGTTGAAGGTTTTTACAGGGAAGCTGCTGAACCCATGGCAGGTGAGCGATGCAGAGGTGGTGGTATAGGTATATGTATATGTGCATTCAGCTCATCAGCAGGGACACGCTCAGGATGACTGTAGAGGCTGGGAAGAAACTTGCCACACCCTTAGGATGACTTTTCTCCCCAGGGTCGCTTCTTTCAACAACGTATGCCAGGAGACGCAATTTCCAGGTGGCTGTAGTAATATATGTGATTATGTGTGGTAATAACAGAGGGAGCATCCCGGCTTTGTTGAAGGCACGGGAAGTTTTGACAGACTTTGATGGGGGTCAAGACTTTGCCCTGTAGCAGCTCTGAAGATAAATAGGGATCTGTCACCATACCAACATGGACTACTATATAGTTGTTTCTAAATATGTAACAGCCTCACTAGTTCTCATGGAACTGCACCAGTGATTACAGCCCTCACAGGGAAATTCTTATTCTTATATATGGCAGTAATTTCATGCACAAGAGTTTTGTCACTGATTTCAAACAAGTGTTCAAACTCTAATTTAGCATTCTTTTTTGTATACTGATGAATTTGGTCTGCATATGGCTGGGCTTCATTTAAGCAGTAGTCTCCAGCTTGTCTTACACCCCTGCTATACATGTAGCAGTTTCAAGATTTTGATTTTTGAGAATGGAATTTAACTCAGATCATGCTCTTAACTTCTTGCTTTCTCGCACTTATGAGCCAAAAGTAGCGACCATACATGCATTTTTAGAAAAATCCTAAGGACTTTTGGAGAGAGGGATATGCTTACTATGTACACTACAATATATATGTGCAATCAAATATATTTTTCCACCGGGGAGGGGAATATCCTTTAAATAAGAATATTTAAACTATAATTAAAGCAAGGGCATTAATGCAACAGAGTGAACTGGGCCATAAAACTTCTTTCTAAAAGCAGATGAGAGCAAGTAGTTTTGCTTTTAGATACTTTTTTTAGTATCAGGGACATCCTGTTAGCAGATGGAATGGGTGTATTCAATGCGCAGGTGTCTAGGCACCTGTTACTGCTCAGGGGCATTAACTGTTGTACTTCATCAGTTTTGTGATGGCTATGGGAGGGTAAATCCCCCAAAACCTGACAGTAGATGACATGCTAAAATGTGCATTTTACTGTTTACACTTCCTTCCTTGATGGGCTTATAACTTTTCCATGGATATTTTAAACGTAGTTTTAATTTTTTTCATACAACAAACCAGAAACATTTCCTATCTAGATCACAAACCAAAACGCACGCAACATATTGGACATTCTCAATTAGATCAAAAGAATTTCAGGTACTTATGGTTTGTCTGTGTAACATGCACTGTCTCAAACTGAACTGCCCTAAATTCACATAATGCAATTCTTTTGAAGTCCTTATTTTGGGAAATGGTTTAATTTACAGTGATAGTGGATCTATGTTCGCTGGAGGATGATTCATGTATAAAGAAGTTCATGTGCTTAACTTCACAGTTTACATAGTGTTAGGTACACCTGTAAATGCCAAGATCCATAGGAGTCTCTCTTCAAACAAAAGGCTCTTGAATATGTTAAAAACTGGAACACAATACCCAATGACATATTGTCTTATAAAATTTATATTTAGGAAATGAATTAAATTAAGAAGAAAGAATTAAAGTATCTAAACCAGAGACTTTTACAATTTTTCTCTGTGCTATTACTTATGCCTTCAGCACACTTGTAATTTCAAAATGGCCAGACAGATTGTCGAGTTTTCTCCAGTGTTTTGTTTCCTGAACTGGGATGTGGCCATGCCAAGTTTCAGTTTCAAGAGATTATGTTTCTGTTTTACCACTAACCAAGTTGTAAATTTCCCGGAAAGGAAAAAAAAAAGTTTATAATGGAAATGTTGACACAACGTTCAGAATAGTGTTGCAAATGTGACGCTGTGCTACAAATTGTGCTGTAATGATTTATATTGTTCCAAATAATTTAAAAACTATTTTTAATCACAGCCAAGTCCTGCATAATTCATGAACCTTGAAGGATTCCCCAACAAATATTATGTCACTACATATTTCAATTTCCCGCTTTGTGTTTAAAACGTTGCATCTGGCAATTAAAAGACTAAAACCTCATTCAACAGGTATGGTATGATAGATACATGCTGGAATTTTATTTTCACCCTGTAGCTTTCTGTAAGTAGGTCATTCAATTTTACAGTGCTCTAAAACACCACGAAAGAGCTTCTTTATACACTATCTCCAGCAATTGACTCTGAAAAAGTTGCACTAAACCTTAATGCTTAGTATTTTATCATGGAAACTTTGTTGGCTTGCTGGTCTACATGCAACACATGATCTAGGAAAGACCTTCTTAATTTATTGTAGGAGGTCATTTTCCACCCACTCTAAAAGGAGATTTTTTTTTCTTTTATCTTTATCTTTTCTTCTTCAGGACCAGGTATTTTTAGAAAACTTTGCAGGCAGGCACCTAACGCAGCACGTCACCCACAAGCCATGGAAAAGAGAATGTCTAGGAAACCTCTGAGACGGGTCACGTTTCAAGTTTGGGAAGATGGGAGGTGTCTAGTTGGTGCTTGCTTGAGTAGGTAGATTACCTCTTTCTCCCTTGTGTGGTACCCTGTGGTATATAGCCTACCATGTTTTGTCATGCCATACGTCGGTGAAAAGTGCTGTCTGCTAGCCATAGCTGAGAAAACCATCATGAGTAGTATTAGAACTTCGACGCGGCGAGTGGCCTTTGGCAGCATGGCTCAAGACAGCATAGAGAGTGTTTTAAACGAGTTTTAAGGCCATATGTGTTATGACCTTGTCCTTTAAAATGTATTCCTCATAACATCTTGTTACATTTACAACAAACTCAATGGGAGGACAACACCTGTAATTTGTTCACCCTGCTTTCAACCCTCGGACTACGGTTGCCTCAAACACAAGCCTCTTCCTCCGGACGGAGGAACTCTTCAAGCCCTTTAGGAAGGATTTGCCAAAGCCAGCCTGTGGTGCTGCTTCCATCGAGACATTTTAAATCGCCCCATATTGGACGAAAAGCCCAACCCAAGCCCCCGAGGACGGCGTGAGGGCCCCCGGGAGGCGGCGGTGACCACTTCCCCTCAGGCCGCCTTCCCGCCCAACGCGCCCCGCAACGGCCGCCCGCGCGCCCCGTCCCTCAGCCCCGCGCCGCCGCCGCGCTCGCGGCCTGCTGCCGCCGCGGGGACGCGCCTCCCCCCAAACTTTATTGCCTTCCCCCCCTTCTCTTTTCTCTTTTTTTTTTTTTTTTTGAGGGAAAAAGGTGGGGGGAGCTCAATTTCCCACTTGCCAACAGCAGATAAAAAAAGTGGGGAGGGACCTCTTCTGTCACAGCCTATGTAGATTAACCTTTCAATTAGCTGTTATCAGGTCCTGTGTCTTAGCACCAGTCCTCGCAATCTGCCTCCGCTCGGCATCGGGAAGACTAGAGGTCTGGGGTGGGTTTCTGTTTTAATTTCTAAATTAATGATAATCGTTCGTGTGGTTCCCCTCCCCCGCCTCTCCCCCTCCGTGAGCTGAACGCTGGTGTCTGATCTGCCCGTCCACCTTTTAGTATTTTGGAGTGAGAAGAGGAGCCCCGCGGAGGAGGAGGGGAGACAAGGTATTCTCTCTGTATTCATCTTCTTTTTTCCCCCTCTTGCGAAGGGGCTTAGCGAAGGTAACTGGTGCAATCAATCCGCTGGCTGGGGATTCCCTCCACCCCCTCCCCGGCTCGTCTGGCTCTCCTGGCTGGGTCTCTCCAGAGCGTGTGTGTTTGGGGAAGGGGGTGGGGGGAGGCTGTGTTGTTGTTGTGTTCCTGGCTCTGGTTGCAGCCAGGAGAGAGAGCGAGCGAGCGAGAGACAGAGAAGGAGAGAGCGAGCGAGAGAGAGAGAGGAGCCGCGATCGCGTTTCAGGGGCAGCACATTCCGCAGGAACCGCTGCTGCAGAAACACACACAGGCAGAGAAAGGAGGTCATTGCAAGCAGAGGGGGGAAGCCGGCACCGGAGGTTAGATTCCCAGGAGTTTATGTGGGGGGTAATAGGGAGCATGCGATGGGTTTTGTTTTGCACTGGGTGACAGGCTGCAATTTGCCATAATAACCCCCTTTCCCTCCCCTCTCTCAGCGCAGGGGGCTTGTCACTAGGCTGGGTACTTCTCTTTTTTTTTCTCTGTTGCATTGGAGGCTGATGCACGTGTTTGCAGACACTTGCGCTGGGTAAATGCGTTGCAATGCTCTGCGTTTTGCAGGGGAGGGGGAGCAGCAGCAGGAGGCAATGGCTGGGGTGGGGAGGGGGGAAATGGAGTGGCGGAGGGAGGCAGGGGATGGCTGAGGGTTTTGTGTTGCATGCTCCCACCCTGCCTTTCTGAGGCGGCAATTGTTCCTTCGCAGACGCGGTGACGGAGAAGTCCCTGTGCTTCGCATGGCGAAACTTGCGGGGACCCGCGTGTGGCGGCAGCGCCGGCAGTCATTGTCGCCGTCCCACCCCCCTCCCCTCACTCGGCGGTGCGGGGCGTGCGTGTGCGCGCGCGATAAGCGGCTGCCAGCGCCAGGCACCTTGGGCGGGTTGCGCGGGGAGCGTGCGCTTCCATCTCGCCCGCCCGGGCCAGTGGCAGGATCTGAGGCACGCGCGTGACGCTCAAGATTTAAGGCTGCGTATTAGTGTGTGTCGCGCGCCCGCCCGCCCGCCCTGGCGGGCTGGTCCAGGCGGCCGCCGGCGCTGTCTCTGGCGAGCGATCACCCTCTCGAACAAACTTCAGGAGCGGGTGGGGCGGCGGTGGCGGGTGGGGGAGGGTGGCGAGGCCGGGGGCACCAGACGGACGGCAGTGGTAGCCAACGGGAGGGTGGGCTTGCGAGAACTCTCGCCTCCGCGGGCGGCGGGCGGCCAATGGCTAGCGCTCGAGGCCCAGCAAGGAGGCGGGCCGGGCTGTGGCAGGCGGGGGGGCGGGCCATACGGATGTGTGGCGGCGGCGGCAGCCAATGGCAGCATCCAGCTCCGCCCTTTCTCATAGGTAGGCGGAGTTGAGCGTGGAGGGAAGGGGCGTGCCTCGTGATTGGCACGTCCCGCCTTCCAATGGGAGAGACGGGCTGGTTGCTGGGCGGAACAGGGCCGGTGTGGGCGGTTGATGGACACGGGCCCGGGGCCTGTGAGCGTGGAGCGGCGTGCGCAGGACGGCCCAATGGCGGGCGCCGGTGGGCGGGGCGTGAGGGTAGGTAAGGTTTTAATGAGACTCCATTGGGCTGTAATCAGTGTCATGTCGGATTCACGTTAAGTACAACAGGGCGAAACAAAATGGCGGCGTAGGTGAGGCGAGCCGCGGCGGTAGGGGGAGTCGCGGCGGCCGCCGGCAGGGGGGCAGCGCAGCAGCGGGGGCAGCCGCCTCGGCGCAGTCTGGCAGCGGGAGCAGGGGAAGAGCCGGCAGCAGGGGGAGCCGCTGCGGCGCCTGGAGGAGGCTCCTCCCCCCGCGGCCCCGGTCCCGCGGAGGTGAGTGGTACTGGGGAGGGGGGCCCTTTCTGTCTGCCTCCCGCGGGCGCGGCGGGGCGGCCGAGGCGGCCGCTGCCTCTGGCACCGCCCGCCCGCCGCCCCCATGGGGTGGGTGCAGGTGCACGCCGTCGCCGTCCTCTCGGCTGCCCTCTCCTGCGGGGTCGTCGTGCCCCGGGGAGCAGTGCCTGCGGGCTTGGGGTTTCTGCCTTTGAAATGAAAAAATCCCGGAGTAAGGCTTGGAGGGTTCAAAAGCCGGCCCCGGTTCGGCCCCTGTCAAATACAACAATGCCTTGGCGCTAGGCAGTAGGCGTTGCAAACCTCCATGGCTTGGGTGTACTGCAAAAAATTTAAGTAAGTCGAGGAGGGGAATATTCAAGCCTGTAAAGCCACGTTTCGGAAGTGATGTTCACATTGTGTTTTTTTGCCCAGACCTCACCTTTAGCATTCTGTCACTGAGCATTGAAAATAACCTGTTCTGCAAAAAGCAAACAGATACCCCTTCTGTTGAAAAATCACTATCCCAAGAAGAATTGTTTTCAGTGAAACTCTCTGCCCATGCTCCCTGATGTTATCTAGTACCATATTTTAAAGTGCTCAGAACTTCCATGGAAGAGGGTGGGAAGGGTGAATTTGGGTCATTCTGCTGGTGTCATGCTGTGCTGATGGAGTTTCCTCTGGTGTTGGTTGCTGCTGTCATGTTGTGAACGGCTTTTTAGCATATGATCTCAAACTAGCTTGTGGGCTATCACAGAGTGCAAGCACTTCATCAGTTTGATTCACATGTACCACTCTTACTCTGTACACCCCCAAGTCTCTTAATGTAGTTTTGAAGTTACGTCTCCTCATCTGCCTGCTTAAAGCATGTGGAAGTGTCATTGCCCTTCCTTATTATAATTGAAAACTGTATGTTGTATAAAGAGTAATGCAATAGCTAGCTTCATGCTCTGAGTGATTTTAAGTGTCATGAGTGCTGGGAGTCCTTGCCAGGATCTGCTTTCTGTCTCTTTGTAGGTGCGTGTATTTTGCAATGGGGAAACATGTATCTTGCCTCTTTTGCATCATTAATTGAGGTGGGGGTGGAATACAGAGTTGATTAGCTGCATAATTCTAAGTAATGGCTTGGAGGAAAAAAAATGGCAAAAAGCTTCCTGATTGCAATGGCAGTCTTCTCTTCCTCCTCCTCTGCTGCAATCCTTACCTGACCCTGATGCTGCAGCAGAGAGCTGGCCTGCTGCTGCTTCTCCTGAGTGTGTGCAGAGCAGGTAGGAGGGAGCAGAATGAAATTGTGCTTCACAGGTCACCGGCAGGTTGCAGAAGTTGCGGTCATCTTCCCATCTTCCCCCTACGCCCCTCTTCTTTTTTTCTTTTTTTTTTTTTTTTTTGGTAGCTGTGTGAACCTCAGTTTTTAAAAGTTTAACTGCATTTACATTTAAGATGACCAAAGCAATTTTTTTCATTAATTCTTCCAAAAAAACCCCAGACTTTAGGTTGTATTTTGGAAAATTCTTCTGGATACTTGTGTTGATAACTTTTAGTTTTGTTTTGGGGCGGGAAGCATAGTGAACTTTGTTTTTGGTGTGTGTATTTCTGACTATGCAGCTTGTTTTTACAATCTGGATCACTTGGAAATAATTCAGTCTAGTTCAGTCTAAAAAAGACCTTATTACAGGATTATAGGATTACTGACGACACCCAAGATTGACATGTTCAGTCAGTGCATTCCTTAATTAGAATCAGCTGTGCAATAGGTGTGTGCTTTATAAAGGATGTATTTGCATTCATTCTAAATCCCAAGCTGCAATTTTGCAACCTCTTTGTATTTATCTGATAATTTATGACTTGGGTAAAGGGACAAGCCTTGACTAGAGATGGCTTTTTGTGTTTTAAAGGTAATGTGTTGTACTTTACCCTTCGAATGCTGATGTCTGCAGCTCTCCAGGAGCAGACTTATTAGCAGACTTGATCAGTAATACAGTGTAATTAAACTTTCTCAGTCCTTGTTATCAAAATAAGATGCCATAGAGTGTAGAAGCTGAAATAAGACATATGACATAGGAAGAGCTTAATGACTGTTGTCATAAAACTTGGAAGTGGTCTTGTGCACTTCTAACAGTTTGGAAAATCTAATCTGTGATTGGATGGGTACTGTTGAGGGTTTGATTAAAAGTTATTTAATTACAAGGGGGGAAAACTAATAAATAGACACAAATGCCTGCTACTAATTTATCATTTTTAAAAATCAGTATTTCCCCAAAATCTGTTTGGGCAAGCATCATACTTTCTATATTAAATAATGTATGACCACCTTTTTGTGATTTTGGTGAAATTAACATGTAAACTTAGAAAGCTGAATGTCATTTTGAACTTCTGTGCAGCCTCTTATGTTGAATCTGGAAAGTTTGTTTCTAAAGCAGTTTGTTTGTCTTTATCCAGTCACTCAGCATGTATGTGTATATATCTCTGTGTTGCCAATCTTGGATCAATGTGTTTTAACTTGATTTATGAAAGACCTCTTTAACTTACAGCTCCAGGATCACTGAGCTGAATTACATTTCTGGCAAAAATGTTGAGAGGTTGTTCTGAATTTTGCGTATGGTAGACCTTTTCACATCAGTTGTGGAGGTCAGGGTGCTACACTTCAAGTACGTATGCAAAGTGTCAGAATAACAGAAACTGTAGGTTGTGGTAAAACAATTCCAAAATTGGGTTGGATGAACTTGGCATGGTTTCCTAAAGCAGAATGAACTTGGATTCTGTTGGAAGGTTTGAATTTAAGATGTCTTCATTTTCCTCTTGAAATATCCTGCCCTGCGTGTTGGAAGCTCCATGCTCCTGCTGATACTCTCAACTAGTGTTGATTTAGTAGGCGCTAGTATGCAGGAAGTTGTATTACACGTAGGGAGCTTTAAGTAAATAGGTAAAAATGTAGTTCTGAATGTATACTGCTGTGAGACTCCTGTACCAAGCAGCAGACTTTACATGAAGATCTAGGTTTATGCTCACCTTTTGCCACAGTCCTGGGCCAATAAAAATGCCTGTAACCGACCAGTTATAGCATTTATACTGCAATGTTCATCGGCGTCCAGGTGCTTGGAACAGACCCTGCACTATGTGTACTGGAATTTAATGAAAGTGATGTGGTTGCTTGTATGAAATTTAATGTGACAGTACTGCAGTAGGTTTAAAAATAAGGCAAGTACCTCTGACTCAGCAAATGCAGTGTTCAGCATTTAATTAAGTACTGACTATCTTCATGAAGACTCATAGTAGAACAGCCTAACTAAATAACTTTTAAACTTAAAACTAGCTTTCTAGGAATCTGGGGCTTTATACGTACAGAGAACTTCCAAATCTATAGGCAGAGTATATAAAATAGTCTCAATGTGAGTGAGTCCCCACTATATATAGTGTTCTGCTTTGTTGTACTATTGTATTTTCAGTGTCAGAGTTGTGAGAGAATTTGTAGGGTTCATAATACCATGGAAACTTTTTTCTTCCTTATATTTGTTTACATTTTGCGGCTACAGTGTTATTTTGGAGTTATCTGAAAACAGTGAATATAAACAATGCTGTTAGGGAAAGAATGACTTTTGCTAGCTGGACTAAATTAAAATGTCTGTTTACAGAACAAGTTATTGTTTTATTACAAATACTTGAAATACACAGAACTGTTATCAAATATAACTTGCATGAGTCCAGACTGGAAGCAAGAAACAGCATCCAATCTATGTAGATCAATAGGGTTCAGTATGAGAGTCAATTAAGCGTTCAGGCCCTGCATTTGTATCAGGAATGTGTCTTTTAATTCTGGCAGTTAGTTGAACTCTCATATTTATAAATCTGAAAATGCTTAAGCTTCAATCAAACCTAAAGGATGACAAATGCATAAAATGAATTGATTAATATTTTTATTATTTGGGTATAGAAGAAGTTTGTATTCACCAATAACCAGCTGCTCTTCTGTTACTAATCCTGTTGTGTAGGTGTAATAATGTGTGAAACATGATCTGGAGTTGATATTTAAAGAGATTTTTGAGGGTGTAGAGGGAGGAGAAGGTATGGGACCAAAGTGTGTTTTTGTACTCATTCTCTTCACAGTTGCGGAAGAATCTTTTGAACAAGTTGAAAATAGTTTAGATTATTGCATCAATTCAAGTTTTTTTTTTACTATTTATAATTTACTCAAGTTTTAAACTGGGTTGAAATGCAAGATGACTTGAATAAATTAATAAAAATGAGGTCCAAGGCTTGTATAATCATAGATATTATTGTTAGTTATAGGTTGCTTGCCATAGCTTTATAAACGTAGCTTCAGGTTAACTCAGATTTTGCTGTGGAACTCTTGAATCTTCTACTTTACAAGACAACTCATTTATTGAGAATAAAGATTTTTCTGCTTCTGTTTTTTATTTCGTGTCCTTTGATTTGAAGTAATTATACAATTCTGTTAATGTCTTCAAAAGTTCGCCCTCACATTTCACAGCAGAAAAAACTAATACCTCAAATATATTTACTTATTCATTAGGTGACTACTGTCTTAGTTTAATTTCTGTGGCTTTTACATTTTTTTTCATATGTTGTCCCACAGAATGAATAAACTACTGATCAAGATGTTCTTTCAGATTTCTTATGTAAGTTTTTGTAGCCAATGAATTTTCTATTGGAGTGAGATATTCCATAACAAGTAAAGAAAATTGTTTGTTAAACTGTGAGTCACCGAAACATATTTTGTCAGTGTGACCTCTTTAGATGCGTTCATGCTGACAGTGAATTATGTGAAAAAGCTTCATGTTACTTTGTTTCTGTTCCTGAGGCTTTGTATCAAAAATGTATGGTTCTTTACTGCACAGTTTAGAATGAGAAATGCCTTTGTGATTCCTTTCTCTATTGTAGGGTACCTAGGTATTAATGAAGGATGTAATGCTAGTAACTCTGTTCTGATATTTTGCTTTTGATTTTTCTGAGTTGTATAATCAACATACAGCATGGCACTTAGAGACAACATACCTTAAGAAATGGCAGTGGTTAATAATTTCACTTTCACTGGCTGAGGATTGTTTTTGGTTGGGTTTTTTTGTTTCTTTTAATGCATGTATAATCCATGCTGATAATAATTTTCTTAACCAGTGGATCTAGAAATTATTTGTAGGCAGTTTGTTGTAGAGAATGTCTTCAGATCTCTGGCTGAATGGAAATTGTCTAACAAGTCAGTAGTGAGCTAAGTGTTGGGGTGATGGAATTTAAGAAAACTAAATCCACTGAACATTGTGAGAAGTGGAAGGATTTTATGATGACTTGTTTAGCGTGGGGTGGGAATTGGTAAACATGTTGTATAATATCACAAAGATGTTTGCATACTGCAGCATCTGCAGTATGAATGCATGTGTCTCTACTACTTTAGCATTAACTGTATTCTCTCCCTGTCTTTTTTTTTTTTTCCTTTTTAAAGGTTGCAACAAACTTTCTTGTAAGGATGTACCGGTATCATCACAAACAAGTCCTTTGTACCTTTCCATAACAGTAAAGTAATTGGATGTTTCAGTCAGCAGGTATTTCCCTGCCTCTTACAACTCCTCAGGATGGATATTTTTGAGATGCATCCAAGCAGTGTGTGGAATCCTTTGATTTGTGTTTGAGGTGTGAACCACGTCTGAAAGATCTGCTAAAAGGATAAGGAGGAACCTCTATGGGTAACCCTTGGCTGGAAGCAATTACTGGTCAACCATGGTAAAACTTGCCAACCCTCTTTATACGGAGTGGATTCTTGAAGCTATACAAAAAGTTAAAAAGCAAAAGCAAAGGCCTTCTGAAGAGAGAATATGTCATGCTGTTTGTGCTTCCCACGGATTAGATAAGAAGACTGTTTCGGAACAGTTGGAACTTAGTGTTCAAGATGGTTCGATTCTTAAAGTTACCAACAAAGGCCTTGCATCCTACAAGGACCCAGATAATCCTGGACGGTTTTCATCTGTTAAACCTGGCACTATTCCTAAATCTGTTAAGGGATCTAGAGGAGCTTGTAATGAGCTTCGTAATGTGGATTGGAATAAACTCTTGAGAAGAGCAATTGAAGGGCTTCAAGAACCAAATGGCTCCTCCCTGAAAAACATAGAGAAGTATTTGAGAAGTCAAAATGACCTAGCAAATATTTTCAACAATCCTGCCTTTCAGCAGAGGTTGCGTCTGGGGGCCAAACGTGCTGTGAACAATGGGAGATTACTGAAGGATGGACCTCAGTATAGAGTGAATTATGGCAGTTTGGAAAGCAAAGGAGCTCCAAAATACTCCAGCACTTTCCCAGCTTCTCTTCCACCTGTCAGCCTTCTACCCCATGAAAAAGACCAGGTAAACGTGAAAAATGAGAGCAAATATAGCAATGCAAAAATTATTCTTGTTGTTCCTTATTTTTGCATTAGGTAAATAAACAATGATTCCTCGTGTTCTTTATTTACCCATTTAAATGTATATAAGTGAGGATGCTTGTCAGAGATCCATGCAGAATCAATTCTGATAAAGGAATTTGACTTAGCTGCCTATGTCCTGCCATTCTGTGTTTGGATAGTTTGCTCTTTGGATTTTCAGTAGATAAACAGAGCAGCAGGGAAGAGTACAGCTGAATGCTCTCTTCTAGGTCTGAGACTGTTCTTTCTTGCCTGGCAGACTGGTGTTGCTGAAATCTGCAATGTGATTTGATTGTGGCATTTTACCTTCGTTTTATGTCTGGACATACTGATTTTCTTGTAGTTTGAATACCATCTGAAATACTACCAGTAGAACTGTTTATGTATAAGACTGTTAGGATTACTATTTTTAAAGATATTTGTATGTAGATACTTAGCTTTAAAACTACAGTTAATAGAAACTGGAATTAATATAAATATTCTAGGAATATAAGTGAAGGTTTCAGAGTGATAAATTGAGCTAAACTGCAGAATCCTCCTCCTGTTTCAGTTGTTTTGTTGGACTTCCTACATGGGTTTATTTTTGCTATTACTTGAGCCTTGTTTTCACATTAATTATTCACAGGGTTTAAGCCTTGAGGGACAAGGGGGTGTCAGTTAGTGTTTTGGTATGAAAGGATAGTGTCAAAGACATGTTTGTAGGCATTCTTTGATCATTCCCCATTTAGTTATGGTGAAGTGTGTTTTGAATTTTCAGTGTTCTTGGGGGGGCAAAAAAAGCTACCTGTTATACTTAACTTGGGTTACTTGGAATATTTGTAAGTTGGTGGTTTGTGGTGTTTGTGGTTTGTTTTTTTTCCCCTCAATTTTCAGTGGTAAAGTTTGGTGGCAGTTTTTTGGCATGGAATAACCCATACAACTTTGCTATTGTAGAGGTGCCATTAGTGTCTCCTGGAAACTGCATGATAGTTTTCACTCACCTTTTTCCTTCAGCTGATTGTAAAGTGCTGGAGGATAGAAAGTGTTTGTCTTACAAATATGTAGTGAAGTCTACAAGAACAGTTGTTTGTGGAACTTGAGAGGTGACAATACAAATGTTGGTAGCTGTAGGTTGATTTTTGTGAACTTCTCTATGAATAGATGTTAAATATGATTGCTTTTATTATGTGGACATCTATTTCTGTCAGATTTGACTTCTGATATCTGAAGGATGCATGGAACTTCACGCTCAATAATCAGAATGGAAGTTCAGAAGTGTTGCTTACTGTGCAATTACTGCTGTAGCCATACACTATAAAGATTTAATTACTTGTAGTAATAAAGCTGTCTGTTTAAGTAGTTTCAGAGATTCCTCTGTAATTCTGATACTTTAGTGGCATGAAAAATTTGAAGGCTGGAGTACTGAGCAACCAAAACAGTTTAATACTATGCTGTTTCACATGAATTCTGTGGAAACAAAAATCTCCCTTGTTAGACTACTTACTGGGACTGGCATCCCTTGCAAAGAATGTTAGTTGGGTCATGGTGCTGAAAAAGCCGTTACTGCCATATTAAAATAGTGGTATAAGGATGAATCTGTCTTTTAGAAGTTAGCCAAACAAATCTGTTCTCTAGCAAGTGCTTTGGCAAGAAATAAGCTTTCATTTGGGTGCCTCAATTAGCAGTGTGACTTGCATGTTTAAAAACTGTTCGGCATACACTTTTTCCTGGCAAAAATAGTTTTGATGTGAGGCTGGTGAATTGGTAGTTGCATATCAGTGTAGTGCACTGCTTAGTTGTACTAGTTGTGGCACAGATTACTGGGCAAATCTATATAGACTTGGTTTGGATATGGGATTTTTTCTGGTCTTCCAGCTGTCTGGCTTTAAATACACTTAAAGGACAGTTCTGAAAGTAACTGTAAATAGGTGTCTGTTACTGGGATGCAACTGCATGTTCATTTGAAATTGATGGTAATTTATGAATGAGCAGAACGGCACTGCAGGAAAACTACTGGGCTCTTTTTATTGGAAGTATGTATGTGGCAGTATGGGGCATGTCAAGATTATTTATTGAATTGTATACAATAAAATGTAGCCAACTGGCATCTCTGAGGAATGCTAGTCGTTAAAGAGATTGGTGTATTTTAAAGTTTCTTCAGCTGTTTATATACCTAGCACAAGTAAGAGCTGTTTTTTTGCTTGAGTGGCTCTCTTTGGGTTTTTTGTTTTCAAATACTAGAGATGAAGTTCAAGTATCTCTTCTGTTGACTTTCCTTGAGGAGAAGAAAGAACAGGAGGATGTGCAGAAATCTGTTTAGATAACTGTGGAAGTTTTGAGTAATCTTGAGTTTTTTAACGCATAACTAACATCTCCTCAGGATGAGGCAGTTTAAAAGATGTAGTGCATTAGAAGTGCATCAGGGCTTTCTCTTTGGCAATCTGAACTTTAACACTCATAGTACCAAATGCAGACTCTGAACTTTTCCTGGGTGAGTAGAAGGTGAGCATGCCTGTGCATGTTTCGTCTGTCGTTTTTGTTCTGGTGTGGGTTTCTTTGGTTTTTTTTCCTTCTCCACTTCCCCCCTTCCTGAAGGTGTCAGGGCGTCTAGTGCACTGAGGAGATGGATACAGTTGCAATGCAGTGCCACTGAAGTTAGTTTTGCAGACCTGGAGCCTTGACTGTATTATGGGGGTGTTGAGTGTTTTGCCTGCAATGAAATACTTAGGTGGAACAGGGAGGTGAAAGTGCTAAATTTTCCCCTTGGTGGTGACGATACGGAGCTGCTTTTCTTGTCTTCGTATCAGTTGGGTGATCCCATGAAACTAGATACAGTCCTCTCGTTTCATTCGATGTAGCAATAGCTGCAGTTAGTTACAGCAATATAGCTTGCATTGCCACGTTTCTTCTTGTTATGCTTCCTCCAGGCCTATAGATCTGTGTAAAAACGGTATGTTTCCTTCAAGTGTTACCCTAATTCTTCTGGACTTGGGCAAAGGTGTGCCAACTCTGAGTTACAGGAAGAGGAAGTATGCAGCACAGCTGCTTGACTCAACTCTTCCTCCACCCCTTTCCATTCTCTAGTGTGTGTGGTGTTGCATTTTTGCTTCTGTATGAAGAGATGCAAGCACAAGGCTCATAGGAAGGACAGATTCCATTGGAAGATAGTAGCTGTCATCAGCTGTACGGTGTCTAGGCTGTACATTGTATACAGTGTAATGAGTAGTATAAATTACATTTCAAAAGCACATCACAGTTATCCTAAGCATTCTGGTTAAATTAAGGTAGATGCTTACTTGATGTGGACAGGTAACTTGAATAAAATATTTCAAAATATGCCTATTTTAAAGTGTTAAACAGGTATGTTTAAGGTATGTTAAAGGAACTTTAACATACCTTTAACAGGAAGGTTAAAGTTCCTTTAAAGGAACTTTAACATCCTTTAAGGTATGTTAAAGGAACTGACCAGCCTCCAGCCAGAGGTGCAGCCTCCTTAACAATGAAGGGAAACTGAAAACAGTGGTGTCCTTTAGGATGAAGACATGTAATTTTTTTTTTCCTGCAAATAAAAAACAAAAACCATATACGCAAGAAAACGGAAAGAAGAGGAAATTTGTTGCTCAGTAATTTGATCTCCTGCACTTCACTATATTGCAGCACATAGTTAGTTTTAACAATTTAACTGCTCTTATGTGTTTTTCCTTATGTTCAGACTATCTTGCATGGGTATCTTCTCTCTTGCGCTTCACACCTTCTCTCACCCAGCATCTTCTGAAAAAGGATGTATGAGTGTGTTAATCAGAAAATGCAGTGTAAAAACTGATAACATAGTGGGAAAGGGTGTGAACAGAGAGAAAAATCAACCTGAACATGTCGAGTGATACTTAGCTCTTCCATAAGCTTTTGATGTGTTAAGATACACTTCAGGAAATGCAGCAGTAAAGTGGTATTTAAAAGTTATGGTGAGTCTTTAAGTGGCTGTTTAATTTATCTTCAGTGGTGTCAGTTGCAGAATGGCAATATTTGTGCTGTTTTCTGTGCTTGTGTGCTGTGTTGTTTCTTGTTTTCCTTGTCACTTGGAGGTTCTGCAGTTTGGGAACTACATGAAACCTATTAGGCCTTAGGAGTTAGCCATCTCCTGAGCACAAAAGCTGTGTGAATACAAACCCAAAGGAGCAGATATTTGTAGGCTGTAGACAGCTCTTTACTTATTTTTAAACATAACTTGAAAGGATAAATACTGCTTTAAAAGGTGAAGAGGCAATGGCCATTGTAACATTTTCAGAGGACTGTGGGAACGTGTAGTCTATCTCAGTAGTCACATCTTTGCTACGTTCAGCATAATTACTACTTGTAGGATTTAGAGTATACTCTGAAAGATGCAGTGCAAATTGAGATGACTTGATCCATACTGTGTTCTCTTGAACACTCTGTTGAACAGCTCAGCAACTGTATTAATAGTTGTTTCCATCTGAGTCTTGGCATGGAAAATTTTTATTAACCTCCCTTTCACTTCCAGTTTGTCTTTCTAAGCTGACTTTCATGCAAAAACAATCTTGTTTTATTTTTCATAATCTGAACTCCTGTCTAATTTTGTTTTCACTGGCCTACGTACATTTAGGTTTTCAAAGTGTAACTTGGCATGGGTTGAGTTTCAGTTTTCTGGTATGTAGCTTGTGCCAGTGCAGACACTGGGTGTTCCTCCTTCTGTCTTTCAGGCAAAGGGCCAATCTATAGAGAATTGCTTTTTTGGCATGCAGGCTCCTCCCTGCTCAGTTTTTCAGCTTCCTGCCTTCCTGTGGGTAGGCAACAAGCGAGTGTTGGCTGAGAATTTTTTTGCTTGCTCTACTTTGTTCCTTCTGGCCTCTAGACTTTCCACTGTGCAGAAACAGAAAAGTTAGGCAGAAGGGAAGTGCTACACAATGTATTTTACAGATTTACACATCAGAGGATATTTGTAATGCCTGACTTTGGATCTGGCTTTATGTGGAGTCTGAGCACCAAAATACGGTGATAGATAAGTTTCTGTAAGAGAGTGCCTGCAGTGCTACAGTTGAGGAGACTGTAGAAAAGGGTATAAAAAAAGAAATCTAGGCTTGACCTTTGACAGTCCACAAAATACTATTGTACAAAGACAACCTGTGTTTCTTTCCTCGTAACATTTTCATGGTGACAAAAGACTGAGGAATGTTAGCATTATTTGACGAACACTAACTCTTACATGTTTGTGCTTCTCATTATCTCAATTCACAAGATACCTTAATTTCTTGGAAGGGTGGCCTGCACCTCAGTGCCTGTACCTCTTGTCCTTGAAGTTCTGGGATGATTGTTAGGTGCTGCTACTCTCTTTCATTTCTCTGCTGTCCCTGTAGCTCCTGAAGTACCAACTCCATTTGTAAGCCAAGTGAACAGTTACAAATGGATCCTATTCACACTTGAGATACTGGAGCTTATCAGAAATTGAAGAATGACTTACCCCATCTTTTGAGCATTTAAAACAGAAGTGGAAAAGTCTTGTCATTCCATATCGTGGAGAAGCAGCTCATGTCACTGTAGATAGATATGTCAGGCTTTTTGGGCTTTTTTGTATTTTAAGATTCAGCACATTTGGATCAAAGAAGCATGCTTGTAAAAGTTTTCTTGAATTGCATGGTGGGAGGGAAATTAAGTTAGATTGGTCTGCTCCTTTGTAAGGTGGGGCAGGGGGGAGCTCGGGTTCTGAGTTCTGATGTCAGTGATTTAGTTTCAGCAAACAGGTCAGCTGTTTGCAGTTTCTGATAGAACTATTAAGGAAGACCCTACTCATCCTTTTTTTTCCAAGCTGAATATTTGGGAACATAGTTCTGCATGGTATGCTCATGATTCTTGTTTACTGCAAGGCATAATTCCAAACCTTATACTGCAAGCTGTTTAATCCTAAGGCCTGCTAAAATTTGATTCTCTTGGTAGTTACTCTTCAAAATTAACTTCTGTGATGTACTGTGGCGAGTCCTATATTGAAACTGACAGCAGTGAGTCAGTGAGTTAAAGAAATCTTGTGTAGTTCTAGCAGTTCTGTTTGCATTTGTTCATCTGTACTATTTTCTGTGAACTCTTCTGTCTTAACTGGGAGTGACATTTCATTCCTAAACTACAGTTAGAGGTTTTACTCTTCACATTTTTCCTCCAAGATTAATTTTTCTGTAACTACTCAGTTCATGGATATCTCCTTTGTCAAGATTCCTTCTAGCATACAGGAATAGCAGAAGCCTGCCTTGGATATAAGGGTAACACATTTGTTAGTGCTGTATCCTTACCTGCCTGAAGTGTCCTTTCCTCTTCTATTTACAATAATAGTGATAGTCTTGACTCTTGGGTGTTTTTCCTGTGGCAGTTGAAATGTGGTAACAATTCTATCCTATTTCTTGGTGTTGCAGGAACCGTATTATAGAACAGGTGATGAAAAGTCTTGATAACTTGCAGTTGAGTCTGTCTACTATTTTTTGACAGATGATTTTTTTATCAAGAAAGATCCCCAGGTGTAGATGAACTGCTAATCAATTGTAGTTTTCCAGTTTGGTGGTTGGAAATGGCAAAAGACTGTCACTTTTAAAAGAATTTCAATCTAGCATTGAGAAGAGAATTACTCAGTTGGTGTAAAAGTCTTCTTTACAACTTTGAATCCATTTATGGTCCTATTAGCACCTTCTTTAAAAGGACAACTCTCTTCTTTGTATTCAGGACTATATTTGCCTGGGTGTAAGGACAGACCCATAGTTCCTATGACTGTGAGGGCATGTTTTAAGTCAGGACACTAGACTTTCTGGAACCAAATGGTGGGGCTTGCTGTTGTTTACTGGAACAACACTCTTAGGACTCAGATTGTGGCTGTAGAATTTTGAGAATGATGCATGTCAACTCAGGCTTACAGATCCACTGCTGTTCTTTCTGGTTACCTGGTAAGAGACAGACTAACTATTAAATGAGTATGATTTCCTTCGGTTGCAAAATCACTTGTGTGTTTTTGTTGTTGTGTTTCCCTGTCTGCTTCTATGCCTCCTCACTGAGGGGAAATTATGACTGGTGTCACTTAGATGATTTTTTTTTTTTTTTTTTTGGTGTGGTTTGTGTGTGGGGTTTTTCTTTTTGCTTTTGGGTTGTGTGGGAGTTTTGTGTGGGTTTTTTTTCTTTTTTTTTCCCTCTCCAGCTTCTTGCAGAAGAGCTTGAAGTTTTGAATTTGCAGGCACAGCCAGCTGCCTTAGGATATGAATGATGTTAGATAATGAGAAGGTCCTTGGACAGGGGGGCAGCAGACTTGTAAACTGTCAACTCTCGTGTCTTGTCTCTGCAGTGATAGATACACATATGCAGGAACTTTTGGCTTTCTGAAGCCTTTTGGCTCCAGGGGCAAAGTCTCATTTATCTCCCCTTGCGGTTGTGGTGGTACAGCCCATCAGATACCAACTAATGCAGTACTAGGTGGAGCAGCCTTGAGACTTCTGGTCTTAATTACAAGCAGGACCTTGGCACAGCAGAAAAGCTGTGTATGATCTCAGCAAAGTTGTCTGGGAGGCATGGCTGATGTTTCTTCATCTAGGAAGAATCCTTAATAGAAGTAGGGGATAGCATAAGCTCTGATAAGTTTACCACACATTTTCCACATGCTCTCCAGCATTTAATTTGGTCACCAGTGGTGTTTTGAAGTTGTCTTCAATTTCAGAGCTCTGTTTTTTCCAAAATGGTGAAAATGACTGACTGTAGTCTTAGGAATTAATTTTTATGTAATGTCTATGTATCCATGGCAACATTAACTAGCGGTGTTTGCAGTTGGCTCAATAAGAGACAACTGTCAGTGGCAGCAGTGTTTCAGACATTGAGTAGACATTGTTCTTAACTAATGAATAAGCAGTTACAAGTAAAAGTTGAAAGGAGTATAGTCAAGATAAAATCATCATAGATGTGTAGAATTTTTTTATCTTTGTGTGGGACTGTTGTGTTAAAGCACCTCTTTCAGTACTGTCTATTGGGTGATTATAGTGAAGATGGAAACTGCTATTTCTTAGATGGCAAAAGAATGGGCGGTAACTGACACAAGTTGCAGCAAGGGAAATTCCAGATAGATGAAAGAGAAAATCCTTTCTCGTGAGGATGGAGAGTCATGGAACAGAGAATTGGAGTGACTGTGGAATCTCCATCCTCAGAGGTGGTCAGCGCTTGACTAGGCAACAACCTGAGCAACCTGGGTGAACATTTGAGTCCGGTCTTGTTTTGAGTGATAGGTTGGGATGCATAGCTGCAGAGGTTTCTCCCAGTCTAAAGTATTCCATTTCAACTTGAATTTAAAATTACTCTTCTAACTTTTGACTAATAAAACAGAAAGTATAGTTTCTTTATGTAAGACTATGATGATGAAGATTTGCAGACAGCTGCATCAAATAGCCAAAGTGTAAGCTAAAGAAGTTTCAAGAGGGATGGAAGCTTCACCTGGAAAAACATTGCTGGAGAATTCACAGGGTGTTTATTTTTTTGGTTTTTGTTGTTAAAGTTTCTTTCGTAAGTGCATTTTGCGTGTGTTGCTTTCAAAATAACAGAAATCAGGACATTCACTTTCTTGGGAGTCTCTGAAATCTGGAAATATAAAAACTTAAAGTCACTGAACATTTAGCTTTATATACCAGAGCCAGGAGGCTGGGTCTGAAGCCTGCTAGGCTTCATTTAAATTCCACCATTATGTTCTGTGGATACCTTATCTGGCGCTGCTTGGAGAACTGTTGTCCTTCATATTGATCTGTAAGAATGTGAGTAACGCCTAACTTACAAGTACTGTGGATGCACTAAAGGGCTTAGCATTAGTGGTTAATAAGCAGTAGTTAGCAAAGGGGTTATACAAAAATACAGGTAGAGTAATGAAAAAGACAACGTTTGATAAGCCTAAAAAAATTCTCAAGACCAAAATGATCTCTGTTATAATCACTGAACTTAATAGTAGTTAGTTAGCAAGTTCTATGCTTATAAAGGCTGTATCCTTCCCTTCTGTTCCTGATTGAAAAGATACTCAGCTTTCATTTCCTACTTTGTTCAGAGGACAAGAGAAAAAACACTAGCATACCTGCTGCAGGAGTCAGGTTAGCAAGAGTATCTTAGTGGTAGAGGGAGAGGACGGTGTATTGTCTCTTGCAAGTAAGTATTTGGTTATCATTCAGTTTATAAATACACACATGGAGGTTTATGTAATAAACAATGGGCTTATACATAAAAGTGGTATTTTCTCATCTGAATATTCTTGCTCTGCCTTGAACTGTCCAGCTGTCTTCTGTTCCCTCTTTATCTAGTTACGAAAACTGAATGTTACTGAAAACTTGTTAATGCTGTCTTACAAATATTAATGCATCTTTAATATTGGGAAATTGTATAGTAAACCCAATTGCTATTTATTTTTGCGTTTGGTACACACTCTGCTGATTTAGCAAAGCAGACTTTAATTCAGATGTTTCAGCTGTTTTCTGAAAGTCTAAGAATTATAGATAAACTAGTCAAGAAATGAGTAGAGAACCAATCACAGGGTAGATTCTCAAGTTAGATAGCAGCACATGCTAAATGCATACAGAATGGTCTGTTACTGTGCTTGTATATACATATGTTTAACTACATGAGAAAGTATGGGAGCTCATAGTGTCTTAGAAACCAGTGACTTGTTCTTCTGTGGCCATTTTAACAAATACCTCTTGTTGGGTCACTTGACATGCAAAGATATTTTACCCTACATAAAACATGGAATGCAGTACCTGTTTAAAAAAAAAAAAAGAAAAAGAAAAATCCTGGCTTTAGCTAGTCCTTCTGCTTTACATTAATAGAAAACTATTCAAGAACTAGGCATCTGAAAGCATGAGTTCTGTTCTGGGCTTTGCCACTTGGAATTTATGTGGGGATGGGCAGTTGTTTTCACTTCATGCATTTGTGCACTATGTTTTAAAAACCAATGAGTAGCTGCTCATCTTGCAGACATGTTTTCAGCTTTTAGAGAGTTAGTCTCTTTCGGATCTGAACATGAGATAGATGGTAGGAGTCTTTTATTTGGAATAATAAACCACTGGAGGAATCTTCCTCTGTGTTCCCAACTTACTGTACCACTCTGAATTCAAGATGGTACCTCAATTCTGCCTGTGAATTTAAGGAAATAATTGCGGCTCAGGATTGACAGATTTTGTTTTGTGTCTGCTAGAAGGTACTAATGGTGGCAGAGGGATGTAGTGAAATTTTATTTGATACCACTTTTTCTCATGGATATCTCTGGTTTCAGTAAGACTTAACCCTAACTAACATGTTTATTAGGCACCTTCAGCCTGTTACGGGGAAGGTATTGATAACTTTCAGAGTTAGACTAGAAATAAAACTATTTATCTGTTTTTATGTTAATAAACCTGCTGGACTTGACTTTGAGAAAATTACCTAGACAGCTGGCAGTTCTATTCTTAAGAAAACAGAAGCTGGATCTTCAGGCTTCATTGTATGAACATGCCATGTTTAATTTTCTGTATGTAGTTCTAAACGGAACTGCCCACAATCAGCTAACATGAAACTGAATCTTAATGATTTATATTGTTTCTTTTTCAGTGTTGTGTTTTGGTGTATTTTGTAGGGACCTTTGAAAGATTTGATTTCTTGAGAAGAGCTACTAATATAGCTAATTTTTTTATATATATGTCTACTAATATAACTAATATTTCCTGATCTCTGGTGGTAAAATTCTAATTTGCTTGATGTTTTGCTATTACAAGTGATTTTTGCTAAAATAAGTGATTTTTAAATTTTCTTAGGAGTTTTATATGGAATTTACTTGTAGAGCTTGATGCCTTAAAATTTTCTATTTTAACTTAAGAGTTAGTTAAGGTATATGTATCTTAGTGTTTTTAATTGGAAAAGAGAACAAAAGGAACTTTCTTACCCCTGTGTAGCAGGGAAGGGAATCCTAAAATAGTTTTACTAGCTAAAGTAGTTTTAGCCTTGAATCTTATTGTGCTTTTCCTCTCAAAAATATTTATCTTAGTTTTTATCAGACTTGTCTCTTACCGTTCAATTTCTGACAACAGCCTTAATAGCCAGTTCTTTCCTTTTCCCACAACACATGCATTTTGTTTACTTCACTGTTACTGATACCATTGTGAGGCCAGCAGCTTTAAATAAGGTTACCTTTTGTCTTTTATATGCATGGCTATAATGAATCCCATTGTTACTGCTTTCTTAATACATGACAAGTTGACTTTTTTCTTCTTTTTAAGTATGTATTTAATAGATTTTACCAATTAGAGTAGACATCTGTTTGGAGATCAGTGGCAATCAAAATCACTTATGAAGAAATTGTTGGCTCATGATGCATCTAAAATATTTCTGGAAACTCGGCTTCTTTTAGCTGTTGCTAAGAGATAAATTTTCATTGACATGAGGGATGTGAGGACATGTCAGCATGCTACCAGTTGTTTTATAGGCAGTTAGCTCTGCCGCCTTGCAGATGGTTGGAAAACTCTTCGTAGTGGGTAAATGTGTGCTGATTATCTCACTGAATTAAGGTAACCTTTTGTCATTCATTGAATTCTGCAGACCAGGCACCGAGCAGCTGCTGTGCTGTTGAATTCTGGATTTAGTGAACACAAAGACTATTCTAAAAGGTATTTAGTCCTGTTCCAGGTACTGAGAATTGGACCACTAAGAATTTTTTTTAATTTAATACTACCTTCAGTGTGTTAGTAATCAGGGCAATCCAATAAGATATTATCCTCACCATTTTGAGTAAACTGTATTTTTCCAACTTTGTCACCACAACTTTGGAAGTAGGTCAGAAAGAGATTACAAAGAGCTGTTGTTTTTTCCTCCCTCCTACTTCTCTCCCTCAGCCTTTCTTAAAGTGGTGCAAAGGGAAGTAACTCTTGTTTCTGTCTGCTTTTCGTATTATTAAAATTTTGGGTTGGTGCTTGGTTGTTTTTGTTGTTGTTGTGTGTGGGGTTTTTTGTTTGTTTTGTTTTGGTGGGGTTTTCTGGTGGTGTTTTTGTGTGTGTGTGTGTTTTCCTCCCAGGAAGTCTGATTTTATAGTAGCTCATGTGGCAAATATCACTTAAAACTAGTTCATAGTTTATTGATGAGACTTGCCTCAAAAACAGTTTAAGGAATCTGACAATTATGAAGTTCATAAATACATCTGTTTATTTTGGATTACAATTCTGAGTGCACCTCATCTATTGGGGGTATATTTAAAGGTGATAGTTCACTGTCACATTAAAAATTGCCTGTAAACTTATTTCCCCACTGTTTTGAAAACAAATCAGTAGGCACAATTAGGTTTTCTAGTAGGTTGCTTTTATTAAAGACTGTTTTCAAGATTTAAATATTTCATTTCTAGAACAATTTTAGAAAGAGGTTGGGGAAAGAGTTGGAGCATTCCCCAGGTACAGCTTAAATTATTTGGATTGCAGAAAGTGAAAACACTTTTGGATTGTTAGACAGTGTTTACAGACTTACGAAAAACAGTTAAGGTCTTAGATCAGTATAGTTTTGTCCAAGAAAATTCTGTTTTGTAAGGAACTGAAAGGTGGGATTTTTGAGAATAAGTCTATCGCTTCAGAAATACAAAGGATAAAATAGAACTAGAATAGTTGCTATTACAATACCTTATATATAAAGGGCATACTTGTATTACTGTGCTGTACAGAAGGGGGTAATAGACTCTCTTCTGTAACATAGTAATGGATTGAGGATTTAAGGGATCTTCCACAGAGCTGCTTTCTCAAGGCATCATGGTCCTCTCAGTGAGATTTAGAAATAGATTGGAAGTAACTGTGTTTGTTATTACAGTACCTCTTTTCCAGGATCAGAGGTAAAGAGAAGGCGGCTAAGAGTTTAAGTGTCTTATGTTTAAGGGTCACCGTCTAATGCACCTTATAGGAGAAGGTGTTTCTGAGATCCAGTTTAGATTTATCTTCCCTGCCCTGCTTAAATGTAACTTTGGCTTCATTCTTGAAAGTGGGTGGGTGGGTGTTTGTGGTGGTGTTTTTTTTTTTTTCCAAGTATATAATGTTTTTAATGGGTTCTTACGTTTCCTTCCAATCCAAATCATATGTACTAATTAGACTTCTGCCAGTAAATAGATAGCCATCTTCCATGCAGTTTCAAGAAATATGTTGGGCAGTTTCTGCTGAAACCACATTGTTCAAACACTAGACAGTCTATTTTGATGTCAGGATTATAATGAAAAAGCTGATTAAAAATCAGTATTTCAAGTATAGAATTTAGAAATTAATCTATTTAAGTTGAATGCATTTTATTTGTTACATTAAACTATAGTAAGATGGGCATATGATATTCTGAAGAAATCCTTGCAGGAAGCCTGGAAGTTAAAATGTTTTCCCTGCTGTAAAAATACCATAGTCCAATGATACGTCTTTCATATTATGGAAAAAGGAAGTGGCTTCATATTTATTTGGTTATCCTCAGGATATTTTTGCCCTAATAATCAAATTAGTTTCCATTTTTGAATACAGTGTTAACACTTAGGTGGAATGCATTCCATCATAAATGACTGTTTGAAATAGCTTCTCAGACTGCAGAAACCACTTTTCTCTTGTACCTAGTAGAATTTTTATAGATTTTTTTTTTTTCTTTCCTCTTCTAGTTTACTGAAATGCTGACATCTAACTCCCGTACATTTCCAAGAACTCCTCTCCACTTCTGTTAGATGCTTAACAGGCTTCTTTTGTGACCTGGTTCATGTTTTGGAAGTGAATCATGTTCATAGGGTATAAAAATCTGAGATGCCGTCATAGAGGAATAGCTTTAAAAATTGGTCTGCTTAGCATCTGTGTGATTGCCCCAATGTTAAAGCTAACTGTTGCATAATAGTGTATATTAAAATAAAGTCTTTAATCTCTAGCATTTTCTAGAATATATTGGGTGACTAAGCTAAACTGATTATTAATACTTTCTTCAGGCAAACCGGACCAAAATATAACAGCTTGTGCCGTGGTACCTCTCAGTTGTGAGGGACTTTGGCCTCATTGGCGACAAGGATGAAGGTATGCAGGCTGCATGAGAACTTCGAAAGCACCAGCTTCTAGTATCAGTTCAAAGTGGCAGTTTATGGCACAGCCTTGGTTACAGCATTGTTGTTTCTCGGGGGTGCTATAATGTGGCCAAAAATAGCACAGATAAGTAAGCATTGTGTGTACTTGTTACAACTAGGGAAGCTTTACTTGGTTGTGTGATCTATCAGTCTCACTCACCTCAGGTCTTTTTAAGACCTGTGGTAAAGGTGCTTGCATTTGGGTAGCTTTTTAATAAAATATTGCAAAATGCTACAGTTGGAGAGAAAAGCCTGACTTCTTAATATTAAATTTAAACAGCTTTCTGGGAAGGAGTTTCACCAGGAGGATGTACTGCAGGGAATATTGTATATTACTGTATTATATCACTCTTTATTGAAAACAGGCTGTTAGACTATAAAGCCAGTAAGAGAGGGCAATTACGTTCTTAATTGTGGCTGATATTAGTAGAGCTACAGTGACAAATGTTTTGATATAAACAAAACAGCAGCAGGGAAGCATGACTTAGAACTGCATTTCAAACTAAGATGGCAGCTATTGCTTGTAAAGAGTGATATGAGTGTGTGTTTATTCTCCTGTAGTCTGTTGATATGTTGACTTTTATATAGAAGTAAAAATACCTTTTTTGCTAAGAGTTTAAGTAGTGCTCTGAGAAAGTAATGTTTATATTTTATTTGCAGTTTTAACTCATTTGTATTCACAAAACAGTAAATAGTCTAAAAAACCCATTTTTCTTAGTAGATCTATTGAATTTCATCACAAGTCTCTTTGATACAGCTTATACTTGCTGTCAGTAAGTTTTATTACCACAGAAGACAGGTTTTGTATGTCTGGCTTTCTGTTTCCTAGGTGTGGGGTTCCAATTACTTTCCAGGCTTTCCCAAGAGCAGCATAATCTAGAACAGATAACCCGCTTAGTGAAAACAATAGCAAAACATAGGTGATTATGATGTTGTTTTTAAAAGATGCTTTTTGTGCTGACTTCAGAAGTGCATGGAAGACATTTTTTTGAGACTGGTGGTTGTTTTTTAGCCTCCTCAGTGTAAAGGTTGAAAAAATACCTGATTAGCAGCTTCCATGGAGGTACTAAGAAGTGTCCTGGTATGAACGTGGGAGGTAGTAACGTATAATCTATATAAAACCTGTTCACGCTACGTACAGTTCAACTAGATTCTCAGGGTTCTTTTGCCCAAATTACAGTTTGTATTAAGACTCTATACTTCTGAGGTGCTGTCACTTTGAATGCCTTTTCTGAGTGCTAATTAGGAAGTCACTAATACAAGTGGCACAAACGATAGATGAGGCCCAAATACTCTGTCCAAGATGTACAGATACATTCTTTCTTTTCTGAATTTGTGGCTACTTCAGAAACTTCAAGCTGAGCAGTGTTCATTTCTTTGTACAGTCACTCTGGAATTTTTCCCATGAGGGGACTTTAACTGATAAGATCTTAACGTGGGTTTTGTGGTTTCACTACTCATAATTAGGGGAAGGAAAAAGGCAACTATGATGCGAGTTTACCATTGTGGTATAGGACACGGTATAGTTCATGCTGTTTCCTGTCATGTCATAATCTTTATTTAAAGTTCTTTTGCAGAGTTAAATATTTAAAATATTTAGCTTAAAATAATTTTGGGAAATGGGAAACATACATGGTAAGTGTTGGACTGTTCATCTGCTGAAGGAAGGAAAAAAAACCAACCCTATCTTTTTTACCTTTCTGTTTCATTGGCACTAGCTTCTCCCACCTGCCTACCTGCCTTCTACCATCAGTTCATACAGCTTAAAAAAAAAAATAGCTGGCTTGAGGGCCCTGACTGCAATGTATGTATTTCTTGACTAGAGTAGAATTGACTAGAAAATGCAGGCTTAAGGCAGTGCTTAAGTTTCCAAAGCCTTGGAAAGGGACTGACGAGTCTTGTCTATGGTGTGTTGTGCTGCAAGTCTGCAGTCATAGTAGCACAGGTGAAACTTTAGAATAGGGCTATCTCGCTTGAGCTCTTGAGCTAACACACTTGTATAACTGGATTAAAATAATCTTTCTTTGATTGTGTATTATAACAATGGATTAAATTGTGACTAGTTAAATAGATAATCCATTAGAGTAGAATCCAAGACCAAATTAATGCAGTTAAGATACCTTTTTAGAGCCTAATGCTTAATTATTCTGACTCGAGAGAAGATTCTGTCTTGAGAGGTGTCATGCAGATATTTTATTTGAGAGTGCTGTTCTGTGAGCAAATAAAAAAAGATGGAATTTTGTTAATAGAACATTACTCAGAATTGAGTAGCCTGATTTATCCTGCAGAAGCGCTTCTGTAATGCTGTAGTTTGTTTCTGTTTGACATCTGAAATAATTAACCTGATTTAAGAAGCTCCTAACCCTTGTCCAGGATATATCAAGTTATAAAGTAATGTTTCCTTACAGAGGAGCAAGCTGTTATCCTCAGCTTTATCTATATATGATCTTAACTAATGTATGCTGGTAACTAACGTGGAATTCGTTTTGTGGTCACTGATCAGAGGAATCTGAAGAATAACCTCACTAGCTGCCTTATCCATGTCTAAAGAATAAATTTCTCTTAAGGTGATCTTGTTTGAATTTGTGTCTTGAACACAAATATTCAAATCTTTTTAACAGAATGCTAAAAACTTCCCGTTTTGTGCCTAACATTCCACCACAAAGGTCAGTTTCTTCCTCAAAAGTTAGAGCATATTGAAATTGTAATGCAAAATAATTAAAATGCTATTCTTCTGCTGCAAGGCTTTGCTGTGGATTTGCTTTTGTATTTGTAGCGGATTAACACAATTATGTGTCATGACTGATGAATGGTAAAGTAATTTATGTTAAATGATAAAACATTGTAAGAAAAGAATGCCATGCCACAGAGCTCAGTTACAGTGCTGTGCTGTTATATCATGTGGCCATCCTATAGATTTGGGTGAGGTGTCTGCCTTGATTTTTGAAGACTTCCTGAATTTGGTCAGTAGAGACTTTTATGTGCAGGATCCATAGTAATCTTGAGTGTTGCCATCCTTTTATGGGATAAAAACCTGGAGTATCTTTACTGGTGTAAAGCAGGAATGCCAAATCAAAAATGAATTGCGGTGTACAGGTTTTGAGGCGGAATCTTCCCGTGTTCTCTCGCTTTTCACTTTCCCCATGGATTATACAGCTTCATTTGAATGATGCTTCAGACGATACAACCATACCAGCAGATGCTCGAGACACCTCTTCAACGTCATCAGTACTGATGGGCACCTACCTGTGGAAACTTCCAGAGATGTTTGGCTAGTATGTTATAGTTGATAAAATAATGTTCTGTCTGGGCGAAAATGTCCTGAATGCTAGCAGGTTTTTCTGTGCTGGCTGTCAGGATTGACAAGTGGCGCATGTTAAAAGTGCAACAACTAAAAGACAGAATCTTTTGCCTCCTAACAGGAAGCTGATTTGTTGCTCTTTGTTGTATTTTTTTGTTGTTGTTCCTAGTAATACAAAATAAAATACTTTAAAGTGTCTGAAATTCCAAGCCATTGTGAATATACCTGATGTGAAAACAGTATTAACACAACCCTAGAAGTCTATAACAAAAATCTGTATTTTGCAGTTACAGGTATTGTCCTTTAAATTCCAAGCAAGATGCAAAGAAACCATAAAAGGAGTGTTATTTACTTCCATGCTATAAAACCAAGGGTGGAAGTGAGTGGGACACCATAATACCTTCCTGTGAAAGTTGTCTTCCATATGTATGCACAGCAGTATACAAACTGTTAGGTTTCAAAAAGCATGCTTTCCTCATTGCTTTTTGCTTTGTAGGGCTAGAGGGTACTGTACAGTACAGTTGCAGGCTGTACTACTGTTTTCTACTACTGTTTTTTCCTTTGATTCATTGAAGACCATCTGTTGAGGGCCAATAAGAAAGGGTTTCTTAGCTTTCAGACTTTCAGACCCTTTATGCTAAACAACATACAGGTATTTTCTCAGATGTTCTTCTTGTTGGAGATGAAGGTTTTGCAGAAGTAGATGGAAACATCTTAAGATTCCTCATGGCTATTTGAAATTAAATACTTACTGAATTGTCCATTGTCTTCCAAATCTATGCTACAGGGGATTGCCGTTTCAAGCTGTTTGGGTAGAAGAAATCCTAAGAACATGCATTCCAGGTTTTCCTAGAAGGATTTAGGAGGGTTTAGCATGTTGGTCAGTAACTGAGGTTTGAATCAGCTAGAACACTTCCTGCTCCCTGTTAAGTCCAGGAGGGTATCTGGCATGGCTGGACCTGCAGAACTTGTATCTGCATTTCACTGCTGTAATCAGAAGTAAATGTATTAATTTCTAGTACTGGAGGTAAATGAATCTCAATGTGCTTCTCTGTCTTTAAGTAATGAGCCTAATCTATTGCAGTAAAAGCATTACCAGTCAATGAATGTGGTACTTTAAGTAATTCTGTGGTTTAAATCTAATTACTGTACAGTGCTTTTTAAATCAAACTTCTGCTGGCTGCAGGGCAAAGCATCTTAAGCGTTGTCAAACTTAAACTGTACATTATGTGGAATTATTTTAAGAGTGATAACTATGATCCCGTCTTGTGCAATGTGTTCTATATTTACAAGAGAAGAATTGCAGCTGTTGAAGTTGGTCAATTATATAGGAAATAATGGGATTGACTGTACTGAGATGCCAGAAAATAATTGAGTTTGTAAATGAGAGCTGAACTCATTAGTCTGTGACATCATACAGTGAATGCAAGGTTTTAATGATAAACTAGGTACTAATTATGAAGCTTTTTCTATGCTACAAATCAGCTAATTTATAAGCTGCCGGTACCTGAAGAAGGAAGCCTCTTAGGGCCAGAGGCTTGTGTATTATAACATATATATTGGCTTGATAAAAGCTGTATTGCATTATCTGTCCAATTTAACCAAAAATTATTTTTCTTATAATTTAACTGTAAATCTCAAGAGGAGAAAACTGTAGGAGTGTGATTTTACATTCTCATGCCACTTGGCAGTAGTGATTCAGGGATTGATGCAAATAATTGTTTGAAGCAACTTCCAGGGAAGAGAATTTTTTTCTTCTGAGAAGTGACTTCTGTGTGCCTTGGAGTACTCTATTTTTACATATATCTTCTTTATATATCCATATACATTTGTGTATGAATATGTTTTATTTGTATCATCCTCACTTATACAATGATTTACCAACCTTACTGTCTTGTCAAGACTGACAGATTTTGATTTTAAAAATAGAAAAATAGGGTGCAAGATTCGGTGAGGATTGAAGGCAAAATGGAAGACTACAGAGAATTAAAGAAAGGTGAGAGAGGAAAATACTGTGTACTGTTAACTTTGTAATGGCGATGTTTATCATCGAGAGCAGCTTCCTTTCTGCAAGTGCTGACAGCCATTCAGCAGCATTGAAGTTTTTTCACTTGTCTTCTCAAGTTAGTTGAGTAACTTGGTGATAGCTGCAGCCAGCCGCAGATGCTTGGGCCAAAAGATGTAGGATTGCTGTAACAAATGGCATGGCACCATGTCCCACTGCAATAAACCATGCTTTTTTGATGGCCTTCTGAAATCACTAGCAAAAATTGTGCTGGAACTTGTAGTGTCAGTGTGTTCCTCACCTGTGAGATAATTTTTATGCAAAAGTCATGTGAGGGTTGGGAGAAACTCAGTAGGACAGCCATTCAGGTGATTATGGATGCTTCTTTTTGTCATAAGGACTTATGGAATGGTCTTTGCACTATCACATTTCCTTAGTGCTTGTTTATGGAATAAGTGGTAGTCACCTGAACATCATTTAAATAACTCTCTGATGTCTGTTTTTGGAGGTGGGTGAGACTTTTTAGGTACTTGAATCCCAATTCGGAACTCGGAGCCACAAAAATTATACCAGACTATACCTTATGGAGAGTTATAGGTTATGAAGAAGACAAAGCAGTTATGTCCTTCCCTCTTTTTTTTTTTCTTTTGGTCTAGTATTCATAATTTCTGAAGCTACGTGTTTAACCAGAGCACATTAAGTATTCTGCTGGTTGAAGTCATAGACAATTAGCTGATGTTCTGTGCATGCTCTCTGAGAACTTTCAGAGTTGTCATCGTCTCAGTGCCTACCTGTGATGCTTCACTGAAATCTTCAGATAACATGTAAAGATCATAAATAACCAGATCTGATCATCAGCTTACTAACCGCTGCTTTTCCTTCACCTTCAAATTGATTTTTTCCAATAAGGCTTTGCATTCACTGAATTTTCCCTATTGCAAAATTAAGTCCTGAGAGATTTTTATATTTCTTGCAGAGCTGGTTCTGTGGTTTTCTGGTCCATCTTAAGGACCTGAGATTCCAAACCTAATCTGCTGTCAGTAGACCTTCTCCTGCCATCTTGGCATGTTGACAGCCAGCCTTCATTATGTTCATAAGAATCAGAACTCTACATTGCTCGAAGGTAGTGCTGTTGCTGCTGATGTGCAAATGGCATGGAGGAGCCAATGACCTTTCTGTTCTACTTACTCCCCTCCTCTTGCAGTAGTAAAGCTGTAAGGTGGCGTCTCTGCCTTCAAGCTATAAAAAAGCAGTTTGCTATTTCGTAGACTGCTTTTCAGACTACTCCTGGTGAAAACCGTGCTATAAAGCTACAAGGATCAGGATGTACTTTAGAGGAGATTCTGCCCACTGGCATATTTTCTAGCACCTCTCTCTGTTACTTGTGGTGTCCTGTATCTTGTTCTGTATTTTCTCATGCAGAGTAGTTTCATTGCCTGCATGTAGTAGTAACTGGGATTGGTTTGAAAGCAGCATGACTAAATAGCTTTGGATGGTAGCAGTTCTTTGTTTTGAAGAAAGGGAGAACCTTTTCATAAGGGCTTAGGGTGAGTGGGAATTTTTGGGTTTTTTAATTGCTAAGAATACTGTTGTATTTCATGCTAAGTTATCCCCTTTTCCTTCCCGCCCCAGTCTAACATGTGACTGCTATTTACAACTCAGTTGTAGTGTAGGTATTGTATTCTATCTCGTAGTAAGGCCTGAAATTGCATGGGTGCATGTTTCCATTTCCAAAAGAGAGGATGTGGAAGCATAAACTATGTGTAGTGAAAGCAGGGAGGATGGGACACAACACAGCATTGTCTTGGGAAGAATAAAAACTTAACTTGCAAACTTGTCCACTTCTTGAAATCACATCAAAGATTTATTCTCTTTGAAATAGATGGTGTGTGTGTACTCTGAGAAAATATAAATCTTCACTGGGTATATCAGTTTACTCACATCATCTAGGATTTTGCTTGAGTGCCTAGCTGAGACCAAGCAGTCCCTTTGTGTAAAGTGTAATGCCTGTCTTGTCTCTTAAACTACAGCAGAGCAGAAAGGTAAATATGTGTGGAAGTGATTAATATTATGCTCTTGAGTTACTGCATATGTCTTTAAGCACATTTTTTTAGTGTAACTATCTCTGTTTGCCAGAGATTTTTCATACTGCATAATGCAGGCATCAGGGCTAATGTTATGATATGCAGTGACTGTCATGCCCTGTCCTGGGAGAGATTGGGGTAAAGACTTCAAGCTGGAGACACACCCAGACTGCTGAACTGTTCAGTGTGTCTTGGCAGGTACATATGGAGCTGTGATTACTGACACCTTTTGCAGAGTTGCTGCTGCTTTTGAATTCATGTAGAGAGGAGTGCTGGTATAGTTCTTAGCTGGATCTGTCACTTCGGTGCAGTCAGTTGGCTCTGCACAAGTTTCCCTAGCCCGTGGATGTGATGTCTCCCAAAGTGGCTTTGCACAAGCAACCTGTTGCTGCTGTTGGTTTCCAAGCCAACTAAATCTGGGAGCCACAATGCTAAAACACATCTGTGTTAGAAGAATTAAACACAGCTCTTAAAACAGGGAGCTGGGAGGTTATCATAATAGCTTCTAGACGCTTTATTCTGGTGGCCTCCCTGCTATTTGTCAATAGGAGTTTCTGTGGTCAGAAAAAAAAGAAGAGTGTATCTGTGCCTCAAGAAAACGTATTGAAAGCAAATAGATGATTTATGTTTGCTTTTGCTTAGATCAAATGTAAAAGCCTTTATTGTGTTACGTATTAATGATCTTGGTTTGTTTGGGTTACTCTATAATGCACAATTGTTTTAAAGGAAATGAATCTTTTTTGACTTTGTTCAAATACTCTATGCTTAATGAAAGGCAGTTTGAACTGGTTCTGGTTTAATGAGGCCCGCTTCTATCAAATTTACTGCTTTAAACCCAACTACAAATAAAGTGAATTAAAGACCAAATTATTTCAATATAGATGTGCATTGAGCCAGAGTGTTGTTATAATTAATTTCCTCAAGTGTTTAATTCCCAGTAGGTTTTTGTGTCAACAGCCAAAAAGGAATTTATTGACTTTACATTAAGCATAGTTTGGTCTAGTTGATTATATTATTCAAGTGTGAATTAGTGGGTGGTAGAAGACTGTGTTGTATTGGAATTTTATTTTGTCTTAAGCAAATTGTCTCATGCCTTATTAACTACCAGTGCTTAAAATGTATAGTTCTGATTCTTGGAATAGATCCGAGGGCATTCAGAAGTGTTTCTAGTGGGTTTCTCATACTCATTATGTAAGAACATCTCTATTCAAGCAGTGTTTTCCCCCTGCCCTAAGAGTGTGCTGTTAAGACTGCATAGTAAGTTTGAATGTCTTGTGGCAAATTCGCCAGTTTTGTTTTTTTTTTACTTTATTTTACAAGTGATAAGATGTTTAGGTTCAGTTCCAGTGTGTGCAAATTTACAAACAGTTTTCTCATCTGGGGTAAGCATAGTTTAGACAGAGAACTCTTCCCATTGCTTCCCTTCCAAGTCTTGTCTTACACATCTGTTGCTCTAAATAGATGACTTTCATTTGTCTCTGTGCATTTTATGGATTGCAGTCAGGGAACATGATTTGACTAATGTCTTCTGTCTCAGGCAAAGATAATGCTAGAGGAGTATCTGTTTTTTCGGTTGTGTTTTAACGGGCAGCAGATGCCATGTGGAGTAGTTGATACAGTGTATGTGTCATTGTCAAAGAGGTTGTATCCTCAAACGCATTCTCTTCTCCCCTATCCTAATATAGCATCAAAGTATCATTAGAAGTGGTAAGTGTTGAAATAGATGATCCCGATAGACTTTTTTATGTTTCAATTAAAAATTGTGCTATGCAAATTTAAAAAAAAAAAAGGCAGATTTCTAGTTGGACATGACAGCCCTCCAGTTTGAAAAATAATTACTGTTGGATCAAACTTTCTGTTCCATGTCTGTTATCAAGTTATCCATCAAAGAAAATGAGATGAGTGATTAAAAGGTTCAGATCAAAGGCAACTGATTTAGCTTCACTGGAGGCGCCCATCTTTTAATTTAAAATGTATCTATGTCTAACTGATTACCTCTCACATTTATAAAGAAATATTGACATCCTGCTAAAGTATGCAATGACCTCACTTCTAGCTGAGTTGTGTAGATTTCACTGCAGGCTCTCTGAAAGCATTGATATTCCTGTAACCTTTTGAGGCAAGATATGTGTTTAGTGTATTAATGAGCTGGTTGAAGTGATGTACAGTAATTTCATCCTTGGGTAAAAACAGATGTGAAAGATTTTGTTTTAATATTTAATCAAGCTCAAAGCCTCTGTTGGCTTGTTTAAGTTGACCTGACAGCATTATACCTGGAAACACTTTGAATTAAACCCTGAGTGCTTGACCTTGTTCAAACAGTTGTAATTTAATAAGGCTGCTGTCTTTGTGGAGATAGTGCGGCTAATGGGCAAATCCTTTCTTGGCCAGGATTGCTTTTTATTGCAGTGGAAAAAACTTCCTATCTGCTCTTAAGAAGATTTTAATCAGATGAAGTAATAAAAATGAAATAAATAGCAAAAGAAGTTTTGTGTGATGGTTGCTAGTTGTAGATTATAGTTAAAGAAGGGATTCCAGAAGATACATGCTTTCTTCAAATTCTTCCATCATTCTCTTGTGACAGGTCCCTGGCAATCACTGTACATCACAAGTTCACCTCTTGCCAGAACTTTTCTTAGAGTTAGGAAGCTATTTCTCAAGTGGTATATGTTGGTTTGGCCTCAGTAAAGTCAGCAGAGCTTGCATCAGTTTAAGGCTTTATACTTTTCCCTGCTTATGCCTGCAAAAATGTTTCTAAACTTTGGCATGTTTCTCAAAACAGTGGGACACAAGTGCTTGAATGTTTGAGCAAGTGTCACTGTATTAGTTAAGCTTTTGGGAAATGAGGTGGCAGTGGAGTAGAAGAAAGATAATCAGTGAGCATCAAAGTAGGTTTCAGCGTGGTATCTGGAGTCTAAATGAAGCAGGCTATTGAGAGAGCGGTGCTGGGACAGAGGAGCTTTCTCACTCATTAAATTTAATCACCAAGCTAGGAATGAAATGAGACACACAAAATTGTCCATCTTTATTCTGCTAAATATGATTTTTGCATATACTAAAAATTTGGTCATTTTTTCTGATCTCGTTTTTCCAAAGGAATTGGACCTGTATGTCAGTTCAAATTCTGCAGCAACATTTAGCTCAAACATGGGGAAATACTTTCTGTAGTGGGCATGTACATGGGTTCCCCCTGACATGTTTTCTGCTTTGTTTACACTTCCACTGAGTTTTGTGTGTTGTATTTTTAAAGTATATCTAGTAATGTTCTCAAATCACTTTAAAAAAATTAAAAAAAAAACAAAACTATGTGCAGTCTGAGTAAAACTTGAGATAGATTCTATGTACAGGTTGAGCATTGCCTAGAGAAGACTTAAAGTTTGGATAGAGAAGAAAGGAGACAAATGACAAAGAACTGCTAGTTAACAGGAAAAATGGAAGAAATTGAAGTACAGAAATTTAGATGGTTACAACATGAGGATCCATATCTTTCTAATTCTGTGCATATATTCAAAGGCTTAATAAAATTTTGTCAGACTTTTTAAAGATTGACTGTGCAGAACTCTGCTTCTGTTAAAATTTGCCATCAGATCTGCTATTTTTTTGGCAGGTTGTTGGACTGTCTTGCTTCCCTAGGTTAAACATGTGTGTTAGTAGTTCTAGAGGCTACGTAGTTTAAAAAACAATAGTAAAATAAGAATTCATTTGAAATAATTTTCATTCTAAAATCTAGCAATGGTTAATTATACTACAGTGTTACTGTAAAACATCATATGGTTGTTGCTAAAGGCTATTGATAGTTTAGAAGTACATACTGGTAAGGACTGCATATACTCACAGAAAGCTACCACATGCGGTAACAAACATGCCTCGCAATGCCAAACAAAATAATCATTCGTTAAAACCCCTTTTTCTCACTCTAGCAAAACTTGACTTTTATTCTCAAGTTCAGTAAGATAATTCCAGTTTTAATGTAATGGTTTTTACATTGATGTAGGACATTACATACAGCTTTCTTCATATTCCTAGGACATAGTTGATAAACATGATATGGATGGATGCATGCATTCAACACTTCTTATCTAGAATCAAGCAATGGATCAGGGTAAGGTTGACTATGCATTATAAAGAATTAAGCTAATGTTGACTGATGCCCCAGAGTGGATCCAGCACATTGAAGAAATCGCAATCATCATTTTTTTTTTTTCAAAGGCATTAAAAGGAAGTAGTCATTCAGAGTTCTGCTAAACCTCACTGAAGCATAGCTAATTGTGGGTGGTCTTTGACTTAATGTGGGTGAAGAAAGGAAAACAAATTCTAAAATAAGTGTTCTTTCATCTTAATAGTTACTTTATTGACACCTTGTGTTTAGGGATTTTAACTGCTTCTGTGGTTTGAGAACTTGATAATGATTTGTCAGTCTTGAGTTTGCTTCTCTGATCTGTCATCGCTGTTTTGTGCAGTGGCCTGCTTCTTCTAAAGCTTGCATTTCTACTAAAACTCTAGCATGAGTGTAAGGACACCAGTGATTGGAAGTGGCTGTCAGCTCTGCGTTAGTATTGGGAACCTCTGGCAAGACTTTGGCTTTAGTTTCAGTCTGTGCTTTTGTGGATCTTTTTCAGATTCTGCTTTGGCTGTTGAAATGTTAGCTGACAGCATTTTGGCAGTTTATTGTTGTTTGGTTTCACCCTAGAAGGCTGTTGACAGGATGCTTTTCACCTCTAGGTGACTATTTGAAATACAGTTCAGGCCCTTTGCTATGGGAGGTTATCTTGGCTACTTGCAGGCTTATGTATATGACAGGGAGTCTCAGTCCAGTTCTTCATGAACAGGTATCCATTTTAGACATAATCAGGGTAATTTCATGGTCTTGCAAGTTTCAGCAGAGTCTGGGCTATTGATTTCATTGTACCATAGGAAATACGTGAAGGTATTGCCCTTTAATGTAGTCATCCCTGTTTTGATTTCTTAAAGAGTGTCTGAAAGCCACCTGATCAACACATTTGAGGAAAGTGCATGTGCTGCGCCTGTTCTACATGCTAAAACTATATAGTCCTTTTCCCAGGGCTGTTACAGTGTGATACTGTAGCAAGCTGGCAGTTTTTTTCTGTTGCCTCATTTTCTTGGTAGGACCTTGCAGATAGCTGCCTTGTAATTGCTGCTTGACTCATGGGGACAGGTGTGGCTGTTTCTTAGACCCAAGATGTAGAGGTAGGATGTGCTTTTGGCAGATGTATTCTGTAGAAACTCATTTTGCTAATAGAAGGTGAGAGGCTTGAATTTAGGCTGACTTGATTTGGATGTGATCAAACCACCACCCTGCTTTGCCCACTCCTGAACCAACAGAAGAGACTAGTCTCAAGATCTAATTTATCTTTTTTTAAATGAATGTGCTATGAGTTTTCAGACTACTTGTTACTAGTTATTTTAGTATAACAAAAGGGAGAACACAGGCTTTGTGTTCTCAAAACAGGCTCATAGTTCATGAAGATGTGAAACTGTTTAAGTTACTAAATGTTTCCTTGGAAGTTAAGTGTGTGGGCAGATTGGGTTCCTATGAAACTCTAACACATTTTCAGGCCATATCCTTACAAGCCTTTGTAGCATATGAATGCTGCTATTAGCAAGAATGTTCACTACATACTTCCTTTACCCTGTGGTTATTAAAAGCTAGATTAACTACATTTAAAAATTGACAGCTTGCTAATTCTGGGTGTAGCTGGGCCTGAGGAAAAGATGTCCAAGTTTTGACTTGTGTAAGGTTGTTTTAAAATGCATCCCAGTAAAACTAGGTGGGGAGGCACACACGACGACAATTCCGGTGTTGTAGCAGATTGACAGGTTTTGTTTGAATGTGAGGTCTCTAGTTTCTGTGCATCTTTCAACAGTGTTAATTTCGTCTGAAATACATCTATCTTGAATATATGCTGCTGGAATCAGTAGAGATGCTTAAGGTGAGGCTGGCTCAATATACAGGAGAAGAAAAAGTGTTCAAGCTAAAATTTCGGGGGTGGGGGCGGGAATGGTACATTTGGCAGGGTTACCTGCTTGCTGGTTCACTTTCTGCTTTCCTACATTTAACAAAAAAGTTTCAGTTACATTGCAACTGCAGTCAATGTCAGTCAAATGAACTTTACCCATCTTCCTTCAGTGAAGTTTAACTTAATGGACAGATTCAAACAGCTTGTACTCAAGTTAGTTGTACTCAACTCAAAAATGACAAGTTTTATAGAAATTGAGAGTGTCAAGGAGATGCCTTTGGAAGCATTATTGCTGAAGGAAAGGGAAGGACAGCTCCACCTATGTCTTTGTTGGTGATATTTCAGATAACGGTAAAGGTGATAGTGAGCGAAACAATTCATATACGATACTGGATTAGATGTGGCATAGGTTCCCTCTTGGTAAGCTGGAGACCCAGGGCAAATAGAGAGGAGGAGGAGGACTAATATTGGGGATATGAGTGTGAGCATGAGGGATATAGTTTGAGAATTTGTAGATGAGGAGGTAGTGAAGGAAATACAAGGTACATAATCCAGTGAGAAACCAATTTTCGCTAGACGTGTTGTTCTTGTGACATGAACTGTTCTTAAAGGTCCAAGACTGTAGGTTAAACTAACTTTGTTATTATGAAACTAAACACTTTCAAAATATCTTGGTTTTAAGGCATCTTTCATAGCCCAAAATAAAAAGGGAAATCTGAGAGTGATGGTTTTTTTTTTTTTCTTTTATAGCAACAGATGCAGTTTTCATAATCTTTTTTTAAAAAAAGGGTCTGCATATTCTGTCCCTCAGCATAGCCTGGAATTAGCCAGCTAGGATAGCCAGACATAGCAAGGAAAAATACCTCTGTCTCTTTGGTGTGATGTCTCTGCCCTTTCTGTCCTCTCCCATCCTGTTCCCATTACACAAAATTGGTTTCAATAAACACATTTTTCCATTTGTGTACCTTCATGGAAGATGCAGCAAAGCTGGAATTGCTTAATTTTATTTAATGAGATGATCCAGGAGTCAAATGCAAGATGCTCTTTTTTTTTTTTCTTTTTGCTACAGACAGACTGCATACAAAATAGGCAGCCCAGTGTGTGGATTTTGCTTTGGTTATACTGTTTGGCATGTATTCTTAAGAGATTACTGGTGGAATCTCTTGTATATACAACTTAAAACCTGTGTAATGTAAGTACAAAACATAATTCTTGTCTGAAAAGCATACAGTGTTATTTTTGATGCGCAGAGCTCTCCAGAAGTTAGAGAGTTGTAAAAAGTGGTATGCTTTCCAGTGGTTGGGATGAAAAATTTGTAAACTTACTTATGTAGTACTGATTAGTGAAATGCACTTGCATTCTTTTGTTGTAAACTTCTCCATTTGCTTTGCCTTGCTGCAAAATAAATATATGCATATGTAATTAAAACAGGAATCAGACTAGGTTAGTTTCCTGGGTAGGAGGTGCAGATAATTTTACAAATTGTCATGACTACAGCTTTATTTTTCTGAAGGTGCAAGCAATTAGCTGTGTTGATTTAGCTGAATACTTGGTATCAATACCCTGCACTGTGCCTACAAGTGATCAGTGTCACATTGAGTGCTGCATGGTAGGATCTATCTGACATGGTTCTGTAACACCAAGCCCAGGGGGGACTAGCAGCGTGAGCAGCAGTTTGCTTTTGACAGCAGAATGTCCTTGTTGCTATTGATTGGGTTGTTCAGTGAAGTGAAAAAACATTGATCCAGGTTTAAACTGGTAGTTATATGATAATCCTGGAGATGAATGAGTATCAAGTGAAGTATTGCTGGGGGGAGGTGGCATGGGGAGAATCCAATGCTGGTTTTTTGTGTAGCTAATAATAGGCTAATGATACTTCAAAAATAGATGTTGTATTATCTAGATCTGCACTAAATTAAATGCAATAAATATGGAACAGATCTTTCTGTAAAACAGATGTAAATAGTGGTAAAAAGACATATGTCTCCTCTCTCTAATTCCTAAAGTAGTTGTTCTCTGTGTCTCTTTAGTCTGGGGCGCTGTAAGTAATGCTGATGTCTTCAGTGGTGATGGAGGGTAGGCTGTTACTCTACCAGTATTTTGGTGTCAGGTTGGTGGTTGTGTTTGGCACTGAGCTGCTCTGAAACAACATAAATGTTTTGCAGCCACTGTTAGGGAGATGGGACTTAAATACGTATTAACTGTTCCCATCTTGCCCCCCTGTTACATCTAAAGTTATCTGAATCATTACTTTTTCTTTGTGAAGCACTCCACCACCCCCTCCTGAAGAGAAGAATCTTGGGATATTGCGGGGTGGAATATTAACTTCGAGTTGACTCTTCCAACACTTGATCTCCTGATTCTCAGATATTATCAAGCTAAAATGGATAAATGAGAAGATATTGCTGATGTTAATGTTTTCTGGGATGTGAGTCTGCTTTGACTTCTGCGCTCTAATATTTCTCTTTTTGGGGTGGATGCTTCTTACACAGCTCACTTAAGGGATGGGACAGGCATCTTGAAATGAGATGGGAGGACCCTCTTCCCCAGTCAGTATTTGATAAGGGAGCACTAAATGCCACTGTTTTATTGCTTAGCCTATGTTTTGGCAGCTGTGGTGGTCAATGGCTGCACCTCTACCTTCCTGGCTGCCTGAGTGTTGCTGGTGCTTGTTCAACCTGGGATCCAGCATGATTTAGCTTTGGAGGGGTGACAGCATCTCAAAAGGTGGTGCCTGCAGCACTATGCTCTTGATTCCTTGTTACCACTACAGCTCACCAGTTTATAGGGTTGTGGTACTAGGGGGCAGGATGAAGGGGCTTGCTTTCTGTTGCACTGTGTACTTATTTTCTAACTCCATAAAGCTACAGTTGCATGCACTTCTATAAATACAGCATGGAAAAATCCTACGTGGAGATCTAAATTTCTTTGTTCAGTGTGGTCCACAGATCCTTCTCCAAATAAATGTGCTAGCTGTAGTTCACACTAAGAAATCATATTGGCAGAACAGGCTGCAGGTCAGACTTTCAGAAATGCTGAAATCCATCCTCATTCCCTGTCTACTTTTGCTTTTCTCATTCCCCTAAAAAGGTTTACTCCTTTAAATGTTTTTACCTCTTCCAGGAAGGTGGTGTAATAACTATGAGTAAGACCTTTTCCACATGGGGATGTTCTTTGTAAGTTTAAGTATTTGAGCATGGCTCATACTATAACTTCTGTGTGGGGTTTTTTTTGTTGTTGTACTTGTGAGGGGATTACATACTACTTCAAGAGTTTCTTCACTTTAAACTGTTACTTGAAGCTGCAGCCCAGAGACGCATCTTGTCACTTTATTAGTGGCTTGTTTTGGGAGAGTTGTATTTGTGTTAAGTTTAATCCTCTTTACTTTTACAATATGCTTATTGCAATATTTCATACAGAAATTAATGGCACTAAGCTTTAAAGAGGCAACAGTGATTTCAGTATTATTCCTGTTCTGCAATACACTCTTTCACTGTTTTGTCTTGGTGTGTTTCTCTACTGCTCTTTTGTCTTAACTGTCAGATCTAACAGTCTTCCAGGAGGGTTAATGTTCATGGGGAAACTTCACAGTACCACCCCCCAATATTCATTATCCTTGAATTTACTACTAAAGCATGATCATTTGCTGATCTTGTCTTACATTTACCTTTCAGTCTTGCTTTATATACTTCCTGTGATGAGATGATTATTTACTTATATCGAGAAGGTAGAAGTAGTAAATCAGTTTAAGTAGTTGGCTGTAGTTGTTGTCCTCAGTATCAAAATTGTGATGCTGCTGCAACAGAACCTGGTTGTATCAGTTGCCTTCTTATTTGCCTTACATGTAGAATTTAAGCATATGCACCTGTGTACACATTTTTCCCCTCTTCCCCCCTGCCTCCCTGCTGATTTTTTTTGTTGCCCATGTTGTATATTTTCCTGCATCAACACAATTTGTTGTATGTAGTTGGGGAATTCAGAGTAACATTAGATCAATTTGGTATAAGTTAAACTTGCATGTTCACAGAATTTGTTCAGCTGTTTTATTTCTAGCATTGTTAAGTATTGTAACTTTTGATTTGTGATTAGATTACTGATGCTTTGACATCAGTGGTAAGAATTTGCGGCAGTGGCCTGCTGTTCCTTTTGCAGAGCTAGAAGTGAGGAGCTATTGGGAAAGATGTAGGCTTAAAACCTGTTTAGGAGGCAAAACAATATACACAAGACTTAAGTTCTTTCCTTTAAACTCCTTTTTATGGTTTTCCTTCTTCGGAGATGGATAGAGTATTTAGAAGGAAATACTGATGCACTTAAACTCAACATATATTATGCTTTCTTCATACTGTAAATGTATACACAAAACCTTTTTTTATAATCTGAATTTTGGAGAAGGTCCTTTCACACAAAGGGGAGGTCTATGTAAGAACTGCATGCTCTTTTAAAAAAGTTTCAATGGCAAGAGTATTTTCAAAAAACATGTCTAATAGGCTTAAGACTATTGTGCATGTTTATTGCTACACAGAAGTGCTACCTCTAGCATTAGTTACTGAACTTGCTGAAGTAGCATAAGCTAAACTTGAGTGCTTTTGTCCACATAAACTGTGTGTGCGGAGATGTTGTGACTGCAGGTGACAAATGCTGGGTGATTTTTGGTCCAGGAACCGATTTTGGGGACACTGAGAAATTGTCTTTCCCCCTGCCATGGCTAAAACGAAAATTTAGGATTTCTGGTGTCCCCCCACCCCCCAATCACATAACCAAATATTTTTATTGATTTTTTTTCTTTATGGATGACACAGCCCATACAATTTTTATGCTCACCTAAAAGGCACCTATTCTTACAAATAAATGGAAGAATTTGGTTGTCAGATGGTCACTTTTCAAACTGAAATAAAATGAAGGTGTCTCCCTTCATTCTTCCTGATATATCTGAATGAGTCGAAGTGTCAGTTTAAGAAAGGTGTTACATTTTTTTTGCTGTAAAACAAGGTGGGATAGTCTAAAACTATGATTAGCTTATTAGTTTGTGGGTACGTTGTCCTAAGAGTAGAATTGCTTTAAAATACTAAACTGATGTCTAGGGTGAATGGTGAAGTGTCTTCAGGAGAAATTATGCTTGCTTTGATCTCTGAGCAGATCGAGTACAGATGAATGTGTGTTCACCAACTCTGCTAAATTACAGCATTGAATGAAGATTGACAATCACTTCTAAACTGCTTTACATTGCAGGTGGCCCAGAAACTCTTCACTTTGACAGCTATTTCAGAGTCTCCTCACTTTTGCCTCCTGTCTGCTTGAGGGTTTGGGGTGGGGAGGAGGTTCCCTGTGTCTCTGTAAATTTATAATCTTGAAGTTGAAAAGTTCTTGGTATAACCACTGCAGAGAATGAAGTAATATTAATGTCTTACGTTACTTTCTCAGAGCTGATACCTTTTGACTAAAACTGTGCTTTAGGCTTCTCTCTTTTTTTTTTTTTTTTTCCTTGTATCATTTATGGGATATGTGTCTCTGATCATGACACATTGACACTCTGTCCATGCAGAATTATTGTCCAACTGCATATTCAGCCCCAGCTCAAGGGATAGGGTCAGAGCACCTATGTGCTATATTTTCTCTGGTAGTATTTAAGTATTGCTAGAAGAGGAGAGAACAGTTCTTAAGTTCTACTGTCTTTTAGTGTTGGGTTTTGGTTGGTTTTTTGGTTTTTTTTGTTGCTGTTGTTTTTAAACAGTGATACTATTATCAGCTATCCAGAGACAGTGTGAAGGGAGTCAAATCGTAGATCCAAACCAGAAGCTGAATCTCTTAATTGAGTTGGTATTCTAGCAGCTGTTTCTAGCTTACTTCAGATGCTTTCAATAAAATGGGACTTTGAGAAAGCTGTAAAAATGCCCTGGGACATTGTTTGGTATTGTAGTGGAAATACAGTTAAGTGGGGGAATGGGGCATTAACTACTGGAGTAATAAATTTATGCCTCTGTATAAACAAAACTTGCAACTATTGCTCTGACGTCTTATGCAACTCTTGTTAGGTGGTAACATTGTGATCCATTTGCTGGCAGGTTGTATATGATTCTTCTTTCTGTTTGAATTTGGAGATGTCAAGCTTTTGGAGATTGTGTGCTTGTGGCAGTAGAAGGATTTATTCCTGAAAAAGTCAGGAGACTGCCCAGAGAGATTGTTGAAACTCCATCCTTGGCAGTGTTCAGGACTCTTGATATTGGTTTGCCATGTTTACCTGTAGCCTGAGTTGACATTAATTTATTTTTTACTGTGAATTTGTCTCCTCCAGACACGCCGTAGAAGTTCTTTGTACTTCCTTACAGGGATGATTAAACAGAGCCATTCTGGGGAAAAGACAGTGAACTTCGAAGGTAATGGTTTCAGGAAGCTGTACAGATTTGTGTGGGGAATACCTTTTACCTAAGCTGATGGCTTCAGTTTTCTGTGTTACTTCCACTCCACCTTTCTGCTCTAAGCAGTGCAGATGCTCTAGAGGACACTGTGTCAGCAGGTTTCTGCAAATTCTAATGAGGGTGGATGTCTTAGTGAAGGTCTTGATTTTTCTTGGAAAGCAGTGCTGGAGTTGTGACTATACTGAGTGATTAGCTATGATTGTGGACAGGAGAACAGCATTTTCTCCCAGGAAATAGAAGTCTCAGAATGTAGAAAAAGACTCTTGCAGCATCTTTTCTCTGTAGTTGTAATGGAGAAGATAAGAGGTGAAAAGAAAGAAAAGTAACAAATACGAATTTGCCACATGTCCTGATTTTTCTTCTTTTGTACAGAAGGGAAGGTACTCCCTTCTGTACCTGTGGGTATTATCTGTAGCTGTTGTGAAGGAGTAGATGGTGTTTAATTTGTGATGTGTGGGGTTTTGGGGAGTTTTTTGTTTGTTTTTTTTTAAGTATATTTTGAAGAGATCTCAAAGCAGAAATTTTACAGATTTTTAGTTTAAATTTAAATTTTCCAGACCTTAAATGTTTTTGTGTTTAAAATTGAGTATTTAGGGAAACATACCTAGTTGTATTCGTTCTTCCTTTTCCCTATCGTCTGTAAGACAACATTTCATATTGTGAATGTGTGAAAGATCTCGTCATGAATGTTGATGTTTTGGGGATGTTAAAGTGCATCTTATTTCCCCTGAGCTTCTAGGAGAGAGAAGATGTTAGGAAACACAGAATCATTATATTAACAGCAAATTTGCCTTACAGCTGCTGTTTTCTCTACTGGTGGTGGCTTCTGGTATGTGAGAGATTCTTTGCCTTATTTTTAATGTGGCAAGGGGTATGGTGTATGATAGGTAACAAAGTTATTAGTTCTCATCAGTCTTTACAGCATACTTTGAACAATAAACTTCAGTGAATAAATGTCAAAATTATTATTGTGCTCATATGAATACAGACTCATACTGCAATGATATAATTTAAAGGTATGTAAATCCGCAGGTTGTGTGGGCTGTCACTGGTAGGGGATTTGGAGATACCTTTTGAGAGTAATTTTTTATAACAGTAGAAATTCCTGACTCTTTCAGGGTGAGGTGAGTTTTGCTGCTGTGTGGAGGAATAAGCTTTTTTTACTCTGCTGTCACCAGGAGAAGATGGACTGTTTGCCCCCACTACAAAAGCAGAAGCTAGAGAGACTGTAGTCGTCGTGTTCTTCCTGAGTGTATTTTAACTGTATTTTTATTGATTCATTAATGGACAGGAGGAAGAGGGAAGAGAGGAGAATTGTGTTTGGTAGTCAGTAGCAGCAGGACTACAACCCGTGAATTTCCCTAGCAGAAGGAAAGCGGTTGCTGTCCCTAAGAATTTAGTATGCAGCAGAGAAATTGCTAAGAAACCTCTGTTATCACAAGCTTATTAACTTTGCCAAACAGCAGCAGTTATAACTATTGTCTTACAGATATCTTACAAGTGCGAATTTGTTTTCTCAGCTATAATGAAACTTTAAAAGCGTTTAAGGGGAATAGACTGTGTAAGCCAGTATCAGCATTGTCCCTGCTCATTGCAGGGGGGTTGGACTAGATAACCTTAAAAGGTCCCTTCCAACCCAAACTATTCTATGATAAACCACCCATGACTTTGACTTGTCTTGCAAGGAAAATCCTCTTCAGAATGTATTACTTTGTTCCTTAGTATATACTTTGTGGTCTTGCTAAACAAACTCTGTCTAAATTAGCTGAAATCTGTATTCAGTGGCCAGTAACATTTTAAGTGTTCTGTCTCAAAAAGAAAATAGTATTTGTTGTGATGCAAAAGCAGTTGTCTTCTCTGCATGCTGTCAGCTCACTTGGTGAACAAATTGTGCAATTCCAGCTACAGTGCGTCGGAACCTGGCAGATGCTGCGTGCAGCCTTCAAGTCTCCCAGCCAGCACCAAAGAATGGCGCTGTTCTCTCTGCGTAATCTTCTGCCTGCCTTCATGGTGATTATTTTGTCAGTTAGAGTGGCTTGGCCATTTGGGGTTTTAATGCTTTATCAGAGGGGCCTACAAGGGGGATTAAAAATACGTTACCGGGAAGATTTTTTTGCTTTCTTTTATGTGGCTTTTGTTGTATACGTTTTGAACATACAATTTGAATCACGTATTAATTTATTGGCAGGTTGGAAATGTAAACCTAGTACTGTTTTGCTGAAATACAAAAGCAGTCTGTGCTTGATCAGAGTACTATTAGATCTACCACAAATTAGGAATCTCCTAATAACAGTGTGTTTATTTCTCATCTCAGAAGTGTTACAGAGTAAGTTGTGTGATTTAGGGTTGTGTTTCTGAAGTTTTCATTTCAAACATAATTTCAAGAAATAGGCTGTAATTTTTTTTAAAAAAAGATTAGAGTGAAAAGTTATTTTCAATTGCTGGGTTCACTTGATTCATATATTTTCACTTTTAAACTTCAAGCTTTGCTATGCTTTGAGTAATAAAATTATACAGGGGTTTTTGTGCAATATTAATATTTCTCCTTCCTTCCTCCTCCCCCCCCCCCCCCCATGTGTTGTCAATGTCATCTCTCTTCAAGTGTAGATTTATTTCTCATACAAATTGTTGTTTTCTTTGGCAGGAGCTACAAGCGAGTCTATGTGAAATTATGTAATGTCTGAAAAGTTATGTTCATGATTAATTAGCCTATCATGAAACTATTTTGGGGTGTGTGGAACAACTAGATCATACTTCTTATTTATTTGGCAGTAGTAGAAGGCACTCTGGTCAGATCAAGTAATTTCAGAGTGCTTTCTATTAACTATTATATATATTACCTGATTACATTTGGAACATGATATGTATGTCTCTTAATGTAAGCCTCGCATTGGGGTTCAAATAAACTTTAAAGGAGACTAGCTTGAGCTGCAAGTATGTTTTATTTCCCAAACAGTAAAATTTATAGTTATTTGCTTAAAGCTGAGCACCTTTTAGGTCGTATATTCAAAGAAAATTTTGCAAGAAGTTAAAAATTGTGGGAACGATATACTATATTAGAACTGCATTGACATCTGTGGCACAGCTTTCAGATGACAGTGGAGTCAGTATCTCAAACCAGGATTTGAAGTCTTGGGAGGACGTTTTGGACAATTCATACTGCACGTGTTTGTTTTGCTTTGGTTGTTTGGTTTGGGGGTTTTTGTTTGTTTTCAAGAAATCTATCCAGTACAGTTAAATTATGTTCCAAAAATTCCAGGGTGTAGATGTTGGATCTTTCAGATGCTGACTTGGTTAGCAAGACTTCTTGTAAGTAATAACACCTTTTAGGTTGTATTGTAAGCATCAAAATATAGAGAGAAAGGGCCTCTTCTGTGGGTTGGGATTATATAGAATCCTTTATAGACTGTTGTTGAAGTGATCTGTGTTTTAGACCAGTAGTTTTCAAGACCTTTACTACACTTTTAAAAATTTTTATTTGCATCACTTAATTGATATTTCACAAATGCTTGCTTTTTGCAAAACGGAGGGAGAAACTCTGCTCATTCTAAATGTAATTACTCATTTAAATTAGCTTTGTTAAAGGACACCAAGTGTAAATTATGTTTTCACTAAATTGATGGCATTCATTCTTATGCTATAAGCATAGTTGCTTAGTTGTAAGCATTTTAAATACTGGAGAGTTAAGATGCTGAAGGACAAGAGCTGTAAATAATACTTTGATTTAGACTGTTAAGAAATAGCGGTATAGCTAATCTCCTTGCCTTGTGCCTTGGGATCCACTGTCTACTTGCTACTACTGACTGGTCAAGGGAGATACTTTTCTCACACTAGCCTATGAGGGAGCCTAAAATATGGAGAGTCTGTAGGGATCAGAATTGCAGGCTTCCTTGCAGGAGATCAAGGTCAGAATTTTGGTGTGTTTATCTGATAGTGCTAAAACAACTGAACAGTGAGTACATGAAGTGAACAATTGATGGACTTGTTTATTTGTCCCTTGGCCTTACAGGTTAATCCAGCCCTAAAATCTGTTCAGTGAGTTATATAGTGTAGCTCTTGTCATGCTGCTTCTCTGTTTCCATTGGAATATCACATTTTCTGCTGTATGTGAAGGAAGAGGGAAGGGAAAAAGCTCCGCACAGAAAATTTTCTCATTAGTTGGATTCCTGCAGTATGTCTTACATGAGTTTATCAGTGTGTCTTGTCCCAGTCGTGCTCTGCACTCATTTGGAATTAGATCAAAGACTGTTTTTGTGATTGCACTGCGCAAGGAGACTTGCATTGGAAGTAGTTTGAGTATTACAGATAAGACTTCTGTTTTAATGGGCAGTGGCCCTTAACAGTGGATGATGTAAGTACAGGTTATTTCATTACTTAGTTCTATGACTGAGTGGAAGTGAACAGGAACAACTTCCTATTACATTAAATAATCCTATCAGTGTTGGAGGGAGGTTGATGCTAGAAAACTTCAATTTCAAACTTGGGCATGGTCCAATAGTATTGTTAGATTGATTTGCTAAGCGAAAATTTTCTTAATACATGCTTTCCTTCAGTTATGCCTTTTTGTTGGAGTGAAGTTTCTGACCACCTTCTGCAGGCTATTGGCAATACAGTTGCCTTTTTTCACAGAATAATTAAGATCGGGAAAAGACCTCTAAGATCATCAAGTCCAACCATCAACCCAACACCGCCAAGCCCACTAAACCATGTCCTGAAGTGCCACGTCTACACATTTCTTGAACACCTCCAGTTATGGTGACTCCACCACCTCCCTGGGCAGCCTGTTCCAATGTTTGACCACTCTCTCCTTAAAGAAATTTTTCCTAATATCTAGTCTAAACCTTCCCCGGTGCAACTTGAGGCCATTTCCTCTTGTCCTATCGCTAGTTACTTGGGAGAAGAGCCCAACACCCATCTCAATACAACCCCCTTTCAGGTAGTTGTAGAGAGCGATAACGTCTTTCCTCAGCCTCCTCTTCTCCAGACTGAACAAGCCTGGTTCCCTCAGCTGCTCCTCATAAGACTTGTTCTCCAGACCCTTCACCACCTTCACTGCCCTCCTCTGTAGCGTTGCATGGGGTTGTTGTGTCCCAAGTGCAGGACCTGGCACAGCTTGTACAACTTGTACAGCTGGCCTCAACCCATCAATCCAGCCTGCCCAGATCCCTCCACAGAGCCTTCCTGCCTCCAGCAGATCAACACTCCTGCCCAGCTTGGTGTTATCTGCAAACTCACTGAGGGAGCACTTGATCCCCTCATCCAGATCATCGATAAAAGATATTAAAGAAGACCAGCCTCAAAACTGAGCCCTGGGGAACACCGCTTGTGACTGGCCACCAACTGGGTTTAACACCATTCACCACAACTCCCTGGGCTCAGCCATCCAGCCAGTTCCTCACCCAGCAAAGAGTAAACCCATCCAAGCCACGAGCCTCCAGTTTCTCCAGGAGAATGCTGTGGGAGACGCTGTCAAAGGCTTTACTGAAGTCCAGGTAGACAACATCCACAGCCTTTCCTTCATCCACTAGGCAGGTCACCCGGTCATAGAAGGAGATCAGGTTGGTCAAGCAGGACCTGCCTTTCATGAACCTGTGCTGGCTGGGCCTGACCCCTTGGTTGTCTTGCACATGCCATGTGAGCGCCCTCAAGATGAACCTCTCCATAATCTTCCCCAGTACTGAGGTTAGGCTGACAGGCCTATAGTTCCCCAGATTCTCCTTCCAACCCTTCTTGTAGATGGGTGTCACACTGGCAAGCCTCCAGTCACCTGGGACCTCCCCTGTTAACCAGGACTGTTGATAAATGATGGAGAGTGGCTTGGCAAGCTTTTCCGCCAGCTCCCTCACTAGTCTGGGGTGGATCCCATCAGGCCCCATAGACTTGTGGGTGTCCAGGTGGCTTAACAGGTCCTTAACTGCTTCCTCCTGGATTATGGGGAGTTCATTCTGCTCCCCATCCTTGTCTTCTAGCTCAGGGGCTAAATACCCTGAGGATAGTTGGTCTGGCTATTAAAGACTGAGGCAAAGGTGACGTTAAGTACCTCAGCCTTTTCCTCATCCTTGGTGACAGTGTTCCCCCCTGTATCTGATAAAAGGATGGAGGTTCTCCTTGGCTCTCTTTCTGTTGTTAATATATTTGTAAAAACATTTTCTGTTATCCTTTACGAACATGGTCAGATTGAATTCTAGCTGGGCTCTTTGCCATTCTAATTTTGTCTCTGCATGACCTAGCAAGATCCTTGTATTCCTCTTGAGTTGCCTGCCCCTTCTTCTAAAGGTTATAAACTCTCCTTTTTCCCTTGAGTGTCAGCAAAAGCTCCCTGTTCAGCCAGGCTGGAAATGCTGAGGCACAGCAGCATCACCTTGAAGCACTGTTCAAAAATTCCTCACAAAATTACAGTAAGGAAGCAGCTGTCTGAGTGAGCTTTGCTATGACCCTTCTCTTTTTTTTTTTTTTTTTTCTGTTGTACAAATTCTGATGCTAGGAGTCATACACCTTCCTTGAGTAGTATGACAATTTAATGTTATTGGTAGGACAGAATGGCCTCTTGGACTTCACAGGTGTTTTTTGATGCTACAGACTTTGAAATAATGTAGAAGATAGATTAAAACCAGGGTTTGAGAGCCTGACTAGATTTATTTCCAGAAGCCATGCAATACAAATTACTGCAACAATTCCATGCCCCCCCCCCCCCAAGCTTAAATGTAATTGTTGAAGGCAAATCTCAAGCCTGTTTCCTTCAAGAGACTTTCATTTAACTTAATTTAGTAGGCCTACTTGGAAACCTTTCTAAGAAAAGCTGGTCTTCTGTGAAATATTTACAGGTTTTGTTCTGAGCTGTTTGAGCTCTGGTTTATATAGCATGGCTAGTTAACAGTGCTTTATTATATTCTAATGGCAATAATTTTATTGTACTTTAAAATGAACTACAGTGATCTGGGTTTATAATTAAACAGTTGCATTTTGATTGAGGGGGCGGTGTAATTTCTTCAGAGTATGTCAATATTGAACATTACCTATCCATAGAAGGAAGTAGGGAATAGTAGAGCAATCAGCTTCATTTATTTGAAATGCCAGCTTCGTGGGTAACTCCTTGGGGTATAGGGCTACTTTGCCTATTCACCTTTGTTATCCCTCTGCCATGGATTTCAGCACTCGATCGAGTGGAAAAACTGCTATTCTGCTAGGTCTTGTATAAAATAGGCTGTATGTACTTTACAGATCTGGCAGATTTTCAGTGGCATTCTGTCTTCAGTGATGGCTTGTAAAAGTAGATGTCTGCAAGTGATTTCAGTGTCTTGGCTGTGGAATAAACTGCTTTTCTCCTCTCAAGAATAAAGTTCCGTTCCTAGTCGAGGTGGGGGAATGAGGCTGTTGGCATTTAATCAGCTATTTGTCCAGCTTTCTCCCTGTTCAGAAAGGAGACCAGGGATGACTTTGTTTTAAAAAAAGCAAATGAATGAAAAATAGATTTTTATTCCTTGTATTGCTCTGTACCTCACCTGGTAAAGTAGTATCTTAGTGCCAGTGTTTGTACCAAATAAAAACCACTGAGTCAGCAACAGAAAGGTCGATGGCCTAGCTGCTGTCGCTTGTTCCCCATAAGAATATAAGTGTTTAGTCATGTTAGTTCTCTACTACTTGTGTCTCAGTAAGAGGAGTGACTTGTTATTTACAGTGACATTACTTCTGTTACATCTGCTTTTAAAATAATTGTTCAAACAGAAAGGATGGCAAGTTATATGCATGTGTTAAAATGAAATCCTTAAAAAAGCCAAAAAACCCCACAACCAAACAAAGCAAAAATCCACAACAAAACCAAAACATAGCTCTCTATTTAAAGCTTCTACTTCATAATCACATCAGCGGAAGAAATCTAAAGGAATAGTTCTCTTGTAATCCCATATCAGGTTCTAGAATTTGCAGCCTTAATCATTTTGCTTTGGTCCTAATATTTTTCCCTTCAGGTATGTGAGGCAACTAGGCAAGATATTTCTTGACTTTGTGTGGAAATTCAGCTGCATCATCTTGAAGTAGAACAGGGCTCTGCTTACTTTATTTAAAATTGCATTTCAAACACTAGCCCAGTCTCATGAAGCCCTACTTCTGTTTTTAGTTTAGCACTACTCAAATCTAGATAGTGCTGACAGTAAATTTGCCCCAAAGAGTAAACTTCATAAAATATGCAGATGATGAATTTAATATGCAATTAAACATTTTTCCTGAGCAATTAGCATCAAGACAACTAATAATTATCCTGTGCCACACTGCAAACATATTATACACATTAATGTAGGATGAGTTTGGTAATAAGTTATGAATAAAAATATGCATATATACAAACATCTGAGTAAACATAATATTATGGCAATGAAGCATGCACTTTTCATACTGGAGTTTGTTTAATCTGCCTAAAAGTGATACTTTTCCCCAAAGAATATAAAAACTGGCATGCCCATGGGGTCATGGACTGTGAATTGAACCACTGCTTACCTGCTTGTGATTACATGTGTCACTTGCTTCATTCTAGTTGCCTTGTAGTAACAGGTAGAATCTGGAATTAAGGAAATGTAATTCCATTCAGAAAACTGTGTGTGCATGTGAACAAAACCCAATTGATTCCATGCCAAAAAGTTTTGAAATCTCCTAAGCATATGAAGAAAAGGTGAAAATAAGAATCAAGTGATGAACGGGATTATAGAAAACTAGGTACTTATGTAATTAAGTTTTCCTCTGAATGAATGCCCAGAAGTGTACTTAAAGATGAGATTCTTGGAAGGGTTATACATACTGATGATGTGGATGCTGTGTGGTTTTAACTACATGTCATCAAACACAGCGGGTGGCATTGTGGTTGATGGTATAGAAGATGAGGTCATGAAGAGGATAATGATAGGTCATTGTTTTAAAGGCTTAAGTGCATCAATTTTTTTGACAGCGATAGAGTGCATGGTAAGTAAGGGGAATGTGTGCTGCTCTTAAGACATCTAGATGGATTTAAAGGATTGAGTTTTGAGGGAGATATGAAGAGTGAAAACTTTTATTACTTTTGGAAAAGAAGAATTTGAGCTACATACAAAGCAAAGGTGTCACTTGGAAGATGACCTCATGCTTGGACTAGTGATTGCTATGTAAGGAGTAATGCAACTTCAGGTGTAATCTGCTTGGTGGGATCTGCAGTAATGATTTCACTTTGGTCTATGGGAGTCAATGGACTACTTCAGAGAGGGAAGAATAGCAAGCCAGTTGTTGGTTCATGTGAGGTTGTTCTGTGTGCCACATTGAAGAATTTAATTAAAAAAAAAAAAAAATTTATCCAGAAGCTGGAGTTCAAGATATGTAGATTTTGAGCCAGTTGCTGGTCTCATAGTAGGCAGCAAAGGAACAGAAACATGAAGTTTGGAATTGAAAAAGAAAAAAGTTTTTGAGCCCTTCTAATTTTAACTGTTATTCAAATAGCCCTTCAGACTCATCTGAAGACATCAGGTTTTTTACATCTTAGGTGTAAAGACAATGGATCTGAGTTACCGTTATATAAAATATAACTTACAAATATGTTTTGAATTAATTTCCCAAGGGTACCTTACAGAAGGTGAGAGAAGGGAGCAAACCCAATAGTAGTTGAATGTGGAATTGGGGAACATTGTCTACATGCAGTACTGATGGTGCATGGTCTTTTCATTCTCATTTATTTGATAGAGCCAACTAAATGTGTTTTCCTGAAGAGAATATATTGCCACAGGTTTCAATAACATAGCTGAAAAGTACTAAACTAGCTTCACCGCTCCCCCCCCCCCGTCTTTTCACTTAAAAACCATTGAAGAGACAGTTTCGAGAAGTTTGAAGACTGCTTGGCCCAAGGTTAGATTTATACAATGTAGATGATGGTCATGAGAATTACAGGAAGATGCAACTAGAAAACTGTAGTGTATATAGGATGTATTTATAGCTTGAGATACTTATAACCTGTCTGGTAAGCATAAGTACCTCTTAGTGGTAGGATCTGTAGTTGGACTTTAATCTCACAGTGGAGAATGCAGAAGGGGGGACTTGCAGATAGCCTTCTTCATAGCCCAGCTATATTAGTAGGACTATATTAATATATATAATAGTTACAGGACTTCTTTTATTATTTTAAAAACACTTTTACTATTACAATAATGGAGAAGGTGAATACATTTTTTAAATTGTTTAGTCCCACATGCAGGACCAAAGCAGGAAACCCACACATGAAATAACAAACTCCTTCCTGCTCAGGAGGGAAGAGCCTTCTTGCTCCTGTAGTGCTATCATAGGAATTGACAAAGCATCACAGAAGGGATACAATTTCAGTAAGTAAAGTATCTGAGTTCAGTAACTTTTGAAATGATAGCAGGGCCTGCGCATATCAAAAGTGGTTTTTTAGGCTGTCTGCAATAGTCTCATGTGTCTATTAAACTTTAATTGTGGTTTGAAAGTCTCCCCTCTGTAAGTATAGAGGCTTTAGATTGATTCTGTTAAAAATGAAAGCTGAACCTCCAGAGGAACGGAAGACTTACCTGTACTTTTGAGCTGCTGATCTGCATCCTTCTCCAAGAGATATATCCTCTGCTTTGTGTGGTAGTTGTTCAATAGAAAGTGAACTTTTAAAATTTTCAGTGGGTATAAACTGCAAACAAAACATGCATGTGGTTTGGCTTATTGAAGTTAATGAAGAGGACGAGGGCAAATGAATAAAACCCTTTCTAGAAAAGGTACATGTGTGTGCATGTGTGTTCCTGTGGGGTTTTTGTGGCTGCTTTGATCAGGGTTTCTTCTTCCCTGCATGTTGTGCAATATTCACTCTGGAGAGCACTAATATTAGTTGGTTTCTTGAATACAGCTGCAGCTGTAGTAAATTGAAATTAGTTTTGTTTTTGTTTCTAGTATCTTATACTATTATATTAAACAACAAAAGTCTAATTTGAAATAGAATTTTACTTTTATTGTCTTTTCATTATTGCAAGTAAAAGAGACTTCTGAAACCTGAAGTTGCATTCTGTTTTCTAAGCAGTAATTGTTGGGAGCTCCCCTGTTCTAGGTTGTATTGTTTTCCAGTTTGGAAGAGGGAACAGGAATGCTCCTTTAAGTAACTTAAAAATAGAAACTGTATTTAGAAAACTGCTTAGTAGTGTATGCTGTTTTATGCATGTCTTCCTCATGACAGTGCTTGTTAACGAAGATGCAGGTTAGCTTTTTGTGTATTCAGGTCCATCAGTTGTAGTGATGCTTGTTGACTGATGAACTTAATACTAAGGCACACAAAGTGATGGGGGTGGCTGTGTTCAAGTGGGATGCATCATGTCCAGACAGGTAGAGGATATATTTTTTTCCTGTAAGAGCTAATTAAAATACTCTGGGGGACAAATTTCTAAACATACAAGTTTGCATTATAGGCTTGGTCATATTTATCAGGGTTGGAAGGAGGAGGCAAGTTTTGTTTTTTTGTTTTTTGCACTTCTTGGCTTTAAAAAAATTGTTTTCTGAACTTTTCAGAATTACTATCTGAAGAACAGTAGAAAAGCTATGAATAAGTTACTGTATGCACTGCACACAGTTCAAGCTTGCAGGAAAACTGGTGCGCTCAGGTGAATAGAGTTCTTAAGCCTGTTTAAGGAACCATGGTTTTCTTATGGGCTGAGGTGGGAGAGTGCTCCCCCTCCTGCTGTTACCTGTAGAAATATGTCAATTTGGATGCACTTTCAGGAGTTTCCCATCTCATCGGGAGTGCAGGATGGAACTGAGATTTCCAGTTTCCAAGATGACTATTCAAGAACATTACATGAGACACAATCTTTGTACGTGTGCCCTCACAATCTTCTTCCCCAGTCATCTGCTGATTGCTCTGTGTGTGCACACAAAGAGGAGGTCATGGGTGTACAAGAATGTTTTTCAAACTCCGAAATCTAGTATCACTGTTCCAGCTAGAAGCCTTTGGGGTGTGTGAATCCAGGAGGACACGAAGGGTTTTAAACTTCTCAGTTTTGAATAATTTACATACCTCTGACATTTACGCTGTATATCATAATTCCATACCAACATACCCTTTGAAAGTACAGGAGGGGGATGCGAACAGAGGAAGCCGCTGTGTAGTAAGGAAATTGGAGTTTTATAGAGCAAAAGAGAACATGAACCTGTATTCTAGCGGTGAAGATCCTCTTGGGGGAAGAGGAGGAGCGACAGACTATAGTTCTTCCTCAGCACACTCTACATGTAATTTATTGACTTAAAGATGTGAAAGTTTGGCACCCTGGACTGTCCCCTTTTCTTGGAACTGCCCTTGTGCTGGCTTTTGCTTCACGCTCTCTGAATGCATAGGTTTGTATAGCTACATTAAGGTTTGTAGCAGGTCTAATGTTTTCACATTTAGGCAGTAATAGCCTGTCAGCATGTTTTTACCATCGTTTGCGTTAGTGTATACTTTTTACCATGTGATACCTGTGTGGTACTGTAGAGCTAATATGGGATCTAGTCATAGATGACATATCTTGTCATATAGAAGTTGTTTTAAAAAATCCAAGTTTAGCTTACCTTATATTAACTAGTTCCTGAAACATGATTTTTTTTTCAGATGTGGAAAGTAAACTCAGCTTTTTTTACCTACAGAATGGGTGCAGTAAGGGGATTGCAGGTGAAAGTACTCATAATACCTTGTCCTGCCTGTGACCAAGAGCAACTGCTTCAGTAGCTGAGACTAGAAGTCAGTACCTGTGGCTCATTCATTAAAAAACAGTATTAGAGATGCTACTGGTGGCAGAGAGACTTCTTTTTTTGAAACTATGGTGTGATGGCAGATAACCCATGAAAGTGCTTTGTGAAAATGTAGGTATTCTAAGGAAGCAAGCTTGCTGCTTCTGTCCTTCCTGAGCCTGTAAATAGTTAAGTAATTGAAGCAGGGTAAAGATTGGGACCAGAACAGTGGATCCCTAGTGAAGGTTGTGGCAGTTTCCATTTTCAATTAAATTTGCCTTTCTGTCCTGCTAACCTTGAAATTACTTGTATGCTGTTCCTACCCATAGGATAATAGAGATCTAATATTTGTGTATCCTGCATAGAGATGTGTCTTCCAGCAGGTCAGGTGATGTTGAAGTGTTTTTGAAAAGGCATTGAGAGACAGCTGCAAATGTGAACAGTTGAGGTTTTGGTTTAGTGTTCAAACTTAAATTTCTTGGGAGTGTATATGAAACTTCTGATTTCTTTTAATGTGTGTACAATATTTAATGAGACTAGCACTTAAAACCTTAATTGTGTGTACACAGCTAATGCCTAACAGTTTTCAGACAATCTGTTTAAAGCCTCAGAGTGCTATAGCAAAGCAAATAGTAATCTCTTTGCTTTCAGTGGGATTTATAATTGTGGGTAACTTTGCATACTCAGAAATAAAACTTTTTAGGACTTAACATGACTTTTTTGGGGAGCGGGATGTTAGGACATGCTAAATGCTTTACAAATTTCATAAGAATTATAAGTATAGTCAGATGACCATGTAAATTCCATAAGCATAGAAACTACAGAAGGAAATAAAATTTTATTTTGGGCCAGAGTTTGGAGACAAATTCTGGCATCAGGTAACAGAATTTTTACCAAGGATTCATTTTATGCAATGGCAAAGCCTTTAAGTATCTCAGAATGGATAGCTGTGATTCATTAAAATAAATAAAATCATGTACTGGTTGCATAAATGACTTCTAAGTCTTTGCTTAACTATGGAAACTGCACTAGTTTAACTAAATGATAATGCTATATTGTGTCTAAATTAGTATGATTTTTGTGTGGACCAATCTTGGGTTTTGCAGTATATGTGAAGACTGAGAGAGGGCAATAAGCATAGTTGTTCTTACTGTTTCAGAGCTTGTAAACAATGTTAAACAGTTGAAATGTTTGTTGTGTTTTTTTTTTAAATAAATCAATTACGAAGCACTTCTTGAAGTCACCAAAACCAGTGTTTTTAGTTATTTTTAGTCTTTATCTGTAGCACAGACTTAACGAAGCATGGTTTTTCTTGTTTTCTGAAGTGACTGAAATGATGAAGCTATAATCAAAATTTAGTGTATAAATATTTGTATAATTTTTAGTAAAAATTGTCTTCAGTGTTAATCACAAACAATTATAGTCTAAAATGGGTTTAAAACTATAAATGTTATGGAAATTACATTTTGGGGAAGGATTATTTTACGAAAATAATGATTGGGGTGTGAGGGAGGAAGCTGAACTTTTTAAGGTAAGGTTGCAGTAGCATCCGGTGCCCAGCTGACATCATCTGCGCTATGGTTGAGTCCCTGCCAGTCTGTGGACATGGGACTCGCCTCCTTCTTAGGCCTGAAAACCTCACAGTATTCCTTGGGTAGCCCATGGTTGTTTCCCTTTACTGCAGTAACCTGAATCTGGAAACACTAATCTCTGCTCTTTTAACTCTGTTGTTCTTTCTGTTCTGCCAGATGTTAAAGTTGGATGATATTTTAGATTCTTTATGGTGAATGAATGATGTCACTCATGCATTGTGTCTCTTCCTTTGTTATGTGGGTGGTTGCTGTTCCTTCCTTTTTCTACCCTGTATCGAATGCTTGGAAGGAGATGATTTGTGATGCTGTCCTTCTCCACCTCACCTGCTGCACCAATCTGCAGTCTCCCTTTGCCCCCTCTACCTCACCCCCTACCAGATCCCCATGATTTGTTCTGCTCTTCATGCATTTCTGCTTTGCATGGTGGGGTACCAACTCTGAAATCTTCCTTCTCTCATCACTCAGGTTGAGGATATGTAGGCACTCTGAGGTGAAGTCAGTAGCGGGTTTGCATTGCCTTCTGGATGAAAGGCAGTTGCTTTCAGACTTGACCATCTGATGGTCTTCAGACTTCATCTCTAGATACTTAAATGGCAGTCACTTGAATATGATACTTGTTCTGATAGTTTTGGTTGGTTTGTGGGGTCTTTTATGCAGTGAAAAAAAAAAAATGTAGTGTATATGGCATACCAAATTTTTGCTGGGAGTAACTGAGCTGCAGACCTTACTTCTTCCTTCACCTTTTTAGTGCCCTTTTTAGGAAGGTGGTGCATTTAGGAGATCAGAGCAAGGGTTTATATAAAGCCTAAAACAGAGATACTGACTGGGGCCTGCTAAATAGTCTAGGATACTCTTTTTGGTAAGCCAGTCTCTTGAAAATGTACCTGCATAGCTTTTCTGGTCCACATGGCTTCTATGACAGTGTTCTGAAAAGCTGCAGTCAGTCATTTATAGGAATAATTTTGCCTCTGCATTTTTGCCTGAAGGGAAGAGGGGATATATTTGAAGCTTCCTATTCTGAATGTTATAAATAATGCCTGGTTTAACATTTGTACTATATGTGTAGCAGGATTAAATAGTTATTGCCTACCAAACTCTAAACTCGTCAGTTTAACATAATATAATCTGTTTAAAACTTGCATACATTTCAGAAATTTATATACTGTATTTTGCAACATAATGCTTTCTTTCCTACTTACTGTAGGAAATGAAGAATGTGAGCTTGGGCAGATGATCACAGTCTGTGCGTCATGAGGGTTTCTGAGCCAAAATTACTGGTGACAGTGGAAATATTGTGATATGGTTCTTGGTTTTAATGCTATTTAAAGGATGGATGGACTGCAGTGGTTGGGTATATGATGTGTTAAAGGGTTGATTGACTATGACAGTTGAATGTATTATGCTTAAATAAGTACTGTTCAATTTCTAATCAGAAAGTAAGGTGAAAAACCCAACCTGTTTACAGGTGCTGAATTGAAGGTCTGTTATTGCTATATAGTATATAACAGATTTAAAAAAAAAAAAAAAATAATCCTGTTGCCTCACTGCTTTTTGTGAAGCTTGAGTTTCTGAACACAACTGCATATTGGCATAATGTATGAATCTTCCACAAATTTGCCCCTACTGCAGTTGCAAATACAGTTATTTGAACAGGACAGCCTTTTAAATTTGGGTCCTAATCCTTAAATTTGGTTTCTAGTGACCTAGAAAACTGAACCTTTTTGAAAGTTGTAATTTACATTTTGAAATTTTGAAAGTTTGTAATTTTCCCAAAATCAAAGGAGTGAAAAAATCTTCTCAGCTTATTAGCTCTGTTGAAGAAATAAGTCTGTTACTAGATAAGCATTCTTCAGACCTATCTTCAGTGACAGAGCAGACACCATACTCTTTAAAGTTTCTGTAACTAAATTATTAATATGGTTCTTAAATATCAGATTAAAAAGTTATTTTCCTCTTAAACTGAGGTTGAATAACAAGAAAAATATTACTGGTTCATCTGGTATAAAACATTGCAGTGTTGAATAACTAGCCATACTACTCCCTGTAAGAGATGAAATGGAATTAACCTTCCTGGTGACTAATTGTTTTTTCAGAAGATAATGATACTCAATTGCTATATTTTAGAAGAGAAACTAGTGTTTAAGAAAACAGATACAGGTAGGAGATGCATTTCTGTTTGGATTATATTCTGACACAGTCAAAAAACTAAAACAAAACAGAAAACCAAACAAAAAACCCAAGCCAAAACCCACTTAGTTTATCCTAATGGAAACAGTTGCAAGATAAAAATAATCCTACTGATATGAATATTGTTTTGCTTTGTGCAATCTAAAGCAGTATGAAACTACGTTTTTTTTTTTATTGTGCTGACAAGAATGAGTGTATTCTTAACTTTCAGTAGCTGAGAGACCAGACCCAGTAATACAGTTATTAATGTAAATGGCTTCAAAATATATACTAGATCCTGTAATTTTCTTGAAAACTTGTGTGTGAAGTGATAGGATTTGCAAACTCTCTGTTACTAGGTTTGGTGTGGGAACATCAGTCTTTGTAGCTTTGAACTGCCAACAACCTTTGGCCTTTATTTTACCTTCAGTTAAAAACAACAACAACAACAAAAACCAAAACGGGGGAGGGGGTTTGAAATAGGGAAGTAAATTAGTGTTGGCTAATGGCCATATCTTTTCCTAGAGCAAGAAAAAAACAAATCTGGGAAAGATAAATGAGATTATGGACCTGGACTTGTTTCATTACATGAATGATATGTGATGTTTTGTAAATTATTTATCAAAGCGAGTGTTTTTGAAATGGCTAAAGCACTGTTATATCAAAGGGAAGGAGAATGGTATGGTTGCCAAGAAGAGTTTTTTGTTTTTTTTTAAACTGGATTCCACTAAAAGAATATTCTTGCTTTTAAAATATATGTGTATTAAACTTTAAGTAGCAGTTAAGAAATGTCCACAAGATGCTGCAAGTGAACAGTTGTATTTGGATGGCTCTGGACCATTTTTCTGCTGATGATATTGGTGTAGTTTATTTTTTTGTTAATATCATTTTACTCCAAATACAAGTGAGTTTACAAGTATAATGATGGGACAGATATGTTGAATTATAATCTCCTAATGGCAAGAATAGTAACTAACTCATTTCTTTTATTTGTATATGAATTGTTTTTAACTTACACGTTAAAAATTCTGCAGGAAATTGGTATATCCTTTCCCACCTATAGAATTACTAATCTCATTCAATGCCATCCTGCCAAAACTGACAAAGAATATCAATAATGTTTTTAAATTTTTTTTTAAGCATGACTGAATTGGAAATCTGCCAGTTTTATAACTTCCACAATTATTTTTGTCCAGGTAGAAAATTAGTATTTCAGCTATCCATGTAATCCATAATGGAGGCCTTAGTAAGACTAAAGACTGCAGATTATGTTTGTTCCTATTAATTACTAGAAGGTAATATTGCAGTTCCCTTTTGTAGTTTATGGAAGAAAACAGTCATCTCCATACTTATGAAGAGTCTTTGGATCTGGCCATCTTTTATGTATATTCTTTGGGGTATACAAATATGTCAATATTCCAATGATTGCATTGTGAAGAGATGAACAGTGAGCAGACCTTCTGAAGACTAAGCTTTCAGGAAAAGTACTGTGCCTCAGGGCATGGTTATATGGAAGTGATTGTAGGCTAGGGTAAGGACATGTGTGTTCCTCTTGGCTGGGTAGGACAGCTTTACCTTGCTGGTGTCAGTGTTCTTTGGAATCTGCTGCTTGATTTAAGATGATCCTAAAGCTCAATAGTATAAACATAGTTTCAGTATTTCTGTATTATATTGTGTTGAGATATAAGGGTACGGAACTGATGCCTTCTCAAGAACACCCTTAAAAATCACAATTGTTCACTTCCCAGAGCTGTAATGGAATATGATTCATAGGTGAAGTGAAGATAGTCTGTTAGCTTTCTAAGTATTGTGGCATACAGTGGAAATGTAAAAATGGAAGGTGAAAACCACAAATAATTACTTTGTTATAGAAAACTAACAACATTGCTTAGCTAAATCTGGAAACTATGAACTGGCAAAAGAAACTATTTTAATTTTTTAGTTGTTGTGATACTAGCTGCTAGAAGCCAGTCTGGGAAGATCCTCTATTATTTGAGTATCCCATTTGAAGAAATAGTTGCACATTTTATTTGTTACAGATACTTTTATGTAGGCATTAATAGATTAATATTTTGGATTATGCAGGCAAGTAGTTTCATTAAAGCTCTAAATGCTACTGCAGAAACTGGTTTGGGGTATTTAGTCTCTGATAGTTTGTCACATAGCAGATTAGGAAGGTCAGGAATCAATTCTTAATTCTTTCTCTGAAAAGTTCTGTGTTTTGCTTCCAGACATTGAAAGATTTGTATGTTTGTTTTATTCCAGTTGTATTATAGCTGATGGGACTCATCAGACTGGAATGGGTAACTGTTGATCTGTTGAATCCATGTTTTTTACATTAAAATGGTAGTTTCAGAGGGAGGTGCGAGTTATATTGGATGGAAAAGTAATAAAGTATGTCTTAAATTTGAGTGTTTTTGTAAAAGTTACCGTTTTCCTTGTGGAAAGGAACTGTATTAATCTGTAATACAGGCCAGTTTGCATCTTAATCTTGGAGCAGTATTACATCTGAAGAACAAGTGATTGCATTCTGGAGTTGAAACTGTGTGTTCATGAATAATGTCCTAAGTTCTAATTTTCCCTTGTTTTTGTCAACACCAAACTTGTATCAGGGAGGTTTACATGGATTAGTACACAAGGTTGCTTATTATGGGCCAATTTAACATTTATGGAATATGTTAAGATAATGAACTTTGCTATTCCAAAGTTAGTAAAATGGATGTTTTTCTTGGTAGTTAATATGTACAACAAAATATCAGGTAAAAATGATTTTTCTAAGCTTAAGTATATGAGAAACAACAGACCACTGAGAAAGGCTTGCCTATCTTTGTAGTTTTTGTTAAGACAAAACTGTTTTTTCTTTTTCTTAATCAAGCTAACTCTGTCTTTTTACTTCTAAACCTAGCCACGAGCTGATCCCATCCCGATATGTAGCTTTTGTTTGGGAACAAAAGAATCAAATCGTGAAAAAAAACCAGAAGAGCTGTTGTCCTGTGCAGACTGTGGCAGCAGTGGTAAGTTGGCTGAATTTACAAATACTAGAAATGTTTATGTTTAAGTCTGTTTTTAAGGTATTAAAAATACTTTAAACTTCTGAAAGTCATCTTCTTTTTGGACATAGATTGAGAACTGAGACAAAGGAGAGGGTGGAAGAGACAGAATTTTTTTTTTTTTAACTAAAATGTTGTCATCTGGATAGCTACAAATGAGAGGGGTAAACTAATCTTCATGCCAAAAGTATAGATGTGCTGGGGAAACCAGCACATCTAATGGAGGAACCACACTTGTAAGATACGGGAATTCTGGTTTTGTAATTGATCTGAAAACTCAGTTTTGCATTGTGACATCAAATGATAATGAAAAATTTTCCTTGCATGGATATGCAACAATTAGGAAGCTGAGGAATAATAATAATAAAAAAAAGATTGTGTAGCAGTCTGTGATCCGGTTGCTTATCTTATGTATCCAATTAACTTTTAAATAAAATTCTTTCCTTACTCAAGTGGGAATTTGAATAATATTTCAAATAACATACTAAAGCTGTTAGGCACCTGTTACTTTTCAGGCACAAGACGGTGACTCTCTACTGATCATTTGTACCTTGCTCCTGTGCATTGCAGCAGCTCTTGCAGACTCCTTGTGGCTGTTCTGAATGCAGGCGCTTCCCTTAAAGTGAGCGACTAGGTTAATTTTGAAAATTAAATACTGTAGTACACCATTGCTTTGCGCAGTGCTTGTGCATGGATCATACCAAAAGTATTCTTGGTCTAGATTATTCCTGATTCAGAGGGATTTGGCTAAAAAACTTTGGCAAATCTCTTTAGCAGCTCTATGCCATAAAGCTTTTTCTGGTGCAGTTGTAGAGTTCTGGATGTGAAAATCCTCTGATCAGTTCAGCTAGCCTGAAAAAATCCTGTGTAAAATAGCTTTATGTTGGAAGAGGAGTTATTTGGCCAGTATAGTTGGTCAGTTGAGTGGACTGCTTTTGTTTAGCTGTGCCACTAAAAAAACTTTTGCCCCCATAAGCTTACATCTGCATTGGGAAGTACTTTTGGTAAAGCTTTGCAATGTAGACCAGCCTGTGCCAGTTGAAAGACAAAATAGCAGTGCTATTTAGTCACAGGCTGCAACATCCCACTGCTTGGTGCTGCCCCTTTGTGCTGGCACCTGGTTGCATATCAACTGGTTTGGCGATCAAACGTAATTGAAAGACAACGAGGTTGATCAGTTCCCCAGTCCAGTTCACTATGCAGCCATATACCAGCTTCCATGCCAAACTGAAGAAGAGGGAAGTGCTCAGGAGGGAGATGAGTAAAGAAGCAGTAGGGTCTGCATAAGGCAGCACTGTTTTTGAGAAGGCTGGAAGTGAAAATATTGTTTCAGTGTCTTACGAATTTAGAGTCTACGTGTATCATCATTTTGTAGGTGTGCTGAAGTCTGTCTTGGTTACTGTAATAGCTACATAAGTACTTGAGTAAAAACAAAACTGTGGATCAAAAATGTGTTCACAGTTAAACAGGATATGCTTTTAATTGTGTAGTTCTGAATCTGTCACCCCGGACAGATTCTTTGTATTTTAGCCAGAGTGTTTTCTTAGGATGTTTAAGCAAATGATTAAACAGTCAAGTAAGGAAGGGGCTTTTTAACCCCAGTATGCAAAACCAAACCCTGTAGATTTTAAACTGTCTTCTCGTTTACAGGTTTCCTGTATTTTCAAATCTGTATTCTAATACTTGGAAATTTCATAGGATTTATGCTTGGTTAGACTCTTGTATGCAGAGTTTACATTAATCAGGTGAGCTTAGATATCAGACACTCTTCTGTTGTATAATAATCCCCTGGTAGGTCTAAGACGCTTTAGAACTGGAAGTCTTGACTTTCATGGATCAGCTTCCATTTGAATTAACACTGATACATTCTCTCTGCCTCATTAAGACTAAATTATCTTTAATTAGTTCCTCAGATGTATTAGATACAAAGAATGAAATGTTGAGACTGCCAGTCAGATTGCTGGATGGTTAAACTTTAGCTACTGATGCCTAACTAAAATAAAAACCAATCGCAGTGCAATTTATAAATAACAAAACTTCACTCCAGTGGAGGTTTATTGTAATTGGATTTGTAATTTTGCACATTGCAGTGTATCTCAAAGCTGGTCTTGCTGTCTAAGAAACAGAAAAGAAATTATGTGTTGCACACAGCATGCAAATTGTTCAGTCGATCAGAGATTAAATTGCAGTGCCCACTACTGGCATGTCTGCTTTCCTTTATGGTTTTGTGTCAGTTGTTTGTGCCTCTTCAGGTAATGCTTCTGCATTCTGAAAGCAGAAACTATCTGGATATCTGCTCATTTCATTGATATTACTCCTATCTTGTGGTATTTGGGAGGATAATGTATTTGGGCAGTAGAAATGAAATGCACTGCTATGTCACTTGGCACGGGGCATTTTCTAAAGGAGTAAGGTGAGGGATGTCAGATGTGAGAAAACAAATACTATTATGAAAACAAATGTTGCTCCTCTTTCCCCACTCCCCCCTGCTTTTTTCCCTATCTTTTGATTTTGAAAAATCGATGAACTTGAACTGGAATCAAACTCTACTTTCATTTTCCCAATTGAGAGGTGCAGAAGAAATTAAAGAGCTGCTGCTGACAGATTTTAAAAGGGAGTTGAATTTTTAGAAAGAGGAGGGAAAAAAAGTAGAGTGACTAGGGAACTATAAAAAATATTCTTAAAAAGGGGGGGAAAATAGCTGAAAGTAGAATACCTGTAGGTGCTGTCCTTTCAAATAAATAGTATGTTAGGCTGAGAAGGCAAGAGGGTTACCGATCAAATATGGGTGGGGAAGGATGGAGAGAGAGCAGAAGAACAAAGACATCAGTTGGGTCAAGAAGGAATACGGACGGAAAATGTTTGGAAAGGACTGTGCAGAGATTACTTTATAAAGGAGTTTTAGGATATGCTTTAAGGGAATATGGGAATTGTCTTGGTTATTGCTGTCTGTGGGAGTATGTTGGCTAGTTGGATAAAATGAACTGCTAAGAAACCTGCAGGTGGCAAAGCCTACTACATGCCCAAGAGAGGTGCACTGATCTGCTCTGCTCATAGCTGAAGTCATCCTAAATAATGCTTTCTACCTAAGAGGTTATCAAACACAAGGGTTTTTTTGTGAATTACCCTATACGTCAGGTCCAAACATTTGTATCAAAGTGGAGAATAACTGAAGGTGTTGGCATATCTAATTCAGCACATAATTGTTGTCACTGATAGAATGCTTGTTCTTTTAAAAGACCAGTTGTTTCATCAAATCCTTTGAAGAATAAACAAGGCCCAGATTTGCAACAAGGAGATGAAAGTGGGCAGGTTAAAGGAGTTGCCTTCAGTCACAAAGGAGTGAGACGTTCTGTTTTCACTTCCTGATCTACTTCTGCCACATCAGTCTATCACAAATCTTAACCTTTTCTAACTGGGAAGGATAAGAATGAATTTTAAAGCATTTAATTTTTAATAGCTTTGTTTTAAAGTAAGCCTATATGTATTCCTGGTGGAAATGGCCAGCTTTCATAGGTCTTAATTTCCAGGAATCTGTTAAACTTGTGTGCTGTATTAAAATATTGATGCTGCTGAGGTTTAAAAGAAAGTCAAGTGATTGAACCTGGAGAAATTACCATCTGAAACTCTTCAAAATAGAGATTGATCAAGTGTTGAAAACCTCTTGGCAGATGTACCAGCTTCTGGATATTGAGAAGATAGTACGTTCTCAACTTCAGTTTAGATCAGTTAGAGCTAAAATACTGTGGATTTTGGAATGAGAGACATGCTTTCCCTGTTCAGCTCTTTCAAATTTAAAGAAACTATCTGTAAAATCACTGAAGGTCACAGTGACTCAGTTTGACTGACTCAGAAGTTTATTGAACTATGAAAGTTAAACAGAATCCCTTTTCAAAGTGAAACCTGTGTTGATTACCACTTCATGTCTGGTAGGCAACCCTTTACTTGCTATTGTTATATTTGCTCTATGTCAATTTATGTCCAAAATGAAGAGTGTAAGTTTTAGCTATTAAAGAACAATACCATTATGGTATTTTGAAATATGAAAATTTCTGTTCTGTTTCTGCTAGTGAGTAGCTAGGAAAGACAGTAAAACAACATGTCAAATGCATAGTGATGACTCCCATTTGCACTCTTTCAGCCTCTAGTTATTTGCAGCTCAAGGACTTGGAGTTGCAGGCATAATCTTCATATTTAATAGCAATGGATTCTTTTTTTTTCCTTCGATTTTTGCCTGAAAGTAAAAATCTAATGCTTAAGGATATTAACAAATGTATTAAGCTGTGTAATTGCTTGAATGAGAAATGTTATGTTGGTAGATAACAGAGAAATAAAGTAACCCTGTTATACCTAATCTGAGCATACTTACCAGTGAGAGCCAGTGAGAGCAGACGTTTCTTATGTTAATACTTCTCAGTTATTTACTTTAAAGTTAAAATCAACAATTTAAACCACAACTTACTTGCTCCTTGAAGTAAATAACTTCTGTGCAGGGTAGGTAACGAATTAAATGTACTTATGTGGAGGTAATTGGTTTATGATTACAGTTTAATGTGTTAATATAGTTGTTAAGTCCAGATTGATGAAATAAGTCTTTCTGTGATATTGATTATTAATATCAGCCACTCTAGGGAGCTTTTTTCTTAGCATATTTTTTTAAATCATTTGCTCAGCTTTTTTGAAGGGAACAGTGTAGCATCAAATTCAACTGTGCAGTTACAGAGTATATTTGTCACTTTCAAGAAAAATAGTCACTTTAAGTGCATACTCTATTTTAACCACAAAAAATTGTTAATGCATCTTAAACTATATGCTAAGAATCAAATGGCAATGCTTTTTCAATATCTTTTGGTTTTGAAACTACTCTTTGAATTTATTATTGATTCTCCTTTATTAGTAGATTGTATTCCTCTATTTTGAGAACACACAATTGAAGTTGTCTTTTTAAAGTTTAACAAAAAGCAGATTAAGCCTTGGATACATACAATAAAAGGAAATAAAATGTGAAATTTGTACTTCCTAAAGTGGCTTTTGCGTTCCATCAGTCATCTTTGCCATTCATACCTCAGTCCGTTAGAAGACGAAAAAACCAAATGCTCGTGGATTAGCCTTTATTCTTGTTCATGGTGGTTTAGCTCAGCCTTGGACTGAGAAACGGTGGATGGAGACAGTCTGAATCGCCATGACTAGACTGTTACCTGGAAGAAAGCATGCATCCAGACTCTTGCCTAGTGAGAAGAAAGCATCCTTCATGCGCTTCACATCACTGCAGCCATCTATAAGTGCAGCGTGGCATCAGGGATTCTTATCTCTCTGAAAACTTGTGTGTTGATGTTCTTGATAATCTCTGAATATAATACTGGCAAAAAGTGTTTCCCAAAAAGTTCTGAAAACAGCTGGTGCTGGTTCCATCCTGTTGAATTTTAGAGTCGATCTTACCAATCTTAAATCTCAAGCTTTAAATACTTGTGGGTTTTTTGTGTTGTGTGTTGTTTTTTTTTTTTTTTAGGACATCCATCATGTTTGAAATTCTGTCCTGAATTGACAACAAATGTGAAGGCCTTAAGATGGCAGTGTATTGAATGCAAGACATGCAGTGCATGTAGGATCCAAGGAAAAAATGCAGTAAGTTAGACTGTTGAGTGTTATCTGAGTTTTCTTTGTTTACTGTAGCTCTATACTTAGCACATGTGCAAATACAAATCGCTGATGTCAATGTCAATGTCAAGCAATGCTATATTAAGTCTTTTTTTTTTCCCCCTCTTCCTCCCCACCTGCCCCCCCGCCCCCTTCAGGATAACATGCTTTTTTGCGACTCCTGTGATAGAGGGTTCCATATGGAGTGCTGTGACCCACCGCTTTCCCGAATGCCAAAAGGTGATAATAAAAAAAACCTTTCAGTGAAAGTACTTTCATTCACAGTCGTTTCTCATATTAAGTGACCGAAAGATCTTGAGCATGCTAATTATTCTTGCCTTGGTAAATAGTATGATTTTAATCATGTTAAAGCCAGTACTTTATTTTTCTTTACTTGAGATTTTTTTCCTCAGGAAAATAGTAAAGGTCTGTGGTCCATTGACCAGATGAATTCACTGTGTATTGAGTTGTTGACCAGTCTATAGAAGGTTGAAGTTTTATGAAGGCAGAGCAGGTGAATAGAGCCTGCTTCTTCATGCCTTTTGTAAGAGTAATTTTAAAAAAGACAGACAAACAAAACACCTTTGTGTCTTCAGGTTCTCTAATATCTAGATTTCTGATGCATAGCACCTCTTACTTCTGCTCTCACATCTTTATGGCTTTCTCTATTTAATCTTAAAGACACACTAAAGACTTTTCCAGCTTCCTTCAATGGCAGATATGGTCATCTGCTGTTAAAAGGATGCCAAATTCAAGTCCTTGTATATTAAAACAAACATATCTAGGTGTATTCTGGTATTTTCTTTACGACACTCTAGCCTAGATTGCTTAGTAACGCACCTGTAATTTTTTCCCCATTTTAATTGTGTCTGAAGAAGGATCTGGGTAGTTTGAGGAGGGACAAGCTGGAACAGAAATTCTTCTAAGAACCCGTTTGCTCACAGTCTTTTCTGTGGTCTTTGTTGCTTCTTTTTTTCCCCCCTTTCCATGAGCACCTTGCTTTCAAGTATTTCAAAGTATGTGTACAAGTGGATCACTTCTCTCTATCCACTTCACCTTCCCTGTGTCCTGTTCATAAGGTAATTTGTTGATGATGTGTACTTGGCATGTATCTTGGTGGACACCTGCGATAGAGATTAAATAAACTGTGTACAATTAAACTTTTTTCCTTTATGTAGGGATGTGGATTTGCCAGGTCTGTAGACCAAAGAAGAAAGGGAGAAAGCTACTTCATGAGAAAGCTGCTCAGATAAGGCGACGATATGCAAAACCTATTGGAAGACCGAAAAATAAACTAAAGCAACGAATGTTGTAGGTTTCTCTTGATTTTCTTTTTTTTAATGTTTCTGAGAATGTAGTCGGGTAAGAGTTGGTACAGGTTTGACTGCAGTTTTTAACAGTATTTCAAGTTTTTTACTATTTGCAGTTTTTAACTGTATATAAAGTTGGGGAAAGTAGGTGACAAGTATTCTAGTATATGCCTTTCAGCCAAATGGCCAATAACTTCTGAATTATGGGGGGTGCTTTTTGTGTCATGTCAGAAGGTGGTGAAAAAACTTACTGTAACTTACTTTTCTAGATCACATGATTTTTAAACAAAACTTGTAGCTATAGCAGATGCAAATACAAGTCTGTATGATGACATATTCCACAGCTATCTTTTTAAGTGTAACTTCAAATAATTGAAGTACATACAGAATCTATACTAAGTGGATAATAGTGAGCTACTTATATCTAACTTCAGATGACTGTTCTGCTCAAAGACCTGTTAAAAAATTGTATAAAAATTACTTCAATATCAGCTCACAAAACCCACTCCAAAAAGCAAACTATGTGAGTATACAGAAGTTCCGGTTTCAGTGGTACTCTGGAAAAAAGTATTACTTGACTTCTGCTGTTAAGCTGCCACTGGTTACTAGGGAAAGAGGTTGCAATTTCTCTTGCTTCTCAAGAATGTGTTTATTTAAGAAAAGAGAGTGCTGTAATTCTTTTGGCATCTATCTTTCCAGGGAACACTGTAGCTGGACATCTTAAGGCTTGGTTGGAGGATTGTTTAAGTAGCGTTCAAATGCTGAGTTGACATTACACTGAGTGTTAAACAGGAACAGATTCTGTGTTAACTCCAGTAGCATGTTGCCCTCCATCACGTGTTCCTATCCACATACGCCTTTCTTCTCCTATTTAACTATCTGTTTGGCCATGTCAACTCAGCAGCTGAAAAGCTTTCCGGCTCTATCTACTACTCATTCTGTCATGTGGCTGTTACACAACCATTTTTCTTTATAGTCTAAACACCTGTCTGGTATTCTTCAGAGTTGCATGGTAGCTGCTATAAAACTTTTCCTTTTGCAAAATAAGGATTTCTGGAGCCTGTGGAACCAACATGTAAAAATAGAAGGGGAGAAAAAAAAATACTCGCAGTACTAGAGTACAGCACACTAGTCAAGTTGATGTACTTGGTACTGTGCAGCTTGCTATATTCTCTTTCCCTTCTCTCTCTCTGACAGTATCTCTTGTCTTGCCTTTTTGGTCCTTGTCCAAAAGTTCAGTGTATGTTGCTCTAGGGAAGTAGTACAAGACAAGGATCAAGTGTGGCACTACATGAAAGTAAAAGATGTAGTTGTAGTGGCTCATGAGAGCGTGCTGTTAAAGGAAGAGTGGGTGAACTGTTCTTTTGCCTTCTCCATTTGCCTCCTGACTAAATAACTTAGGAACTTGAAGGTAATTGAAATAGCCATACAACTTCCAGTGTTTTAACTGAAATTCTTATATATTATTCTGTGTGCATTATAAAAATATTCCCTATATCTCTAGCTACACCTCTGGTTTTACCGCTTTGAAAACTCGTAAGCCTTCAGCTCGAGGTTAGGATTCTAATGCAGTATTGCCATCTTACTTCTCTAAAATCATGTCCCTGATTTGGGCTCCCACAGTGGATTTAGCAGTAATGTCTGTCTGACACACTAATTCTGCTTCTACTCCTTCCTCATACATGTAAAAGAAAGGTGGGAAAGATTGTGAGGGTTTTACTGTTACATTTTGCTAATGGGATTTTGAGCTACAACTTTTGAAGCAAATGTCATGCTAAAGGATGCAGAAGCTCTCTTAGCATTGGAGATGATTATGAATATTTTTAGAAACATTTTCTTTTCTTTGTAGCTCATGAGCCACATGAGCATGTTATAGTAGTACTTGGGGGGCTTCTTTGTGTAATAAATTTGCAATTCTGAGGGCTCATGTAATCTTGTTTTGGAAAAATAGTGGTTAGGAGATGGGATAAGAGAAGATACTCTTCCTCATGGATTCCTATTTAAAAGTGATCGTGGGGTACAGAAGATGACAGTGTCATACATGAAAGTGTGTGGTCACATGAAGTACTGGAAGGTTAGCTAATGCCACTTAGTTCTTTTCATGTAGTACAAAGAAAATCTGTCCAGTAGTAGTGGAATAATTTTTTGCCTGTTGACCATCTGTAGGAGGCCCTTCACAGGCAAAGTACTGTGTAGGATTAACTAAAACCAGGTGTGCGCTGGCCTCTGGCACTGACGGTGATTACTACATCTGGTAGTGAGAATAGGTCTTGTGATGGACGTAAGCTTATGGCACCAAAGGATTCAAAAGACTTAGAAGTTTTTGGTTTTGTTGCCTCTTAGGAGCTAACCAAATTTAAGCATGTGTGAGTGGAAAAGTAGTTCTTAAACTGGTGAGCCCTTGGAGTTCACTAAACCAGATGGTAGCCCCAGGCTGTTCAATCTCTAATTAGAAGTAACCTGTTGGAATTAATTACTTGGGCATCTCAATTAAGAAGCCAAAATTTGTGGAAGAAAACTTTCCGCTGCAAAGTAAATAAGCTAGCTTCAAAGGGCAGGATGGAAAATGGAATGGAAGCATTTGATGCAACGATGTAGCTTTGTTTGGATTTGCAATTTGATCATGCCTCCTGATAGCTATTTCTTTTACTGCAAATAATTTTAAACATTCTGTTTCTATATACTTACAATATACTACTCTTCAGTATATCTTTCAATGTTGTTCCTCTCTTCAGTCATTAGTGATCATTCTGCTGTCACAAATGTTGGCTTTCAGCATGCCCTTTTTCTTCCTAGCGTTTAAATAACATTCACCACTCTTCCTTCTTAACACCTTCCATGTTAGGCCTGATCGGTTTATGGCTTTTCTACAAAGACCACTTGGTCTTACAGTTTTACTCTTTCCTTTCCTTTGCTATTTTTGTTTTTGCTATTGTTACAATTTTAAAGAAGGCAGAGTCAGTTTCTCTTGTTTTGTTGTTAATGCTGGTCATAAGCTGCCTCAGTTTGCTTTTAGGTCTTTGGTGGTAATTTTTGCTATTAGTGTTAACATACATAATCCAACAAGAGTGTGGAAAAAATAGCAGTTTCTTGAAAACTGACTGTCTTGCTTTAAAGGACCAGTAGACTTTCTCTGCTGTTTAAGCAAATGTAGTCTGAAGTTAAGTGTTTTCATATGCAGTAATTTATTAACACTGAACATGTGCATCTCCTTTCTACGTACAATATGTGTATCACTCTATGGTGACAGAGCAGTTATTGTGTCAGACACAGTGCATTGATGTTTTTCTCCAAAGAAGCACGCTTTTGCCATGCCTAAATGTAGGTTGGGAGGCTGTATACTTGGGAGATCTTGCTATCCCAGCTGCTTCTATTTATATGTACTGTGGACTATCTTTTAAAGAAGGGGGGACAGGAGGGGTAACAAAAAGAAAAAAAGAAGTCGGATGTTACATCAGTGTGAAATGTATTTCAAAAGTGCCTATGTCTTCAAATTTCTTTAAAGATTTTTACATACAGGGGCATATGTAACTTGTATAAACTGTAATACTATTTGGCAGTAGTTACAGATTTTTTTTTAATGCTGATTTTTATTTTCCAAATTTTTGCATAGGTCTGTAACCAGTGATGAAGGATCCGTGAATGCATTCACAGGAAGGGGGTCACCTGGTAGGGGTCAAAAGACTAAAGTCTGTACCACACCTTCATCTGGTCATGCTGCATCTGTGAAGGATTCAAGCAGCAGATTGCCTGTTACAGACCCCACTCGGCCTGGTGCCACCACCAAAATCACCACCACCTCCACCTACATATCTGCCTCTACACTTAAAGTTAACAAGAAAACCAAAGGGCTCATTGATGGCCTTACTAAGTTCTTTACACCATCACCTGATGGTCGCAGATCACGAGGTGAAATAATAGACTTTTCAAAGCACTATCGTCCAAGGAAAAAGGTGTCTCAGAAACAGTCATGCACTTCTCTTGTGTTGGCTACAGGTACCACACAAAAGCTAAAACCTCCACCTTCTTCACTTCTACCCCCAACCCCCATCTCTGGTCAGAGCCCAAGTTCGCAAAAATCCAGCACTTCCATTTCTTCTAACTCTCCCCAAAGTTCTTCCAGTCAGTCAAGCATACCCTCCTTTAGTAGCCTTCCTAATAACAGTCAGCTAAAGGGACTCTTTGATGGACTCTCTCATATTTATAGCACTCAGGGACAGTCTCGAAAAAAGGGACACCCAAGCTATGCACCGCCCAAGCGTTTGCGTCGTAAACCAGAATTATCTTCCTCATCAAAATCTAATAGCCATTTCTATGGAAAGAGAGAGGTCAGGAGTAGGTTTATTTCTCATGCCTGTACCTCTGGGTGGGGTGTGTCTAGAGGACATGCTTTTAAAGCAATTGCTCACCTCAAGAGAACAACTTTCCTTAAAAAGCACAGGATTCTAGGCAGATTAAAGTATAAAGTGACCCCTCAGATGGGGACCCCCTCACCAGGGAAGGGGAGCTTGGCAGACGGAAGGATTAAACCTGATCAGGATGATGGTAAGCAAAGGTGAAAGCGCCAACCAAACCTGTGTCCCGTCCAAAACCAAAATTCTTATATTGTCACATAGGTCTTAGCTATTTCTCTTGTTCTTACTTCACTTTCATACAAAAGCAATGAAACTTTGACCTTTTATCTAATGCTGACTAAATCTCCAAAATGTTGGTTTTTTTTCTGACTAATACCACACCACTTTTTTTATTATTTTTTTGCATCTGTAGTGGCACTAGGAGCCCCAAATGCCTTCATAATGTTGCTTATGACTGTGTAGTACCGCATGAGTAGCCACTTTTCATGCTACTTTCGTATTCTCCTCCTGCCCTTTCTCTGGCAGTAGTGCTGTCATCATGATTGTGTGCCATCAGTGCTGCTTATGGTGGGCATTTCAATTCATTTCCCTCTGCTCCATTGCTTTTTCATGAACGATTCCATCCTGCTACAGTTTCCACAACACTTGATCTGTACTGCTGTGAACTACCTTTTTAATAATTATTTTTATTTTAGAAGGAATGTATTAATAATGTTCGAATGTAGACTTAGCTTAGTATTGGTCTCCAACTTTAAGGGCAACTTTTTTCTCTTATTTTTATTTTTACCTTGTAGAGTATACTGGAGTTTATCAGGTGGCGTAGTTCTAGCGATAGAATATACTCCATTTCATGAGGTTCAAAACTAATTTAGTAGAACTGGACTGTGCAGGTTTATACAGACAGACAAGCAGGTACCACAAATAGCTCATGCAACAGCAAACTACAAAACAAGAAGGGGGGCAAGTTTCATTTCTGTTACTTAGTAATCCCAAATTTAGTTAAAATGAGGTGTCATAACAGCCATAGTTGCTACAATCCTATTTAGGAGTATCACTTTTGTAAGGCACGTGTAATCTTCATGTCTGTGAATAAACTTTTTGCTGGTTTTAAATAACAGATACTGAAATCAAACTAAGCATCAAACAAGAAAATACGGATGTATTTCTCGTGGGAACTAAGGACACTGTTACACAGGAGGATTTGGAAGTATTTAAGCAGGCTCGAGAACTTTCTCTGGAGGTAAGAATCAAGTTGCATAAAGTGTAGCTATTTCTGTAAATAAAACCTCAATTCATTTTCGTATGTCTATTCATCTTTGTTTTTAATATATTCCTTTTAATCTAATGTGTCATGCTTGCTGTGAATTTAATTTGGGAGATACTGTATACACAGTTACATTTTCCTAGATAGGAGACAAGGCATCACACTGGAATGGGTCAGATCATAAGTGACACTTGGGATAGATTTTGAAAGATATCCTTGAGCACTTTGGACACAGGACTGCCACTAATTAAGCGTAGAGATTAAGCATAGCTGACATCTTGGTCAGGACTGAGAGGATGTTGGTCGGTAAGAATGTGCCTGAAGATTTATTTTTTTTTTTTTTTTTTTTTTTTTTTTTCCCCTCTGCAAATAAAACAGCCACTGTGAAAAGTTAAGTCTGTCCCAGCAAATACTGTTTGATAGGAAACTGGGTTTAGGGAGTTCATAACTTCATTTTACCCAATGATTTAACACACTTTGAGTTTAAATACTACAGACTTTTTCTAGCAGTGAAAATATTTGAGCTGAATCTGACTAGAACTGTTTATACCAGCTGGTGTTAATGCTCTTCTTTAATGTATGTAGTGGTAATCTAAAACTTGTGAAGCCTGGGCTGGTTGATTTTGGTTGATTGGTTGGGGTTTTTTGCCAAGGAAGCTGGACATGGCAGCTGAGTCGTCCTATAGCAAAACAGACTTTTACTTTTCTGTGTCTACGAAATGAGCAATCAGTATCTTTTGAGAACCTGGGTCAGAAGTGAGGTGCATATAATGTTTCAGCTGCTGCTTTTTATAAAATCACATCATAAATGAGTATGTCTTGTAATTTTTTCAGTAATGGAAATCAATTTTTTTATATTTTGTTTAGTGTACAAGAATGGACAATACCTGCTATGGGTCAATGCAATGACCTCTTAACTCAGAGTGTGTTAAACCAATAAACTCAAACCAAGTTTAAAGATTCAACTTCATTATTAGTTTGTACTTCTGTTTGTGTGGAAATGGTTCTCATATCCTCCTTTCTTTGTCTTTCATATGCAGTCCAAAAATGTTAGGTGGTAAGACTTCTAAAATTTGTGGCATTGAAATTACTTTTTTCCCCCACCTTTCTTCCTTTTTTTGTTTTTTGCCATCCCTTTAGAGTCTAGCAGTCATTTTCTGATCAGCTCAAATTCAGTATGATAACAGAGATCAGTGTGTGTTAGTATACTGTTGACTGTTATGAAGTAAATTCCAGTGACTCCAGAAGGGTTTTGCTGATGCCTTCTCCCTCATTGTTTTGACAAAAGGTTAGCTTTGAGTTTGAACAAGACCCATAGAGAAGTCCTCGTGCTAGGAGCTGCAGAAGAGAACTGAGGCAGTTGTGCCTCCTGTTTGGCTGGGCCATGCACCATGTATTTGTATGCACGCACTTGTAAGCACTGCTCACTTAACTTCATGTTTAGGTGTTTGGCAACTTGAAAGAAATTTTCACTGTTTATATTTGGCTGCTTGCAAGCTCTGTCCTCTTACCTGTCCAGGTTGGAAGAACTTAAGCAACTGATTTGGATACTTCAGGTTTCTCACACCTTTGCTGAGTGAAATTGATGATTTAAAGCTAACTTTCCTTTTACTTTTTCTAGAACTAATATTTTGCTTTCATTGCACCTGACAGAAAATTGGGTGTAAAAACACTGGTGAAACAGCTGGGCGATATCCTTCAGTGATTGAGTTTGGAAAATACGAGATCCAGACCTGGTACTCTTCACCTTACCCACAGGAATATGCAAGGTAAAGAGTTGTCAAGATTGTCCTACATTGTTGGAATTTTTACTAATGTGATAATTGTAATTTATTTTATTATTCTTTTTTAATTGTTTATAGTTTACAACTTTTATAAGTAAATATGCTTTCATAATTTTAAGTAAGAACAAGGATTTATCTTGACCTTTTTTTTTCCCCTAGTTCTAATCAAAGATGCATTTTAAAAGACTGATTTTCCTAGACCTGCATAAATATAATCTTGCAGTGTGTATTGGCATGGTTTTGTTTGGGTTTTGGGGTTTGCTTTTTTTTTTCTTTGTTTGTTTATTCTGTTGTGGTTTTGGTTCTTTGGTGTTTTTTTGTTGTGTTTTTTTTTTGTTTTTGTGTTTTGTTTTTGTTTTTTTTTTTTTAAACGATTGCAACCAGGTATGTCCACCTTCTGGCCATTTAGAGCAATTAATCTTGTTTGTCATCCAGAATTTGTAAACCTCCTTTTTCTAGGGACCAGGGAGAAGTCTGAATATTCTAGATAAATAAAGTCGAAGTAAGCAATTCATAGCAACAGTGTCGTGTTTCTGGCCTTCTTTGCCAGGGTGCACCTCGGAGTCAGGCAGAGAGCATAAACTAGTATATGTGCTCAGCAGACCTCTGCTGATTTTTGCATGTGCTGAAAACAAGTGTTTTATGAATCCATTGGATCTGTGGCACACATGGAGATTTTCAGAACTGTGTGTTTATCAAGCTCTATTACTATAGCAAGCAATCAAGTTATGTGGTCTGTTCCAAAATGTCTTTATATAGCATTATTGTAAACTACCTTTTCTCACCATCCCTCCTATTCCTAGATATTGTCATCTTTGCACGGTGGGAATGAGGGATATATGGTGAATTGGTAATATAAAAATCAAGGGCTAAAACAAGTGTAGAGAGCATTTCTATTTCCTCTTATTACCACTGCTTTTATAATGTTAATGTTTTATTTCAGTTACTTTTTTTATTCCCTCAATTTATATCATATTGTGAAAGAAAGAAAAAACAGTTAAGTTCCATCAAGTAAATTAATCCCAGGGAGAGGCATAATGGTGGATAATTATTAGTATGAGGCAACAGTGGGATGGCATCTGTAGGAGGCAGCTTGGTTCTTGACTCTGAGTGCAGTGGGATTACATCATGGAACACACAGTTTGAACTACTTTTTGTGTTGTTGATAAACTTTCTTAGAATACTGGAGTAGTGTAAACCATTGCTATGATCCCAACATGATCCCAGGATGTGTCAGTAGCTTCAGAGCAGATGAAGATTGTCCTCTGCTCTAAAACTTTGTAGTAATTGATTTCTGCAGCAGTCTTCCACTGCTTCATAATTTAAAAATGAAGGTAAATAGCCATAAAGATCACTGAAAGGAGCAGGTTCTGGTATGTAGAATGCTTGCCAGCATTGTCTTACACTGGGTGTGTGGGTTACTTGTATGTAGTCTGAACCAAATCCTTCCCAGAGGAGTACAATTATCTATGTTGCCTGTGTCACAGAGATGTGTGGAAGGGGGGACTTTTTGCCTGTACGCAAACTGTTTGGACGGGCATCTGTGTTCAAGTAAAGTGGTAGTTTAGGTGGAGGTGAGGGGGTACAGTCCTACTACAGTTTGCCATCCCACTCAAGTATTTTGAAGACATTGGAAAGAAAAATCATCTCCTAGCCCTCCCCACATAGAAAATAAGGAAGATTAAAAGGAAGGAGATTCCCTGTATTCTGCTGTGCACCTCCTTTGTCTTTATTGGAAGAAGAAGGGTGAAATTTGAGGTATGGCTCTAGTGTGCCTACTTTGGTAGAGACCACAGAAAAAGCTTAGGTGCAATGTGGGAAGGGGGAAGTAACTGGGATCTGTCAGAGGCTGAACCATAAAACAGCTGACCACAGTCCAACCCTGTTGAATTAGTTAATTGTGATTGATTGAATCTGAGCTTTTCTTATCTTCCCTTTCTAATGGCTGATGTGTATGTTTAATCATTCACTCTAGTGTGATAATTTTTTTATTTTTAAACTACAGCAACATTTACTCATGGTACCTTATATTTAAATGGGGAGGGCCTCTCACTTTGTGGTAAGTTTTTTGTATACAGAATTTGATATTTTTTTTGTATAAAACATCTTTCTAATTTTCATACAGATTACCAAAGCTTTACCTGTGTGAATTCTGTCTTAAATATATGAAAAGTAAAAACATTTTGTTACGGCACTCAAAGAAATGTGGCTGGTTTCATCCTCCAGCCAATGAAATCTATAGAAGAAATGACCTTTCAGTATTTGAGGTAGGTATATAAAAATATAAATTTCTCAAAGTAACTGGTTTTTAGACATTACAGGCCAGTTGTAGAACTAGTGAAAACTTTAACAGAATTAAATATTTCCTTGGAGATTCTTCTTATACTGCAAGAACAAGTCCATCTTCCCTGTCCTGTTCCACCTTGCTGTGTTCTCTCACAATTCTTACTTCCTTTACTTGTATTTCATGCATTACCCAACCTCTTAAGATACTTTTATAGCATTCATCTTAGATGGAGACTGCAAGGGAAGCTCTGTGACTGGATTGCCTTTCCCTCTCAGCAAAAGTACCTCTTGCATCCATTCATTTCTGGCTATTTGAATATCTTAGGTGTAGGGAGAATACTAGTATAATGTACATGCTTCCAATATATAAAAGCAAGGAAAGCAGTTTGTTTATTGTTCTAAAAACACAAATGTAGCTACTAAGTGCTTTTGCCTTCCTTTTGGATGTTTGAGGAACTTGCCCTGAAACATCCTGGTTGGGTGATGGGGTTCCAATCCAGCTTTGTCCAGAACACACTGCCTTTAGTTTAGAAAGTCCAGAGTTGAGCTTGTGGATATGTATTCTTTTATAACCTAAATTACTCTCTTGGGAGACAACTCGGTTAAAGTTTGGGGTTTTAAGGATATCCTGGACAATGGAATTCTGTGTTTCAAATAGCATGACTGCCATTACTAAAGCTATGTATTAACCTCCACATTCCTGTGTCTCAAGAGTTGTTACTGATTGTATAAACAGCAAAGACTGCTGGGGTTACTAGGACTTCTTTTGAGGCTGCTTATCAACAGCAATATTTAGATGTGTATATTGATAACTTTTTAACTGTAGGTATCACAGATTCTACTTGTGTTTTCATATTTTATGAATGTCTGTCATGCTTGGTCATTGCCATTATCTGTTCAAACAATGGTAGATGCAGTCTTGAAGTGCTTACTTAAATTAGAACAAGATCTTAATATTTGGTTCACTTGTTTGGTTTTGCGCTATTAAAAAAAAGAGAAGCTATCTGCATCAAGATTGCTTCCTTCCTGACTTTGGCGCTTTTTATAAAGATTGTAGATCTGCCAGCAAAAGACTTAAGTTGTAAACAGACTTAACTCTTTTCCCATCAAGAAACAAAATTGTCCTAGTCAGTCTAAATTAACTTACATTTTCTCTGTTAGCAGGTGTTAAGGGCTGTGCAGCGTACAATAGGCAAATCCTGCATACCAGTTCATTTTTATTAGCTACTGCCAACATATTAATAAAAACGTCTTTAAAAAATAAAGTAAAATACCAGTCTGAAAAAGGGGCTGGTGGGGCATCAACACAAGAAACACATGGAAAGCAAGGTGCATGTGAAAACAATGTCCTGACTCTTTCTCCACTGCTTTTATTATCTTTCTTTATTTTAGGTACTTCAATAAGCACTTATGTTAAGACTTTTGAAATAAAGTGGGTTTTTTTATTTCAAAGTTTGATGTCAGTTGTTACTCTGGTAACCGTAGAAACTTACTCATCAGTTGATGTTCTTCCCCACAGATACTTTCAGGAATTCTGTGCATCCATTTTCTGTTTGACAGAATGAAGGGTTTGTGGTTTCCGTAATGCTTTCTGTTTCTTGAGAGATAGAAATGTGTTTGGCATTTAAGATTTATGTACCTCTGCCCATAGCATGACTTTGACAGATTTGAGAGAAGACATTGACATAGTTTTACTACTATGCTCTATGCAAGAAACTTTTGACAGATGCTTACTTTTGAAGTTGCAGTCATGTCCATCCCTGTCCTTCCCCATGCCGCCCCCCATTAAAAACTGATGAATAAGCTGTGTTTGCCTTTTTTTACATTTCTGTACAAATGTTCTTACTTAAAAAGATAGCTTACATAATTTGGGTTTTCAGGCTTATGGCTTACCTAGTGGGGATTTCTACTTGGTTAATGTTTGCATTTAATTTGCACACTTGCTGGTAAGTGGGAAAAGGAATAAAAACCATCTAGACAAATGGAGTGAGACATATGAGAGGTTAATGTATTTGGTAGATTCTTGAGTGCTGTATGCAAGCTTATTCCGATTCCTTTAGAAACAGTAGCTGTCCATTAAATGTTTTTTCTTTAATCCAGATAATGCAACTATACTACTGAAGTCACCTTGAAATCCCTAAATATATCCAAAGGGTTGGGGTTTACTCAGATTTGTACCTAGGATTCTAGCTAAAAAGAAAATAGAACAGAGTATGAGAATATGACTTCTTTTTCAGCACGGTGTGCATACCATTTGGCTGTCTCTGAGAATGAAATATACCTAGTGACTTTATCAAAGAACATCAGTACAAGCAAACCTTTCCACAAAGATTATTTAAAAAAATGCTGTTGCCTTTGAGCTGTCCCTTTCGGGGAGTAACTAATTGATCTAGGAAATCTGCATCTGTGTCTGGCTTTTCTGTAGCTGTCTGACTCACAGCTTGACTCTTTACACTTGTAACATACCTAGACTAATTGTAGTACTTAGCCTGAAAATTTACTTCTCTTCCTGAATAGCGTTTTAGTCTAGCATAGAAGTTTTGTCTTGTCTAATTCATCTAAAACACTGCTGTGATTGATATGTAATGGGCAACTCATTCATTGGCCTTACATCTTAAGGATTCAACGTAATACACTTCATTGCTGTGGGTTTGGTTTTTTTTTTTTTTAATTGTTGTACGGCTCTGCCTTCTAGCAAACCACAGTTTAATGCAGTTTTAACTAGTACATTTTTGTTGTCTGCCCGTCATTCATTTTCATGCCAGGAATGAAGTGAAAGAGGTAAGTCTCACTTGAACAATTAAAAGGTGAAGTTACTTTGTTTAATAAATCAGGATCCTTGGAGGATACTTACAAATGCAAAGTAATTAGTACTAACTGGAGAATTCTTGTTTAACAAGAAGCTGCGGCATTTATCTTCTGAACCTTAATGTGTTGTTTTTTATGTAACACCATCTTGGTCATGTTTTCTTCTAGGATATGATTGATTCAAGAAGTTGTTTTGTCCTAACATGTTGGTGGCATTGGAAATAACTGCATCTGTCTTGCTTTCTAGGTTGATGGAAATGTGAGCAAAATTTATTGTCAGAATCTTTGTTTGTTAGCTAAGCTCTTTCTGGACCACAAAACCTTGTATTATGATGTTGAACCATTCCTCTTCTATGTCCTTACAAAAAATGATGAGAAAGGCTGCCATTTAGTTGGATATTTCTCTAAGGTAAAAAAAAAAAAGAATTTTTTGAACATTTGTAATTTCCCGCTCTGTGTAATATTTGTGCCAACAGCAAAGAAAAACAATTCAGAAGCTGGAAATCTTCTCTATAAATCTCAAATATAATGTGCATTGTCTCAAATACACTTATACTTTCTTGTCTCAAAGACTGATGCAAATTGAGAAATTGTATGTACATTCAGCCACATGCATTGGAGTTTTTTTGTTGGTTCAATTGTGAGGTGTTTTGATTTTTTTGTTTTGTTTTTTTGTTGTTTTTTTTTTTCCAGAATGTGTTGTGGTTTCAGTTAAAAATTAAATCTTTTTCCTCCCCCTACCATTTTGCAATAGTGTACCAAGTCTTAACTTCCAAAAGTGCTAGGCATTTGAAACGATGTGTTCATGGTTTTACTGCTAGCAGTTCAAGCTGGCTCTTTAGACATATATGGCCAGCTGTGCTCATCCCTTGTGTACAGTCTCATCTAACGCATTTACTTGTTGTACTGAGTGTAAGAATGCAGTGCCTCTCTTTATGGTGGATGCCTTCTTCAGAGTGGTTGTCTGTATTGGTTGTGGTTTTGCTTTGAATTTTAAAGCAATAGATGGCTGCTATAGACAAAAATAATACGTATGTGGACTGTCTTGACAAAGATGACCAAAAATAACGGTGAAGTACGGATGTGTCTGCAACAGAAAAAAGTTTCCATGAAACATGATTAATTGGTATAGGTACTCAGAAATTCAGTATTTCTTGCCCCTAGTATCACCACCTCCCTCAGTATATAATTTTCCTTCTTTAACAAGTGATTTGTATGAAGATACTATTTTAAAGAAGTCTAAAAATCATGTCAGAGTACCTGCATATTGTAGTGATCTCTTGGGGGTCTGACCAGTTCCTTCTGAGATGTGGGCCTTGCTGCGATTGAATTAACAGTGAAGTGTGTAGGCACAATTTGCACTGTCTCTTATGTCAGTCAGAAGTTCTTGTGGCATGCAAACGTGACAACTCTGATATAGGCAAGTATTTTCTAGTAGATTTATTTAAGGTTAAGACGAGTGTCTCTTGATGTTTGTTCCTTCTTTCAGCAAGGATGCATTTTCTTCCCCTGCTTCACCCCTGTTGCTTTTGGCCAGTCTGTCACATCTGATGATCACAAGTGTTTTAGCTACCAAAACTTAGGGGGGAAAAAACCTCATCTCAAATTCCACTGAAATTCTGAAATTATTTACTGATGTCATGTGTGCCTCCCCCACCCTCCCCTTTTTTTGGGTGGTGGTGGGGGGGTGTACTTTTGCTGGCAGAAATGCTCTGGCTTTTCTTCCCTGGTTACAAATATGTTGCCAGGATGTGAACTTCATACTAGCAGCAGTCTTGAGAGTTTGAGAAAAAATACTTCACCATACCATAGAAACTAAGAAACCTTCTGAAATATGGCATGGGTATCTGCTCTCACAGCTGAACAAATGTTTGGAAACCAACATACTGGCATGTGATCCTGTCAGTGTCATCACTGGTCTGGTGTCATCTTATGTGTGGAGGCTGAAGTGATACGTGGTGTCTTAAACTATCCATGTGCGTGCCACAACTTGTCAGTTACGCTGTCCTGGATATATTTGGTTGATGTATTTGGTCTCCCACAAAACTACCTAGTGCTGATTTTGAGGGTATTTTTCGTGTGTAATCTTCTAAAGGTAACAAGGCTTCAAGGCTCTTTTTTTTAACCAATAAATGTGAAAGGACCTATAACCATACATTGTTACAACAGCTTCCCAGTTTGGATTCTTCCTTCTCTTGTCTTAAACAGTTAGTGTAGCATTTGCCTCCATTACCTATATGTTATATGACTTCATTCTATCTGAAAGAGCTCTGGTTTCTGAGCATTCTGCCTTAACTTCGATTCAGGTGAGAAGCATTCAGCTTTGAAACAAAGTTAGTATGCTTCAAGTAAGACTTCTTAGTTCCATGGATATGGGATTCCTCCCCTCCACCCCAACCCTGTGTTCATTCAGAGGGAGAAGACAAAGATGGAAACTAGCAGGCACTTGGTGTAGCAGTTGCACAAAATACAACTCCACCATGTATATGGATATTACTTTCTGATTTTATATCCTTGACAATGCTCAGTGAAGCATGAAAATATTTTCCTCTTTCTCCTATCCTCCTCCTTTACAGCACTTAAACTTCATTATGATGTTTAGACAATGTATTTAATTTTTTAAGATGCTGAGTAGTTAACTAATAAAAATATTTTGAAGGGTATGTTTGATACTTCCTTCTTATAATTAAATATTAACATGGAATTCTTTGACTTTGGTACTGACCCCATGCATCTGTTCACCTTATTGGGATATTTTACAAGGACAGTGGCAGGTGCATGCAATTGCCCACTTCAGCAGTGCTTTGACATACTTGATCTGTTTCTCCTTCCCACAGGAAAAGCTTTGCCAGCAGAAGTACAATGTCTCCTGCATAATGATCATGCCCCAGTACCAAAGGCAAGGATTTGGAAGGTTTCTCATTGATTTCAGTAAGTGAAGTGTTTTATTTACACTTGTGATCCAGGCAGCTAATGGCTGTTATAAAAAATTGTAACATATGAAATTTTATTTAACTTGCTTTGTTGTTTTTATCAATAGATAATGGGATTTCTGTTTATATTTACATAGGATAGAAAAGCTCCCTGAAGTGAAAAACTTACCGCTGCTCTGTTATTGTACTCGAGGAAATTGAGAATGAATCTCTCAGCAGTAATATTAGCTCACAAAGCTATTACCCTGAATGAATTGTCTGAATTACTTGCCATTTTGCCTTGCTCATTAGTATAAGAAGAGGCAATTATTTGTGATTAAAGTTAAGAAGGTGTTAGTCCAAGGCATTCTCTACATTCTAATATTTCTAACTTATATCTTCTTCTAGCTAAAGAACTGTTCTAGCTGAAGAATTGCTCCATAGGAGGAATGTATTTTGGTTTTTGTCTTAAAGTTCATCCCTCCCTTAGTGGAAATTGCTACCAAAAAAAGTGTGGGTGTTTATGGCTGTATGTGTACTTGCTGCTTTATTTTGCTGAGTTGTCTGACCTGTTAGAAAGCTTCAGGCACACCTGTTTAAATACAGATTTGTTATTCAACAAATCTTTAAACTGCAATGAAACTCCAAACAAAATCGTCAAAAGAAACTTCTCAGCTAAGTGTCCTCAGTACTACTGAATTCAACTTCCTACTGTAATTTAGAGGGAGGATGATAAGGAATTAGTGTATATTGTATGTGGTTAGTTTTCATCATGTTTTTTGAAGCACTGTAGAATTACATGACAATGGAGATAGTTAAGATAATGGGATTCCTGCCCTGAAGGTGTATGCAAGAACATTAAAATGCAAATAAAAATACATTGCAGTATAACAGCAGGACAAAGACAATAATTTGTCACTGTAGACTTTTCAAATTCTGTGTCTCGTAGTGTTCTACACAGCATGACTACACTGGAGTTCATAAAGATACTAAGGATGTCTCATCATTGTATGGCTTTATAAACAGTTTTCACTATACCCCTGTGAGTTAGGTAAGGATGGTTCTGGACCACTTAATCCACCACTGAAATGTATCCATTACTGGAGCAGAACACAACAGCTGTTCCATTGTGTGCCTGCTGCAACCTTTTAGGAAAGACAGTGAGAAGTACCACGTATTTCTGGAACTGTGGCGTGAACTTTAAGCTTACTTAGGTAGAAGTTGGCCCTATTTTAGGTCTAGGATCCTTCTTGCCAAAGGAGATGGGGAACTCTTACTGGGCACAACTGGTAAGTACTTCTAGGCTTTTTCTTTGGTTTTTACTCTGTGGTGTCTTTCAAAAAAAACACTGTTAACAAACACTATTCTGGTTGAGTTTGCAATAGTTACATCTACAACACTGATGGCACAGCTATGAAACCTGTGGATTCCACAGAAGGTCTGGATATGGATATGTTGTGTCTCTGGATCTGTGCTCTGTCTGTTACCATGCCATGTGCTACTTAATCTGGAAAAAATCAGTAGGGTGTTCTGTCCCTCATCCTTCTGGAAAACTCTGGAGGCACATCGTGTTGTTTGAATCACTAGGATTTCTGTGATGACTTGCGTCATCACCTAATGGTATCCTTAGCTGGAACCTTATGTGGTGCTATTCTTCTGCCTTTCTTCTTTGCAGATGTGTTTGTATCACAGGTAAAGACTGCAGCTGTATACTTGCTGGGCGTAATCCAGAGAGTAGCTTCAGCTTCTGCTGTAACTAACAGACTGCCCACTCTGAGCACGCAGTCTGTCCTTCAGTACCTTTCCACAGTGTTTTCCCTTTGTTTTCTGGACAGAGGTTCCCGTAACTAACTGGGAATCAGACTGTCAGTTTCCAACAGAATGAAGAACCAAGAGGTGACTGAGAAAGTCTGGCCTCTGTAGTGAGTGAGGAGGTGCAACCCACATGAAAGGTAGTGAGAGAACTGCGTGTGGCTGTTTTTCCCTAGGTGTAGAAAGGAAAGTAAAACTTAAAGGCTTGCTTTCCTAGGTTCTATTTATGTCCTTCTGCAGGATGGAGGCTGAATGCCATTAAATGGGGCAGCTATAGTCTCATCTAGATTAGTGAGTCCAAAATCTGTCTTCACACAAAAAAACCCTCAAAATCAATTGTTTATTCTTTTCTTGGAATTCCATTTGTATTTCTACTTCCTATATTGTAATTGACTGACTACCATCTTCTTTGTACTCCACCGTTTCTGTTCAGTTGTGGTCTCCTACATTGCTCTAACTGGCCTGAGAAGATGGGATATAGCAAAACCACAGTTATTCTAAACTTGAACAGAGCAATCTTATAATAGTTTAAAACATTTTTTTGCCCATAACGTTATCTAGATTGTCATGTTCTCATAAAGTTATTGGAAGATGAGTTTTATGTTCTGAATGTTGAGTTTCCATTTGTCATGCGGATAATGCATCCAGCCTGCTCTATTCTGAATTCTGTGAAACAGTTACTGGTACTTGTCTTTCTATAACAGTAACCAGAGCAGTTTTTATACTAAAATAATAAAAATGTAACTGAGCAAGTAATTTTCAGAAAATGATAGTTCGAAACCGCAAAAAGGAAGGTCTCAAGAACTGTGTGCAAGTGGTTGACTGCTCACACTACTTTGTATATATCTCGACACTTGACAGTTAGAAAGGCTGGAAATTACACAGCCTTAAGCCACTACACAACTGCTTTGTCAGCAGTCTGGTGAAAATGTAGTTTATGGTACAGAATTTGCTTCTTTTTATGTAAGTGAAATGCATTTGTTTGTTCGTTCAGATTGTGATGCATTCTTTTATCTTGAACTAATTTAATCTTTACAGATAAGTCTGTGGTCAGCCTACAATTAGCAAGGGAAAATAAATTACTTTCTTTTGCTGCAAGAAAAATAGGTATTTGTTATCTGACCGTTGATGTTTATTTTTTTCAGTTTTTTGCTAACTACCTTTAAACTTAGCTGTATTTCAAATAGAAACTGATAATGCTGCTATTTCTTATTCTGTAGACACCATGATAAAGCTTTGTATAAGGTCTATCTGCCTGTCTCTTCAGGAATCTATAATTTCACATGGGAAAAAGATTTTTTTGGGGAGAGTACTTTACTTTTGTGAGAAGAAAGTGTGCTGTAAAATGCTTCAGGTCTCCAGCTTGATTGTCTTCAGGAAAATTTTCATGTGTAGTTTTCTGTATGTCATTGGTCATTTAAGTAGAAATGTTGTTTTAAAAATACAATATATGTGTCTATCTGTTTTGGTTTTTAAAGCCTGGTAAGGTTTTATTTTTTTGGTAGGGAAGTTATGGGTTTTGACTGTGATAAAGACTTGTTGGACTGTTTAGAAATGGAAATAAAGCTTAGTTCTAAATATTTATCAAAAGGTGAAACTGTTGATTTGTAAAATTGCAGACTTGATACGGCTTCATTTTGCTCAATTTACTTTACCATAAGATAAAATCACTTCAAGCTGTTATGTTTCCTAGAAGCACGTCATAGTGAAGACAAAATGGTTTGCATGAAGTTTTCATTTTGTTTACACTGAGTATGCTTTATTAAATATTATTTTATAACAGTCTGGTGACTTTTCACATAGCGAAACTAATTTTTACTTGGAGTGTATCTAAATGAACAAAAGCAGTTCCTGAAAATGGATAAGGGTCTTAATTTGCTTGGTCTCAGCTTTTACAGCACTGATAATTCTTGCCAAACTTCTTGGGTCTGGGCTTTTTGGTTTTTTGGTTTTTTGGTTTTTTTTTCATTTCCTTGTTCTTGTGAATGGTGAGGTTGACTGGATTATGATTGCGGGGTTGTACCTGAGGGAAAATAATTGACTTCTGCATGAATCTTTTGTATTTACTGCACATGAAATTTTGGGCAAGTATACTTCAGTTTAAGTTGATCCAGAAATAAACCAGAGAGCAGGCTTTTATTGTGTAAGATCCCATTCTGGGTTTTTTTCACTTCATGTGAACGTATGAGTCCACTTGCGGTGATACACAGCTATCATTCCTGTCACGCAGATTATATATACTTGCATTTGGGTGAGTCTTTATATGTCCTCTGTCAGTTCAGCCTACATTGCTGTTGTGGTTTTGACAGTGCAAGTACTGAAGCTACAGTGTTGCAGCTGCTCCTCTCTGTGCAGTCCCATTTCTTTTACAAACTTTAGCAGCTTCTGTATACAAGATTTTTTTCTTTATTTTCTTGATTTGAGCTCTCACAAAGCCTAGACTATTCATCTGCTTTCTGTTTCTATTCATTAGGCTGCAGTGCCAAAAAAATTAGTATTTCTTTATTTGGCCTAACACAGAGAGTTCCATATTACTAGAATGGAATACTGAAGTATTTCATATTTGTTTTCTGTAAGTGTAAAGCAAATCTTTTGATGCACACTTCCACACAAAGTTCATCTCGTCACAGTCCCATATTTCTGCTTACTGGATTGCAAATACCATGCTGGAGGCCCAGCAGCAGTTTGAGGAAAGAATGCATGTGACAATACTAGGATAAACTTTTCCAACTGTTCTGGCTAGTATGTTGATGGTTCATTTGCATGACGGTAACAACTGGGTTCAACACTAAGGAGCCAAGTCCTTGATAGCCTTTTGTTGTTTATCTTGAATGTGTTTCTGGTCCAACTGATTGTAGCAGTTTCTTCCTCCCCTTCAGAACTCCTTCTTTTCATTTGGTTTATCTGTTCATTGTGAAACGATTATTCTTGCCTGAGAGTGGAAACCTGTTTTAATGATGCTCGGATTCTGTTTGGGCTACATATTTTCTTTGTTTTGGTCTCTGTGGATTTTTTTTGGTTTACTTGTCTGTATGTTTGGTAAAGTTGGTGCTGACATTTTGACCTTTTGTATCATTTATTGCATGCGACTTTTAATGGCTGCCTTTTTTTTGCCCACTAGCTTGAACTAACCCTTGATTCCCTTCTGGGAGGCGTAGCTCAGTTCTTTTTGTGAGGAGACCATGATAGGGAAAGACAATTCAAGCCTGTCAGTGGAAGAAACAAACAGCATTTATATTACCTAAGGAGTTGTATCCTGATGTAGGAAAAGTGGCTCTGTTAAATGTCCTTGTTTGGTCATTTCCCCAAATCTGGTATTTGTTTCTTGGTCAAGTATTTTTCTTCTTGTGCCATTCAAACAGGTGAGTAAATCTTCAAGTCCAGATTTGCAGAAGAAGCAGAGTAGCAGTACTTGTGCAACAGCTAGTGTCCAACACCAGGGAAGGCAAGTTTCCAAGGGATGAGAGGAACAAAATATTTGCTCTAACAGTAAAGGGAAAATAAAATGTTAATGAAAGGTTATGTCTTTCCTCCTAAATACTTGCAATGAGTAAGCATTAGAGCAATTAATGAAGGAGGTCAGTACCATTATGAATATTTGTAAATTGGTAACAGAGAGAAAGATCCACTTTTTTGCTTAAAGTCTGTTAGGTTAGGGGTAGCATCCGTTAATGTACGTTGCTTCTCAACAGGAAAAGGCTCAGCAAAGGCCTGTGAACAAGACTTGGTGGGGTGGAGTGTTCATTTGCTGTATACAGCTTTGAAGAACTTCACTGAAGATCTGGAACTACAGCCTGTTTCACTGATCTCAATTCTAGTCCGGTCTTTTCCTCCACTGCAAATCACTACAATCACTTGTCCACATGCAACCGTTTAGGGGCTTTTGTGCGCGGAAGTTGAATCATTGAAATATTGTGGGCTAAAAGTGTGTGGGGAGTAAGGACAGATGTCCTCGTAGGTTTTTGTTAAACCCAGATCACGTAGTGATCCTGTATGCACTTTCATTGAGAAGTAAGGTACGGTGAGGGAGCAGTGAATAGGCGAGAAAAGGATGAATATCTTTGTAAAGTGCATTCTTGAATTCTTTCCAGTTTGCACTTGTTTCAGAAGATCTGCATCTCTCTATGCAAATGTGGAAGATCTTCATTGCTTAGGGCTTAGTCATGCAGAAGTGGTAAGAATTGTGGATTGAGTCCAGGGAATTACTTTAGGCACAAAAGCTGTCCAACAAGCATCGACAGGTAACATAGCCCTATATTGACAGTGGGTTTATATCCTATTACCAGCAGTTTTGAGACAGTTTTGAAACAAGCTGAAAAAATTGCATTGCATGAAACCTAGGATAGTCTTTAGGCACAATTTAAGGAGATTTTGAAGAGCATGAGATTTTTTTTCTGGTTTTTAGTGCAATTTTGTTCTCCTTGTAAGTTTGGTAAAGAGGTGGTCTAGCCTGTAAAATCAGTTTTTCTGTGAAAGAGAAGAGGTTTGGTTTCTGCTAAGCTTGAAGAAAAACATTAATGTAATGCAAAAATAACACTGCTTATTTCTGAATATGCTCAATTCAACCAGCATTTTGTCTTCTAGGATCCACTAATGATTTTGAACTTCCTCATGGCTCCAATACTTCAAAAGCTCTGTCTTGTGACACAGACAAAAAGTTATTTTTGATTGAAAATAAGAATTTCTTTTAGACAATTTTGGGCCTAGTTTTCTCACTCATGTCTGTTACTATGTCTTGGGTTTTTGCAGTGTCTTCAGGAGTCAGGGTTGAGCTTTCCATGGCTCGTTGTAGTTTGAGCAGTGAGCTTTTTCTTCTAGTTCCATCTTCCACACTGGCTTTCTGGTCCTTGGTGTATTAAGAAGGTTTGGAAATGTTGCTGTGACAAAAAATTGATTTCATAACTCTCTTATCTCTGGTTTCTGCTGTACTGTTTCTAGGCTTTCTGCTTTAACAGCAAATTAGGTTACTCCTATGTGGAAACCTGAAAAGCAGTGAGTTTTTGTCAAGCACCAAGTTTGTGCAGTTGTCCAAAAAAGTAAAGTTGAACAAAACTTGAAACTAGTAATGGACTAACATGTGACCTGTCATATAGGGCAACATATGGCTGGTACTAGGATTTGAGGAAATATCATCCCTGTTTTGAAGATGAGTAACTTTTTTTTCAATTCCAACACATTTATTGTATTTAAGTGGTAGAATAGAGAAAAACGCTGCCTGGGGTTTTTAGTGGCTCTGAGAAATTACTATATTAGTAAAGGAAGAGCCTTGGAAAAGGTGAAGAATCTTCTTTGATGAAGGGCTTTCATTTTTGGTTGGAAGCTGGAATGAGGCAAATGAGCAAAACCATTACAGTATGGAAATGGTCTTGTTTCTTCTTTTAAGATTACTTGAACACAGAAACAATGACAGGCTATTAACAGAAGCACTAAAAGGGCAAAAAAGGGTGGAAGTAATGAAAAGATACATAGTTTTCTTTTTCATTATGATAAATTCACACAATTACTTTGCTGTGTAGCATTAGGATGTGTTGTTTTAAGTAGCTGCGTAGACTTGCTTTGTAACAGGTTGAAGTGGGGTAAACTGGTTTAAAACTCTGTATTCAGCTGGAAACAAGACACACACCTTGAACTGAGAAAATTCATGAGTTAGTGTAAAGAAGACAAGTTAACTCCTGGAAAACAAAGCAGATGGGGGTTGGTAAAGTTGGGTGCCATAGTGGAGCAAATCTGTTAGGAGATACCAGAGGCAGAGTGTTCACATGTATGGCATGTAAGTTCTGGTATGCTTATGGAACCGCTGGGAGCAACTTCTGATACCTGCCTGCTGTTAAGAGCTAGACCCAGGCTGCAGTGGGCTGTAAGTGGTTGGATCCACTTTTTTGGTATGTGTTTATATAGAATTGATAGTCTAAATCCCTTATTCTGGCCATGGGAAATAGTGCATTGGCCAGAAAGTAATATTTTGGAAGAACTACTTCAAGAAAACAGAAAGAATGTTTTCTTAATGTATAATTACTTTAATCAGATATGGATATGAAGTGGAAATAACATTAAAAAAAAAGGAGGATGGCTGTTGAATGATGAAGTCTTTCTGTAAACAGCCGTACGCTGTTCTTTTCCAAAGTCTGATGTTAAGATTTTCTACAGTTTGCTGTACAAATGCTGAAACATAGCAGAAATATGATCTAGGAATAAACACATTTTAAAAAAAAAGTTGTTTACAGTTATACTTTGCTGTGCTCTTTAAACAAAATTGGGATGGGGATGAAGTGGGACTAACCAAGAGCATTTCAGCATTCCCTTTCTGACATTATAGTCCTGAAAGAACTGTTTTGTTATTGCTGAGGGTGTGACAAACAATGGAGGGTGAGAATGAGAGGGTGAGGGTGGAGAGGAACAGGATTTTTTTTAATAGGCTTTATTGGAAAAATGTATTCTCAAGCTATGCTTATGAAGTCAACACCACAGATTTAAAGTTCTGTATAAAAGAGGCCTGTGTCACTTATTAACTGTGGTGGTGCATACTGAATCATTATGTGTTTTGTTTCAGGTTGGGGGTTTTTTGGGTGTTTGTTTTTTGTTTGGGTTGGGATTTTTTTTGTTGTTGTTGTTTTTGTTTACTACTGACTGACTTGTGTATGCCAATACAGAACACTCTCAATCTTCTGGTCATTTTTGTTGGTGTGTTTACAGATGTTTTGTGTCCAAATGAAAGGTTGAATTACCTGCCTTTTTTCTTCTTTGAGAGGGATTTGAAAGTCTTTCTGTGGGAGCTGTGAATTTGTGAGGGAGCCTGCATGCTGCTGCTTATTTTATGTTCGCTTCTTGATGATTGATTATGTTGCTGACCTGAAGGCATGAGTTTGGCCTCTTCTGAGTAACTAATAAGGAACATTCTGTCAAGCTGAGATTTAGATGAGGGGGGAATAAAGATGGATTTTGAATCAAGCTTTGTTGACTTAAGATTATTCCAAGAAAATCAGCCTCTTGGGATTTCTTGGCATCACTTTTATATAGCTGCAAGACACTGTGCATTTATCAGAACTGCAAAAGAAATCGGGCATGTCACTTCAGATGCAGAAGCTAAGACTGTTTTAACTGAAGAGCATCTTTATTTCAGATAGCATTGAAAACAGCTAAAAGGCAAGGCCAAACATGGTAACAATGGAAACAAATGTTTGTTAGACAAAGCTGTCCTTATAGGGCATTAGTGAACAGGAGGAGCCATCTGCCGAAGATTGGTGGCTGAAAACAGATTTTAATTAAGTAGTGCATCTTTAATGATCAGGAATTTCTACTTCTGACTGCAGAGTGAAGTTATGTTGCAGCAAGTCAGTGGACAAAGTGGGTATTTTGTAGCTTGTTGCCCTGTTGTTGGAGCAGTGAGACATCTCATGTCAATGAGAGATCCTTGTGGCTTTCTTAAAAGAAGACGTTCTTTTCCAGTGCCATCACTTTTATCAGGCAGTTCTGCCTCTTGTAAAGCAATTTGTTTGTTACTGCTATAACAGTAGATATTGAACAAATTGCTATGTTTTGGGCTTAGCTTTTTCAAGTGTGCTGTAATAGATGGATTTTTGTGTTCAGTGCTTGGTAGATAACGTGCTTTTTTTTTTATCGTGCAGTTTCTGTATCTGCTGGCTAACTAGGTATTGCCATGAGATTCCCTAATAACCCTCTTTGTTTGTTGATTCTTTCTTCTATATCTTACTTGGTTAATTCTTTGTTCTACAGCATGCTTTAGTAGAACAAATAAAGAGCAATGATGTTTTGCTGCTCATGTAAGACGGAAAAGCAGTTTGCATCTTCTGTTGTGTCTTACAAAGTGTGTGTATTGTGACCACTTACCTGAGAATACAATATTTGCAGTGATTTCCTAGATGTGCCTTTTGACTTCTCAGTACTGACTTCTCATTTCGTTTTTGTTCACATTCTTCAGTACTACTAGGCTATCTTTTGTAGGTATGAATAAAACAATGATAGGAGAAGCTTGGGCTCTGGAACTTGGTTATGTACTCTAAAACTGTTAAAACCATCCCTGATGCGGTTTTGGTCCAGGATATCTGTCACTTCACAAGTGTGATAACAATTTTCCTGGGCCATGAATCTGGGAGAATTATGTTAACGGCCAGGTTAACATTCTAGCTGAGAGTCAGAGCTTAACGGTGTGGATGCCATCTGTCTAGCCTCAGTGCCATGTAAAGGTTCTGGGCATATTCACTTTACTTGTTACACCAGGCATAGCTGCCTAGGTTCATCTTCCTGTCTTGTCAGTTGAGTCTTACAGGGGTACATTAGAACCTATAAGGAGGTAAACAGGTAGTATTTTCCAGTGAGCACGTCTGATATATTTTTAACAACAGTATTCATACGCTGTCAACATTAAACATCACAACATAATGGCAGTTCTTTAAGGAAATCAATTCAGCAGTTACAGTTGTGTAAACAATTTACTGTTCAGTGTCACTTATTTAATAATTTTAAAATGTAAATTTAAATAATTTAAAATATTGCTTATAAAATCAAGAACAATCCAGCCTTGTCTACGATGTTCCAAACTACTTAATCTACTGACAAATTTATTAATCCAATTGGTAGTCAGGACTGATGCCCTTTGAGCATGCAAGTCTTGCTTTTAAGGGTACTTCAATTCCTTTTATCTTGCTTATGCTTCCACTCTGCTTATAAGTAGTCCACTTCGTACACAGAACCTCCACTCAAGGGGTTGACTGGCAACTGGCACAGGTAAAATAAGTGTTAGCCAATTAATTCACTCAAAGGGTGCCTTTTGTTGGTCTGACTGTAATGCAGCCATCTTTACCTTTCCTTCCCTTCATGAAGGGCATTTGTTTAGCCCTAACCTCTTCTGTGAAGCTTTCTGTAAAGGAACTAAAGGTTTTGGGCCCCCTGTGTTGAGTTTACTTGAGGATGTGGAGAGGAATGAGAGCTGGCATTATTTCTTGTAACAATAATGAAAGAATCTTTGACTTACTGTGTTCATCATGAAGAAAGCTTTTCTTTAACCAGACAAAGAAGAAAAGCGAATGTAGCAGGTTGTTCGCTGATCTAAGCATCTCAAGTTACAGCTAGTCTCTTTTTTTTGTAGTGTTTGTGTGGATCTTGGCATTGGGGCCCTTTGAAGCTGCCTCAAAAGTGCTTTCAAAGAAGGTACTAACACCTATTTAAGGGTCTCTATCTTTGACCTTCCTCCCATTGACATAGATAAGAACAGTTCAGAGGCACACAGAATAGTTACGGAAAAAACAGTAACATGAATTACAGTTTTAGGAAACTTAAGTCTTAATAAGCTCATACTTTCACCGTACCTATTTCTGCCTTCCAGTCATGGTCATACTTCTGAACTTGGAATGCTGAGCTGACCTAACTGCATTGAGCTGTCCTGTCCGAATACTTGCCTGTATCGATTTTTCTGACTAACCTTTTGAACCTATGTCTCCACAACTTGTTCATATAATTTCAAAACAAAGTATCTGATGTTCTGTAAGACAAAAGGGAGTCTCTTCAGATAACTCAAAATGCTGGTTTGAGGGAAATCTTCACTTTAGATATTGGTGTACTATAAAAACAGTTACTAGCACTTGCTGTTCTTTCAGATCTCTGGTTTGATACAGAACATTGCATGAGAGCTTATGAGTTCTTCCCTTCCATATTAAGGGACGTATTTAACTTGGTTACGTTTCAACCAAAACAAGTTTAATGGAGAAGTGCTTGATTCCATCTGTCCGGGTCTGGTAATTCATATATGGGGGCTGGCCGTTAAAGAGACTGAGAAGAACTCGGAACATGCAAGGGCAAATAGATCACTGGTTGCTTCTTTTGTTCTGAATAGGTCCTCATGAATACATTTCCTTCTGACACAAGCGTTAACAAAATATAAATAGGAATTGTACAGTGCTGATTACATAAGGACAATCTTTTGAGCGCAAATTATTGCTTAAGACTTTGAGAAAGGCTGCATTTTATGACTAAGGGACCTCTGAGAAGCAGATCTTAAGCTGTTTCTGGCAGTAGTTTGATTTTGTTGCGGCTCTCTTGTCTACTTAGAGTTTTCATTAGTGCATTGGCATCTTAAAGTGTGTATCTGGAAAGCGTTCATAAGTAATGTGATTCTGTCTTCAGTATGAGACTTACTTCAGTGGTGTTGGGATACCTTTTCTGTGTGTGGAAGCATATGTAAACATTTATATTTGTGATTGTGATGTGCACGCATAACTATGAACCTGAGATTGACAAGTTTAAGTTATACAATGCATGAGGAAAAGCTATTATCCTTTTAAGTCAGACTGAAATCCAGAATGCTAGCATAGCATTAATTTCTCATTTTGCTGATGTAGTGCGCATGAAGGCTACATTCAGCCTGAAATTGAGGAAAGATCAGTAGATTAAAATCTGTTCGTATGATCCAAGCAATCTGCTTCTATTTGACTCCCGTTTCCATGACATCAGTATACTGTTTCTATCCTTTTGCTACCCTACAGCAGCTCTAGTCAGTGGTGATGGTTTTGATCTGGGTTCACTGGCAAATAGACTAATCAGTGGGCTTCATTGCATAACATGATGAGGTGAATAACCGATATGATCCAAGTGCTTAATTGCATGTATTGTTGCTCTCGTTTGCAATGTAGTTAATCTGTACAGCTGGTGCAGAGGCGCACCATGCATTTGAGGTCCAGATATTCCTGTTTATTATGTAATTGCTCTGGGCCTAGTGATTTGTTGAAATACATGTGACTTTTTCACCTGTTATTTAAACTGCTGCGGGTATATGTAGTTTAGAGGGCATGTTCATGCTAGATATAATACTTCCTGATAGGAGAATAGTGTTTAAAATGGGCAGAAATGCATCTACAGTGGTAACATAAAAAACACAAAAGTGTTGAACCTTCACCAACCTTTGTCTGGATACAAGATGACAGAAGTAATCTCCCAAGATAAATACTATATAATAGGAGAATATGTTAGCCTCTTGGTGAAGTTTCTTATAATTGTGTATCTTAACACCCATGCTTGTTTGAAATACTTTTTTGACTTTTTCATAACAGTAGAAAAATGTACAAATGCAGTGGCCTTTGCTGTAAACTCAGTACACTGTAAGATATGATAGAATATTTGAATCAGTTTCTTGTACTGAGCAATATTCAGACTAACTAGTAGGAAATGGAACAAGATACTCCATTTTAGAGCTGTGTGATAGAGGTTAAGGAGAAATAAGTTTGTCTACAACTAATTTGGTTCTTAATTCAGCATGAGCATTTTGGAGCACAGCGTAGAAGAAGGGAGCATGTTGATGGATCCTTGGTTCAGCAAGTGACTGAACTATGTTTGGGAACCAAAAGACAGTAGGGGCAGCTGCTTGTCAAGAAGGAAGACTTGAAGTGAAGCTGAGTAGACTTGTGTCCAGCTTCTTATTTAAGAAACGTGTGGGTAGCACCAGTGACCAAGACATGCAACCCTGGCAGTTTAATGGAGCAGTTGGTCCAGAATGGGGTCTGCAAACAGCTCTCTGGATGCTCAGGAGTTGACACAACCATGATGGTGATGTGTCACAGGCACCAGTTGGTATGACCACACCGGCATATCAGAAATTAACTTGGACAGAAGTTCTACGGGAATAAGTAGCCATCCAGGTCTTGGGCTTCTTGGAGAGTGGGGTTTGCAAGAGACAGTGTGATTGGGTTGGGCAGGGGAAGGGTGCCCTTTTACACTGCATTTGAGATCCCATTATTCCAATTTCTCAAGTCCTGAAGACAAAGTCTCAAAACCTCATGGGGGTTACAGAGATGTAGTAGGGTAGCTCAGGAGACTGGACTGCTGTAATAGATGGGTAACAGTCTTTTCAGGAAGGACAGACAGGGGAGCCAAGGAGGGGAGGTTGTGCTCTACACAAAGGAGTGACTTGGAAGCATGGAGCTCTGCTATGGCATGGGTGATAGGCCTGTCAAGTCTGTATGCCTCAGAATCAGAGGATAGGGCAGCAATGAATACTGTGGTGGGCATTTGTTATAGACAGCCTGATCAAAAAGGGAAGAGGGTGAACCTTCCAAGCAACAGGATGACATCTGCTAGTGGAAGGCCCTTGTTCTCAAGGACTACTTTAAACACTCTGCAAGGACAGTAGAGCAGGATACAAGCAATACAGCAGATTTCTGCAGGGTATTTGGGACAATATTGTGACACAAATTTTGGAAGGACCAGCTAAGGAAAATGCTTTGCTGGATCTGCTACTTGCTAATAAAGAGGAACTGATGAGGAAAGTAATAGTCAGTGGCAGCCCAGGCTGTAGTGGCTGTGAGACAGTAGGGCTTCAGATCCCGAGGGAAGTGAAGAGGCCAACTAGCAGATCAAGGCCCAGAATTTTATCTTGTTTAGAGAACTGGTAAATGGTGTCCTGTAAGAGGCTGTTGTGAAGGGCAAAGGAGCACAGGACACATTGATCTCTAGAGATAGTTTCCTCAAACTGCAAAAATTACTCATTCCAATGTTCATGAAAATAGCAGGAATGACAGTAAGCCTGCTAGGCTGCACGAAGAGCTCCTGACTTGAGCAAAAAAAAAAGTCTACAAAAGGTACTGGTATTGCTTACATGTGCAGGAACAGAATTAAGCCAGAGCTTGGTTGGAGTTGAAGCTGAGGGATGTGGAGAGCAACAGGAGAGCTCTTACAAGTATGTGGACAGCCAAAGGAAGAGTAAGCAGAATGTGGCCCTGTTGCTGAACGGAGTAGGCACTGGAGTTTGACAACATCGGGGTGCGGTGGGGATTTCAGAAGGGATCTGAGGTACGCAATATTTTCTTTGCCTTGGCTTTCAGTGACAGGGCCTGTTCTCAGGTGTGGCAGAATTTAAGAAGCAGAGATGCCATCCATGGTAGAGGAAGGTCAAGTTATAAAATACTTAAGTGAAATGGACATATACAGACTCATAGGACCAGGTGAGATTCACCCAAGGGAACTGTCTGACATGATTGTGAGACCTCCCTTTATGATCTTTGAGAAGTCATAGCAATTGGGGAACATCCTCAGTAGCTGAAAGTTGGCAAATGTTACCTGCATCTTCAGAAAAGACCAGGAAGAGCAGACAACTACAGCAATAAGTGAAATAAATGCATTTGTATCATCATGATATTACAAAGATGATGGAGCATTTGACTTCATATAAGTCATGTAACAAATGTTAAGGTGCTTCTGGATCTGTATAAATTTTGTCTGCAGGTATTTCTACATATGTTGTCTTTTGAAACTTCTGCTGTTAGCATTAGATTAGGTCATGGTAGGAGAACTTACTTTGGAAGTAAACTTTAGGAAGTTTGGAAGTACAGTGCTGTCAGCAGACTGTCATTTAAGTGCTGTGTTGCATAGGTGCATTTTGAACTGGACTTGATGATGTGGTACTCAACACTGGCAGGTTTCTTTAAGCCTATTTGTGGGATCAGTGATGTATTACTATTGTTAGTATAGCTGAACAGGTTCAGAAAGATAAAATGGAGTTTAATTGTGTATTGACAGCAATTCTGTGTAGTTGTTGAAATTAATTTGATTGTGGTGGCTGTAGTGCACAGCTGGAGAGCAAGCATGTCCCTTAGAATGGCAGCAGTACTTCTGTCTTTGTTGTCTGTCTTGTCATTCATTCACAGGCAGTGAAGCCATTTACAACTCAGCTGCTGAATACCAGTACAGACAGATGATGTCTCATAGGCAAACTGAAGCTGGTGACAGTTTACCTGATTATGACATGCTGTATGTTGCCACAGCTCAGTAGCTGTTTCATGACTCTCTGAGGGCTGACAACCTGACAGTTGTTCTAAGCTACATCATTCCTATTTGTGAGTTGTGATCTGTTTCTAAAATGGGTTTTCTATGCAAGCAAGGCTTGAGCAAGTTTGGAACCGTTTAAATTTGCTTTTGTGTTTTTGCTGTAAAGCAAATTACAGTGGCAAAAGAGACTTAATTTTGGAGGCCAAGATTAATCAATAGATTTGAATTTGGTTCATCATATGGTTTATTTCACACCCTGATTCTCAGTCATTGTTTATTACAAGAATACCACCTGATTTTCTGGTTTTAAAAATGGTTGGAAGATTATTCAGATGTGATAATACAGTGTCTGTTTTGTGCGTATTTTAATACATAAGCAATAAACTAATGCTTTTGCAGTGGTGGTACTTTTAAATTTTGATCCTTTGTACTTTCAAAAGATGGAGTGTTTTTCTTCCATGTAAATGAAGTAAAGATTCACAATAGAAAATTTCCTTTTTGAAGCAAGGCACCATGATGATGATCAAGCAATTTTACTAGGAAGCATGGAAGGTGATAGCCTAAAAAGCACGAAAGGAAGCTGTCTTGATGAAACCCTGCTGAATAGAATAAAGATTTCCTATTTGCCAAGTCCACTGCTGGTCAAAGTCCAATAGGTTATAGTGGCAGGGTTACTGCTGGAAGATTCTTGGAGTTATTCTAATCTAGGGACCTCTGCTACGTTGTATTTTCTGTACTGTTCTTGCGCTCTGTAGGAATTTCTCGTATTCAAGAGCTTTGTGTGTTATGTTTATTAATAACTCTGTGAATGTGGAGGAATGAAACAGGATGTAAACATTTCTCTGTAATGAGTGTTTGCAGTGAAGTAAAGCTCTGCTGCTTTTCTTGCATTAAACTACCACCAGTGCAGTTCTGGTTTTGAAAGAAACACTGCATTTGACTGCAGCTTTTCTTTAAGGTAAAGGCCAATCTAATCTGCAGATGATTAAAAAAAGAGGGAAGATCTATGTTTGAATTACAAAATTTGAGTGAAGAGTTGTGTTCTCTGGATCAACTAGGATGATCCAAGATGAGCATGGACGCGCTCCGTCATGCTGGAGCGTGTCCAGAGAAGGGCAATGAAGCTGGTGAGGGGTCTGGAGAACAAGTCTTGTGAGGAGTGGCTGAGGGAACTGAGGTTGTTCAGACTGGAGAAGAGGAGGCTTGAGGGGAGACTTTATTGCTCTCTACAACTACCTGAAAGGGTGTTGTAGTGAGGCGGGTGCTGGTCTCTTCTCCCACGTAACTAGTGATAGGACGAGAGGAAATGGCCTCAAGTTGCGCCAGAGGAGGTTTAGATTGGATATCAGGAAAAATTTCTTTACGGAGAGAGTGGTCAAGCATTGGAACAGGCTGCCCAGGGAGGTGGTGGAGTCACTGTCACCTGAGGTGTTCAAAAAATGTGTAGATGTGGCACTTGGGGACATGGTTTAGGGGGCATGGAGGTGTTGGGTTGATGGTTGGACTTGATGATCTTAAAGGTCTTTTCCAGCTTAAACAATTTTATGATTCTATGAGGATTCTTGAATACTGTGGTGGTACACATCCCAATTTTAAGATGTTTGCCTTTTTGTTTTTTGTAAGCTGAATTCTGTCTCAGTTTCAAGAACATAACAGACTTTCTTCACTAGTGTTTGTAACTTTCTTATTCAGAGAGATTAATGTTATTGATTTCTTAGAAAGTGATATTGAACATGACTTCTTAAGTAAGATCAGAACTGTGGTTTATCTCCAATGCATTATGTGATTGATACATAAAACTGTTTCCTAGATCACAGTATCTCAGCTAAATTTTTTGAAGTTTTCAATGTAAACTATTATTTCCAGCTTTTTGTAGCAAACAAAAAAATCTGTCCTAGCTGAAATGTAGGACTTGTGAATCCTTGCCCTTGGGGTCCACTTTGAAGACTCTGTTTTAATTTTTAACCTGCATAAGTGAAAAGCAAATACATGGATTTGTTGCTAGTAGTATGGGGACAGGAACTGCAATTTGTAAGTATTTGGGCAGGTGCAGAATGAGATTCAGTACTCTTATTTGCCATTCAGGCATGTTTTTGCTGATTCTGTTTCTGCTGAAGACAATGCAGTGCATTGGAATGCGGTGAAGGATATTTTCAGAACAATAGTTAAACATTGTACATGATGTCCTCACAAGAGTGAGGTGCCTCTCCTTGTGGCACTGTTCTCAACCTGCCTACCTGTAAGCAGTGAAGTTCAAGGTGTAGAGGAATTGTGTTAGGTCAGCAGTGTCCATTGCATATGGCACAGTGTCTGTTGCATGTGGTGAGGTTGATCTGTCAGATGCTCTGTTAAGGGAGCACGTGGATGGAAGAAGACAGGAAATGATACTAGAGATTCAGCTGGTGGCATCTTCCAGAGTAGATTGTATTGGAACTGCCTCAGGATGCTCTGGGTGGATTGTATTCTGGCCGTGTTGAATTTTCAATAAAATGTATTGCACATTGGAGGTAGGTTGCAAGAGATGTTGTGGTACTTTCATAAAAAGAGGACTAATATACTTACTTCACAAGCCAAATATAGCCCTCTATTTCACCTTCTTAGAACCTACTCTGCTACAATTCTTTATTTTCCAAAGTGTGGAAGCTAATCAAGGGACTACTGCTTACTCTTAAACTAGGCAAAGTAATTTTTGTATTTGATATAAAATACAGAATTTCTAGGTTTGTTCCAGGATATAAAGTTTTTTAAAAATAGAAATAGTAAATTTAATTACATAAAAATACTTGTTCAAGACCTTCATATTAGCCAAATTCTCTTGCTTCTCAGGTGAACAGGAAACCACTAATGAATTGTTCATTCAGTCCTGTGCAATATGCATACCACTGTTTAATTACTTCTACGTGTAACTGAGCCACAGTGTGGCCATGCTGGTCTCTGTGCACATAAACAAGTGTAATGTAAACACCTACATGCAGGTCACAAATGGGCTAGAGGGAAGGGAGGACAAGACTAGGGTTTTTGGTTTTGTGGTTTACTTGAATCAAGTTAAATTACTTAGCTTACTTGAAAACCTAATGGCTGTATAATGATTGTAGTCAGTCTTAAACGCATTCAGAGAAACTGAACTTTTTTTAGGTACATCTCTTGTCTTTGACCATTCATCAGAAATTAAATGATAAATTGATTTGTTCATTGGTATAGAATGTAAAGCATGTATAGAAAGCACACAGATTGCAGGAGAGTCCCTAAAAAATATAATCAAATTGTGTTTGACTTCCTTCTGTCAATTTTAGTTAGTTCACTTGGTCTTTCTCAGTATACCAGTTCAGTTGTTCAGTGTCTTTGCTGTTTCTTCCTATGCTGCTGGCCTCTATGTAGTCTGCATCTCTGTCGTTTTACACCTTTTAGGACTACCCTGTCTTTGCTACCATGTTAAAAGCAAAGGGACAAGTCTGTATTTTTCAATAGATAATAAAATTCAATTCAGCTGTCTCAAGCTAAATCGTGTCTGCCTTATTTAAACCTGTGGAGTGATTTATGCTAAATATTAGAAAGCTAAGGTAGTGAAGTTTGGAAGTGTATATGACAGGGAAATAAGGATATGTCTTGAGGATTTGGAGATAAGAGAGACTTAGTAATGAAACAGCTGCTTATGGCAGTTTGTAACTTGAAGCATGCATAAAACTGCTTTCGTGCTGTAGGACTTAAAGGGGGCTGATAGGATCACAATTTTTAGGTTTTTCAGGAGAGAGCTAGGGAGATACAAGCTAGTTCAGTACTGGGCATAATAGTGGACACGGCACTAAAGACTAGTACTAATGAACAAACAGGTAAATGCAGTGAGTGGAGGAGGCAGATGGACTCTGTGCTGTTTCCAAAAGACAGTGATACTTAACAAATCTTACTACGTTCTTAGAAAGTGCCAAAAAGTGTGGGCATGATAGACATCTAGCAGGTTCCATTTGTTTGGACAGAGACAGACTAATTCTAATTCTGTTTGCATGCGAGTTTCACAAGATGGTTGCCTGTTTTAGTCTGTCTCTTGGATTTTTCTGTTGGCCACTGTCAGAACAGAATACTATCAAGCTGGACCTCTGATCTCACACTGTTTGATTTTTAAGAGACAGAACGGAGTATAACAAAATTGATAGTTAACTAACTGAAAGTTTCTGGAGACTGACACAGATGTATGAGAGTTACTGTTTTCATGTGAGTTGTGGATTCTGCTGTAGCTGTTTCAGGGGAGATATATATGATGAATGCCGTAGTTTGAAATTACAAGAAACTGCTCAAGTTAATTTTTTTAAATGTATGTTTTAATGTCTGATTATCTCCTGAATTTGTGAAGGCATAAAATATATGTATCTTATGCTAACTTCCCTTTCTCAGATTGAATTTCTTCTAATTGTTTTCAATCTTGAGTAAGATAAAACTTTAGTGGTTCTGGGGAGGTTTACTTGACAAAAAAATAAAAGGCTGTAAATTGCATGTGGCATGTCACTTCACTACAAAGGCTGGTGATAAGGCAAGAAATAAAAATCATTAATGGTATTTTGGCTGTTTAATTTTGTGATACTATCACTCATATGCCCAGAAGATAAGATAGACAGCTCTTTGTTCTTCTAGATTAGGTCTTATATTTTGGTGTGGTTGTTTTTTTTTTTTTTTTTTTATACCATACAGTCTGCAGTCTGACTTGTTCACTTTTGGAGTGTGAGTGGGGGGGAGCTGTATCTTCTCTTCTGAAGGTTCATAGTCTTATATCAGTGGTTATAGTTTAAGAAGGGTCTTCAGGTTTCCACTTTGAGGCTATCTACTATTAAGGTTAGGTAGACACAATGACACTGGGGGTATCTGTTTAACGGGGGCATGTTGTACTCATTTCAGATACTTCAGGATAGATACACGAGCTACCAAGATCAGTGTTTTTTATTTACCTGCAACTTAGATCAATTATTTGGCGTCTCTTTGGTAAGTTGAATTTAATAGATGTCATTCAAATCACAGAATCTATCAGAGAAACTTTTTATTCAGTGCTCGCTACAGGTAGCTGAGACTGTTGCCTCTGATTCATATTTTTCATCCTACAGAATGCGAGTATCTTGGATAAGCATAGGTTATATTGTAGAATGATAGGAGAAGAATACTGACAGATGTTACTGCCATGCAGGTGAAGTTTCACTGTTTTAATTTAGAGTAAAAGTATGTGAAAATGACCACTAAGAACTAGTCTCAAAGTCCACAGCCGCTGGAAGGATTCGATGAGCAAGGATATACTAGTAAAACTGTAAAGGTATTTGTGGTTGCTTAACTAATGATTCCTAACTCTTGATAGTGGTTTCTTAAGTCTTACAAGGTGTTTACCAAGAAAGTATAGTTACAGCCCTGTTATGTATGAGGAAACTGGTAGCAGGGGAACAAAGTTCTTGTCAAAGTAATTTTAAAGTATGATGAAATACAAGAACGAAATACAGGCCTTGCAAACAGGTGAAAAACACTTCCTCTTAGTGCCCAAGTTTTCTTGAATGTGAAGTTGGCAGGTTAAACTGTAAAGTTTATTGAATTGAATTGAAGCAATTCTAAGTTCTTCACAGGGATTTATTTTTAAAATCTAAGTTATTCTCACTTTCTTTTCCTGTGTTGAGACTTTATCACTACTTGTACTGCTGCAGTTTTGCATGTTTTTCTATAGGCAATGATGTCTTAGTGTAAAACTTGTCTTTGTATTTTGTAAACAAGCTGATCCAAAATTCTTTCTTGGTACAATAGGCTATATGCTATAGGTCTCCTTTTGTGCAGTTGGATGTAAAACAACAATTCTTCACCTTTAGAGTATTCAGGATGCAATCTGGTTTTGAATGTGAAGTTTGGCTTTTCCTGTCAACAACTATTACATGTAGTATATAATCCAGGTATTAAAAGAAAAAAAATAATATGCTGCGACTTCAAATGTTAAAACACCTTCATTTTCTTCAGTTTTAAGGTAGTGTTTCTCCTGTAAAACAGAATAAATTTAATTGCTGAGTTTCCAGTGTTACCATGCAGATGTAGGCAGGCTTAAGGCATCTGTGTGCTATGTGGAAGTAAGCAGATGTGGAATTGTATTCCTCCTGAAGCTCTGGTATTTTATCATAAATCATGCTAATAGATCTGAAGGGTATACTACTAATTTCAGTATCCATGTTGTTATCGATCAATTGAAATATAGTAGGGTGTCTGCTTTTCTGTGTAAACATTTTTATGCAAACTGGAGGTTAGTATGATGACTAGTATTTTCCAAATTCTGTTGTGAACCTTTTGTATTGTCCCCAAAAAAAGGGAAGACCAGACCATTGTTTCAGACTGAGTAAATATCCATGTATGTATGTATGTATGTGCATGTCCTATCTCTTTTCTTATAGATATAAAAGCATGTGTGTGTGTACAGTTTGTATATCGTAGAGCATACAGCAAAGGAAGGAAACAGCCACTCCTTCACTCAAAGCTGGATGTTAATCATATGTTTTTATTTTATAGCTAACTAGGTGAGGAGAAAATTTGTGAAGAAGTCAGGAGGTTTTGTTTAGCAAATGACATGGCTGTACTAGATATGTTTTAAAGCAATCTGTGAAAAATAAAAGGAGGGATTCCAACTTTAAAATAAACCACCGGTATTTAAGAATATTGGAAGGCAAAAGAACCATATATGTTGGTGGATTCCAAATGACTTTGAGTAATGTAATTCCATAAGCATGATGTCCGTGCTTATGGAAGAATAAGCTTTTTGTAAACGTGGTGTTTAAGGCCCATGTTTTGTTAGTGTTTGCAAAGGTATGGTGCAGAATGTGTCATGGAGGGATGAATTGCTGTGAAAGGATGTATTTTATTAATTGTGTTTGTTTTTTTTTTTTCTCCTGAATCAGTTTTAATGGTGGCAAATACCAGACTTCTTCTGTTATCTCCAAGCAGGTGTGTTCTCCTTTAAATTGTAAAAGCTTCTTAAAGCTGAAGAAAATTAAAAAGGACTTACAACATACATAGAATATAAAGTGAAGGTGGTATAATAGCTGATCGGTTACTGTCTTGAAGACTGCAAACTGGAATTACGTGAACGTTCTTAAACACAAATTAAGGGAGCCTATTTTTTAATTATTTTTCCAAAGTAATTCTCCTAGTAATTCAACTTGTGAATTATATGTCATCTCTGAAATACAACAACTGTTTAATCAAAAACTTGCGTCAGCTGGGGCTTCTTGAAGAAAACTGACTTAACTGATATTACCCATGACACTTCCTCTTGAGATTCTTCTGAAAATTATTGGCTTCAGTGATGTAATTCAGGTGTAAAAGTTTCTCAAAAGGCCAGACAGTTGTAGTTCTAAATGAGATCATGTATGATGAGACCTGGTTGGAAACGTGTTGGCTCTTTCTTTCCTCCTTGCCTTATGATTAGAAAGGGAGTTTTTGGTTAATGTTTGATTCTTGTAACATAAGATCTGAGTCTCTTAAAAGGATTTAATCTTTTTCTATGTCACTATAATGATGAAAACCAATCTCTTTTGTGGATAGGATTTCCTTAATTGCTAGAGTTACCAATAATGTAATCAGTCATGGTGATCTTTCTATTAATACCAACTTTCTTAAGGGGTAGTTAAAATTCTTTAGTTTTGTTATCTCAATAAGGTATTCTGTTTCTTTTCCTTTTAGGCTATTTACTTTCCAGAAGAGAAGGTCAAGCAGGATCCCCTGAAAAGCCATTGTCTGATCTGGGTCGTCTTTCATACTTGGCTTACTGGAAAAGTGTCATATTAGAATACCTTAACTGCCACCATGAAAAACAAATCAGCATCAAAGGAATGAGTCGAGCTACTGGAATGTGTCCACATGATATTGCCACAACCCTGCAGCAACATAGCATGATAGATAAAAGAGAAGATAGGTCAGTGAATCTTGTAAAAATGTAAAAAGTACGGAGACAAAACATTCGCTTTTTCTACTTACAAAACAGTTGATGTGAAAAATGTCTGTAAAATTCTGGCTTTAAAATTAATGATGACCACCTTACTGAAGAAGTCAATACAGCTGGGTCTTGTTAATGGGGTCTTAACATAAAGAGTTTTTCTCCCTAAACAAATGGTGGGTTTTTGGATCCTCTTTCATGTCAATGGTTATTAGAAGGATGTTGCCAGCTTGAAGTATTTTCAGTGAAGAATTTTGTTTCATTCGGTATCATCTTCTGTAAGTACAATTCCCAACTCCTGCTTTGCAAATATCATTTTGAGTACCAGTGAGAGAAAAATTCGGGTTTGTGGGTGGCAGTCTCTTCACACCCCTTTCTTCAGTCATTACTGAATTCACGCAAGCCATGCGATCAGATTAGCTCTACATGAAGTCCTCCTGCCCAAGATGCTGGGAATGCAAATGACTTTTTAAAGTTTCTATTCAATGTTACAATCGGTATTGAAAGTTAGTGCGCTGGGAAGGTGAGTTCCTGTTTTGTGAATATCTTCTCTCTTAATGATCTTGATTGATATTTTAGGTTTTAGATTGTTTTTGTTGTTTGGGCTATGTTTTTCATAAAATGCCTTAAATGACTTTCAATGGTATTTGTGTTTCTGAAGAGCTGCGTACATCTTTCTGGATATTCCAGTCATAGGAACTTTATAATTAAGCAAAACTGCCTTACAAACAGTGGGTTGAAATAAAACTGAGATCAGGAATAGCTCAGCCTTAATAATGTACCAGTACTAGTATTCAAAATTAGTAAGTTTTGAACTAGTAAGAATGCAAGTCTTCAAAAAGGAGATTGGATTACGGCCTGGTGTTATGAGAGTAATAAGAGGAGTGCGGTCATTGCATTAACCCGTAACCTTAATAAATAAAGTCCATAAATAAGCATCCCAAACTTTCTGGGATGCTTATTTATGAACAACCTGATGGGACAAAGGCATTTTTAGGAAGAATCAAGTATGTATTCATTACTTGCATGAAGCTTCTGCCCTGTCACAAATTATTACAGCCCCTGAATACTGACAGCCAGTTAGGAAATAATGTGTTTTCATCTATAGAATTCAAAATACTTTATGAACAAGGTCAGTTAGTCTTTTTTCACAGGTAGTAAAGCTTAGACAGGGACATGAACTGACCTGGCTAAAGGTATCCAGAACACCAGTGGCTGAGTCAGGAAAAGAAATCACATCTTTCAGATTACTGCCAGACACTTACCTTGGGAATCGGGTATGGCTTCTTATGATTTCCTACATTTTGTTAATTCTTCTTACATGTAGTGAAGTAGAAGTTTGTCACAATTCTGTGAAAAGTGTTCACCTGGACCTAATTCTTGTTTTTTTAAAGCATTCTCTCAGTGAAAAGCAATGTTGTCACTTAACCTGCCTGATTTTTACAGCATTTGAAATTCTTGCTAAAAAAAAAAAAAAAAAAAACAAAAAACCCAAAAAAAGCGTATTTTTTTGTTTTGTCAAATTGTGTAGTTCTTTATAACGGGATTTTGGGTTATGTGGTAGTGTATTAGCATACTGTGCTATTATGTTAGTCTTTACCTACTTTTGATATACTACTTAATTTCATAGTAATTAGAGAGTTGTTTTCTACTGCAACAGCATAGGACTAAAGTACATTTTTATGCTTGTTAGGAAACCTATGTTTCTAACTTGCTTTCTTGTTCAGTTAGCTGCCATCTTCAGTTGTAATAGTAACTACTTTCTCACGCTTTACTTGGTGATCTACAGTGTTTTCTATTTGCGCTTGTATGTCATATTAAAATTGGAAACTATTCTGTCAGTGACTGAAGTGCCAACACGAAACCTCTTAGGGTTGACTACTTAGAGTAGTCAACTATAAAACCTTTACGTTCCTCTCTGTTGCCTTAGTGATGTTCAGTATTGAGCTTTCACTTCATAAACTGTTGTTTCCTCACTTTCTCTTCGTAAATAGTCAGTAGTGTATGCATGTTAACTATCTCTGTCAGCTGATATGTTTAGTTCGAATCCACTTATTTACCCATATATTTTCACAGGTTATTGTGGAAAAGGATTTAAACTGTAGGAAGGTTGTTTTAGGTGATCACTTTGTAAAATAAATTACTGTTTATTGGATTGTAGATTTGTAATTATTAGAAGGGAAAAGCTGATTTCAAGTCATATGGAGAAACTGAAAGCGAATCCACGTATCAATGAAGTAGATCCTGAAAGCTTGAGATGGACTCCTTTGTTAGTTTCTAATGCTGCAGTTTCTGAAGAAGAGAGAGAAGCAGAAAAGGAGGTAATAGCTGAAACTTCTTATTCTGAATTTCCCTTCCTTTTGGCTTTCATCGCTCTGAATAGTCAACATTAGGCTGTCTTAAATAGAGCAGTTGTAACTTTGACCACTGTTTAATGATAGAGGATACTGATATTATTGTAATGCACAATTTTTGGAAGCTGTGCAGCAAGACATGGTAGCTTTGGGGGGTGAATATGAAAACTTAAAACATGAATCACTTGTCATGAAGTTGTATTTATCACTCGAGGTAGTCGAAGAGCATGTAATCAGATCAAATTTGGTGCAGAGCTCAGGGGCTGCAGTGTCAATTGATTCTTTGTGTTATGAACTTGCTCAAAGTGATCCATGTCAGTGGGCATGTAATGTAGTGCTAAAGGACTTAAATCAATTCGCTGCATCATTAATAGTGCTAAATATCCCATGAAATGCAATCTTCTTTGGTTTGTTATCCTAACTGTTGTAAAAGAGCTACTAGATGATTCAGCTGAAATGTTGTTGCTAGGTTAGCCAGCAGTGCTAATCAGGGTTGACTTATTGTAACTCTTTAGCTGAATGTAAAGGATATAGCTAAGTAAATGCTGTTTCAGTGACCCATTATTTTAACCTCAACCCTTCAGGCTGAGCGTCTGATGGAACAAGCTAGCTGCTGGGAAAAGGAAGAGCAAGAAATATTCTCCACAAGAAGTAATAGTAGGCAATCACCTGCAAAAGTACAATCTAAAAATAAATATTTGCGATCTCCAGAAAGTGTGGCAGTAGTAGGGGAGCGAGGGCAATCCACGGAGCAATCTAAGGAAAGCAGTGAGGAGGATGGCGGGGATGAGAATCAGCAAAGTTCGCCTCCCCGGCTGACAAAGCCACAGTCGCTGGCCATAAAAAGAAAGGTGCGTTACTTCAGTGGTTTGGTTTATAGTAATTCATCTCTGATTTTAATCAAATTGTCATTGAAATAACAGCCTCTTTTTTTTTTAGGGACATTTATGAGACTGTTGTAATCCTTTTTATATATTTGGACAACTGAACAACTGTCTTCTGTTTTTTCCTCTCCGTCCGAGTTTTTATCATTAGGATTTTTCACAGAACTGCAAAATACTGGTGACACAAAATCATAATTTCCTGTTAATTTTTAAAATAATCATTGCCCCCTGCTGTTTGGCATTGGTATTGGTATTCAGTATTTTAATGGTTCTTCCTTTTTTCATTTTAAGATGGAGTCCAGCTTGTGGGGTTTGTATTTTTATTGCTTTTAATATAGGAACTTCTTAAAGGGGAATACTGTTTTTCAAAAGCAAATGCAGTTAAAACAAAAGGGGTTTTTTACACATAATCTTCTAATTTCCAAGAGAATTAAATGTTAAATTCTGGTTACTGAAGTGTTTACATAATTCTTAATTTTGTTGAAACCTAACTGTTTGAATGATTTAAATTAGTAAACTAAGCATCCCAGAATTTTAAAGCACGTGTCTCTAAGAGTTAGGGAATTGGAGTGTCCCTTTGTTTATAATTTAGATGAGTAAACTTTAAAATAAGCATAAATCTGCGAGAATGCATAATAATAGAAATATAATCTGTTGAACAGGTTTTCTTCTTTATAGCAGCCGACTGTAGATTCTTTTAGTGTATTGTTGAAACCCATGTGAAGCTTGAGGTGCACTTCCTTCGCTGTTACCTATTTTTCTATATACGTACTTATTTCTAAAATAGCAGAAACCAGAAATGTAGAAGACTAAACTTTGATACATATGAAGGTTGTTGGGTAATTATAAACCTACAGAGAAAAAATGTGTAAGTACAATCTGCGTAATATTGCTATTAATATTATTTGACAAAAGAAGGTAAAAGTCACAACACGAAGAAAATCCTAGTCTTAATTTTCACCCACAGAAAGGTTTGTGTGCATGTATAGATACATACCTATTTTAACTGTTTAGACATCTTAATTTTATATTCTGTCTACATTTTAATTTGATGCAATGTAAGGTGGTGTTTTTTTGAGTGAGTAAATAGATTATTGTAAACTCACTTTACAAAAACTTACTTATTTATGTCCAGAGTCAGCTAACAAACAGGAATGTAGGAAGAGTTATATTTGTGAATTGTTTTTCAGAGACCTTTTATACTGAAAAAGAAAAGGGGCCGTAAACGCAGAAGGATTAATAGCAGTGTTACAACAGAGACAATTTCGGAAACAACAGAGGTGTTGAATGAGCCGTTTGATAACTCAGATGAAGAACGTCCTATGCCACAGCTGGAACCTACCTGTGAGATGGATGGGGAAGATGATGACTTGAAACCTGTGATTAGAAAAGCTTTTGAGTATCAACCTGGGCAGCAGAAAGATGAGAAGGAAGAGGAAGAGGAAGAACAGAACAAGGAGGAGAAAGATATTTGTTGTTATAGGAGTGAAGACAATTGTACAAGTAAGCTGAAAAAGTTCTTACATCTTCATGAAATTAATTTTTTGGGTGGCATTCAAAGGAAATGTTCGCTTTTGTCATGAATCTGGAAATTTTTAATAAGATCTATTTAGCCATTTTGGTCTTAAAATCTTACTATCTTAATAATGCTTTCTGCTTAGAGGTGCTACTGGAGTCATTAATCTCACGTAGTTTATTAGAATTCAGTGGTGGCTTCAGGTTTTTGTTTTGTTTCTGTTGTGTTTACTTCTTTTGTTATTCCTGACCCATTAATATTATAATCTGTTTTTTGTGTTCAGAAAACAAATGTTTTCCAGTCTGAAGCACTGCAGTCCTTGTCATGTTGCCAAAAACAACTTTTATGTCCCTGCAGCAGGACATTTTGTACTCAGCAGAGCAGGGGTATCACTGGAATATTGTTTAATATTGGTTTTGTATCCTTTACCAAGGATACAACAACAAGCAAAAAGTAAGATTTGATTTACACAAATACCTTTCTATTCAGCATTGTTGGTAATTCCATGAAATGTGTGTTGTTTCTGGGGCACGGTATATCCTCAGCACTGGGGTCTCTACCTTTTTTCCCCACAAAAGAGAGGGGTAGTTTTAACTGTGTACTTTCAAAGCTGCTTATCTAGTTTGATTCCAAGGATATTTCCTGGCAGAAAAGCTAATGGATGGATAGTGAAACTACTAATGAGATATTCTGAACGTATACGCATCCCTTGACCTCCTGGCTCTCAAATTACACTTACAAGTTTTAATTCCAGAATGAATGACTGGACTCTCAGGTCAATATATTTTCACTAAGTGAATGGGTGCTATTTTAGTGTTTTCATAATTGCATGGGAAGCTTAATCTTCGCAATCCTCAGTTGAGGGATCATACACTGATTTTTATTTTAAATGGCTCTTGTGTGACTAGAGTAACCATGCTTATGAACACTGATGCTGTTACAAACGAGCGCACAGGTATATTAGAATATTAACACTTTTTCCTGCTTCTTAACAGAAATGAGTTAAACTAATAGTAGCAAATTCAGAATGTTCCAGCTATGTCCTAGTGGTCATCTTTGCACTGCTGTAACTAGACTGATATTGTATATTTGTCCATGGACCATGTCATCACGTTAATTGACTATAGAAGTGTTATAACACTGCAGTGAGGGGCAGAACTTGGCAAAGGGATATCGCTGAAGCAGTTACGCTCCCAAGTGCAGCATGTTATATCCTGAGAATTCTCCTTTTTTTTGGTGTATATGTGAGTGGCACCTGGGGAGAGAGGAGTGAATGTGTTTGGGTAGTTTTTTAGTCAATGGATTATTTTAGTGTTGCGATGCACTCTGTGTTCAATTTCAATTGTCTTTTGTCATGTATTGTGAACCGTGCCATGATATGCTGCCCATGAGAAGATACTAGAATGAACCATCTTTTTTTTTTTTCAGTGTTGGTACTAAAGCACTGTTATATGCTTACTATGGCTTGTCCTCCAGAACAGCAAAAACAGGGAACACCCGACTCTCATGTTATTACTGTCAAGAAAGATGAATATGCATTAGATCAATGTCTATATAGTGATGGCATACCTCTATTCTAAAAACAAAGGTTGATAATCAAATATTTGGACAATATTTTTGCTTTAGTTTTTTGCATGTCTTGTGATTTAAATCTCTGGGATTCTTCTAGCCTATAAATGGTGTTTCTGATGGTCACTGTTAAAAGGCCACCAAACAAGAAGAACTTTACGTATCTGTGTAAGTGTGTTTGAGCTGTAGATACTATGTCATTCTGTTGTGGTTTGAGATCTGTTTATAATTCTTGTTCCTGAGTTTCTTAATACACTTTGGGTTTATAAATTACTTTTGGGTTTATGTTTGAAAATATTGATTAGTTTGTGCAAGCTAAGACTTTTCTTCTGTTTCTATCTATTGCCTCCCAAAGGTAATACAGAGGATGTAGCTGTATTGGAAGAAACCACTAAAGACAATCTTGAACCTTTAAAGAATAAGCAGGCTTGGCCCAAAGGAGTTAAGCGTGGTCCATCTAAATGGAGGCAAAGCAAAGAAAGAAAACCTGGCTTTAAGCTTAACTTATACACGCCACCTGAGACTCCTATGGAGCCTGACTATCAGGTGCTGGTGGAGGAACAAAAGGAAATAGCTGAAGACAAGCCCTGCTCAGTTCCTGCTGTTACGGAGGAAGCGATTAAAGAGCCTGTTGAAGTATTACCACCACCAGATGATGAAGTAAAAGAGGTAGAACCTGAACCTCTGCATCCACCCAGTGAACCCTTTGAAAAACAAGAAAATGATGTGATGAAAGCTGAGGAAGAAGAAAGGAATGTAGAAGGTAGAATCAATTCAAAAGATCAAGAAAAAGACAAAGCAGAAGAGGTTTTTCTGCAAAAAGAGGAGTCCGTGAATTTGGATGATCAGGAGGAGGAGGAGGAGGAGGAGGATGAAGAACCTTCTCAAAATGAGGACCATGATGCAGATGATGAAGACGATAGCCACATGGGTTCAACAGAAGTGGAGAAAGAGGAATTGCCTGGTGAAGCTTTCAAAGAAATGCTGGAAACACAGCAATCTTTTTTAGACGTAAATGTTCAAACTGGTAGTTCAAATCAAGAGGACTTAATGGATTGTGGTGTTGACCTTGCAGCTGATGAGTGTGACAGTGACCAGAAAGAACTTGCTACGGATTCAGACCCGGTGCCTGAATCTGATGATGATCATAGAGATAACAACCAGGACCAAAAAACTGGTGAAGAATTACATTCCGATTTCAAGGGAGAGAATACTGAGACCATGGAGATTGATTCAGAGACGGTTCAAGCAGTACAGTCTCTAACCCAAGAAGCAAGTGAACATGAAGATGCATTTCAGGACTGTGCAGAGACTCAAGAGGCCTGCAGAAGTTTGCAAAACTATGCCCATAATGACCAAAGTCCCCAAATGACCACACTGGATGATTGTCAGCAGTCTGACCACAGTAGCCCGGTTTCATCTGTGCACTCTCATCCCAGCCAGTCAGTTCGTTCTGTTAATAGTCCAAACGTTGCTCCTTTAGAGAACAGCTATGCTCAGATCAGCCCAGATCAAAGTGCCATTTCTGTGCCGTCTCTACAGAACATGGAGACCAGCCCAATGATGGATGTTCCTTCAGTTTCTGATCATTCGCAACAAGTTGTGGATAGTGGGTTTAGTGACTTAGGGAGCATTGAGAGCACGACAGAGAACTATGAAAACCCAAGTAGTTACGATTCTACAATGGGTAGTAGTATCTGCGGAAACAACTCTTCACAAAACAGTTGCTCGTACAGTAGCCTTACATCTAGTAACCTAACACAGAGTAGCTGTGCAGTGACACAGCAGATGTCTAACATTAATGGAAGCTGCAGTATGATGCAACAAACAAACATCAATTCTCCTCCCACTTGTAATGTAAAATCTCCCCAAGGTTGTGTTGTTGAAAGGCCTCCAAGCAGCAACCAACAGTTATCCCAGTGCAGCATGGCCACTAATTTTACACCACCTATGCAGTTAACAGAAATCCCTGAGACTGGCAATGCCAACGTTGGATTATATGAAAGAATGGGGCAGAGTGAATTTGGAGCGGGGCATTACTCACAGCCATCTGCCACCTTCAGCCTTGCCAAACTGCAACAGTTAACTAACACGCTTATGGATCATTCTTTGCCTTACAGCCATTCAGCTGCTGTAACTTCCTATGCAAACAGTGCCTCTTTGTCCACCCCCTTAAGTAATACAGGGCTTGTTCAGCTTTCTCAGTCTCCACATGCTGTTCCTGGAGGACCCCAAGCACAGGCTACCATGACCCCTCCCCCCAACCTTACTCCTCCTCCCATGAACTTGCCACCTCCCCTTTTGCAGCGTAATATGACTTCATCGAATATTGGAATATCCCACACCCAAAGACTGCAGACTCAGATGGCCAGCAAAGGTCACGTTTCTGTAAGAACCAAATCCACACCTCTGCCACCTGCTGCTGCAGCCCATCAGCCACAAATTTATGGGCGGGCTTCGCAGACTGTGGCCATGCAAGGGCCTGCGCGGACCTTAACAATGCAGCGTGGTATGAACATGAGTGTAAATTTGATGCCAGCCCCAGCTTATAATGTCAATTCAGTGAACATGAATATGAATACCCTTAATGCTATGAATGGTTATAGTATGTCCCAGCCGATGATGAATAGTGGATATCACAGTAATCATGGGTATATGAATCAAACACCCCAGTACCCTATGCAGATGCAGATGGGGATGATGGGAACTCAGCCATATGCACAGCAACCAATGCAGACAGCACCCCACAGTAACATGATGTACACTCCTCCGGGGCATCATGGCTACATGAATACAGGCATGTCTAAACAGTCTCTTAATGGATCCTACATGAGAAGGTAGGCCCTTTGGAGGGACAGACTACCAAACTGGCATATGGGATTGATCTGCACAAATATCTTTCGGAGAGTACGATTTCAAAACCAGCAATTGGTGTGAATGCAAAAACATTTGTTGGCACCATTTAAAAGCTGTATGCAGCAGAAAGCCTTATACAAGTTTTTCTTTTTCTTTATTTCTTGTTTTGGTTTTTTTTTTACCTTTGTGGGCTTTAACTTTTCTTCTCTTTTCTTTGGGGGGAATTAGGTGGTTTTCCATTTCTTGTTTATTTCATTGAGCTTGAAGTTCTCTGGAAAGGAAGAACTCTTTCTATGAACTGCAATTACACAGCAGCTAATGGTTCAGAGCCATTTTATGTGCCTGCTCCCATTAAAAATGTGGATAAATGGACTCCAAAACTATTAGACAGTACTGGATCGTGAGCTTTTTCTCTCTCCTTTCCCCACATGTAAATGCCTTTTAGCAGTTCTTTTATTGTATTATTTTGTTTCTGAAAGTGACACTTCCGCATGCCGCTAATGTCTTTGTTAGTGACAGTGCATTTTGTAGTACTGTACAAGTGTTGTGCTTAACAGTAAGCCATTTCTTAATTTTTTTGCCTTGATTAGGTTACCCTAGTTTGAGGGGTAAAAAAAACAGAACTATATTTTTGTTAATTATAAAACTTGTAAAAAATAATAAAAAAAAAGCTGCAAAAGCTATTCACATTTTGGTTAGTTCAAAGGGTTTTATTGCTGTATGTTTAGTGTAAAGTTGAGACTCTTTTCCATTTTTGTGACCAGTTTCTTTGGGGCTGGGGTAGGAAAAAAGGCAGCTTTCTGTTTTATAAATACTGTTATGTTTTTTGTTGATTGAAACATCTCAGTGTTTATTTGTCAAGTTTTGAAACATTTTCATATATGTCCAAATACTTGGCAGGATTTAAAAAAAAGTAGTGAATTTGGTGTAAAGTTGCTATTTTATGGAAATGCCTCTAACTTTACATTTTCATTCCATCTGTAGATTTTTCTATCTTTATAAAATATTGGAGTTATTTTTTAAGGGAAAAAATAGAGCAGTAGCGTGTGAATAGCTCGAACTAAGCTTACAGATCGCATGTAAAAAGGCAAAAGTTATTTGTGTCTGTTTATATTGCTTCCTTTTTTGTAGCCTTTGTACCTGTACAGAGTGACTGTAAGGGCCGAACAGAAGAGGCTTGATACATGTAAAAATAGGACCCAGTGACACTCTTGTATTTATCTGTTTAATCTTTTTAGTCAGTCACTTAAAAAAAAAAAAAAAAAAAACCCACACAAAAAACCACCCAAGAAACAAAAATAAAAACTGCAAAAAACAACACCCCCCAAGCTGTACATTTTAACATAAAATAAATTATGATGAGCCATTTTTAGCCTCTTGTGTCTTGTCATAGTTTGATGTTGCATGGGAATTACCTCCTGAAACAGTGTTTGTTACAGTGCTCTCACATGCTTGATCTAAAGCCCATTAAAGTTGATGGGGTTTGGATTAGGCTGTTAGAGCTTAAGTGTAGGTTACTCATCATAATTGCATACACCTTGTGAAAATAAAAGAGTATCTAAGATTATTTTTTTTAATAATCTTAATAAAATATTGAATAAATATGTATTTAATACGTTACAAGGTTGTCAATATTTAATGTATGAAACTTCTTTCCTATAGAAAGTGTTAATATATATGTAAAAGGGTATTATGATAGTAACAGACATGATGTTTGGACTGTATCTTAATGATAGAATTATAATCTCTTCCTTTGTCATTGTAGCTGGATTACAAGACAATGCAAATCTTGTGTTGAACCTCTGAGTTCTGTGTATATGCATGTTATATGTGTGCACACATACACACATATATGAACACTTCTAATCTAGCAATAGAAGGTCTGTAGAAATCACGAAGGCTGTCCATACATGGAGCTTGTGAGTGGACCAAGTTTAAATTGGGTGTGTGTGAATCTGCACCAGACAAAAAAAATCTGTGTAAGAATTTTTCAGAAGGTTTCTAATGTGAATGTTGCCACTGAATCCCACCTCTAGCCCACTGATGCTGCAGGAAGGTTGCTAGCTAAGGTGAAAGGATTGGTTGTCTCGACTGAAAACTCTGTATGTCCCCATTCCATCATAGAAGGCAGCTTTGTAGGCGATATAATGCTCAAAAGTCAGAGAAATATGTATTTCTTTAAATAAAACCCTTAAAGTGTGTGGTGTTGCCAAATCAAGAAATTGATACTACAGATTTATGTGCATAACCTGTTCAATTTAAATATAATGGAGCAAGAATCTAAAATAGTGGATCTGAATGGGAGCTAAAATTACTGGTCAAATGGTAATTGGAATAACTTGTATTTTAGGATTCAGAATGCATGGTAAGGAGAGCACAATACAACAAAGATCTTTGTTCATGCACTTACACTGTTGCATTTATTTTTGAAGGTAGAGAGTATTCATAGTACTTAAACTATATGTGTGTGTGTCTTCAAGTCACTGTCACCTTTTTTTATGCTTAGGAAAGGGAATGTGAACTCAACACAGTTAATGTGCAGCCTTTGAGTGTGTATAACTAGGACCTTGTATCTTTGTTGAATAATTGCATCTCAAAGTAGCACTATGTTTTGTGATTTTTTTTTTTTCTCATTTGTATGTTTTTATGGTGAGTGAAAAAGGCACCTCAGTCTTTATCCACTACTATTTAGTTTTAGGTTTACAAGCCTGTAACATACAGCCAAATCAGACCTTGCCATTTCAGTATCTGCTAACCTGAAACAGAGCATCCTAACTCCAGCATAAATTCTGTATTTGCAATACATAGATTAAAACTTGTGTGGAAAGTCATGTACTGTGTGTGCACAACAGGCAAGTTTCCAGTATTATTTTTTTGTTTCAGAACTGAATTCCTTTCAGGAGGACAAATGGATGTCCTGCCTACATGTTTTCACACCTATTCAGCTGTGAATTGCATTGCTGCACTAAAATTTGTTTTATAAAGAAGGATATCTTTTCCTTGACAGATCTACCAGCGTATTGTGTGCTCGTTGCAGTGTCAGTTTTGACTGTGCTCTAGCACTACCCCAGCTGAGAATTGGCTCGCTCTTTTGGTATCTCAAAAGGATTTTTCACAGAGTTGCCATAGATGATTTCTGTGAAATGCAGGAGGTTTCCCTGCCCATGCAATCTTAGTCTTTGATCTGACAAATAGGATACTTCATACCACTTAATGATTTGCAAGAAGGAAATAAACTTGCCTCATTCTGCATGTACATACCTTACAGACCTGGCTTGTAGGTGAAGTCAGTGCTGCTAACACTTGTTAGTTAGCTAGTTAGCACCTTGCAAGGCTTGCCTACTTTGTGGAAGCTACATGTTCCAGAACTTTTGCCTTTTCTGATTTAGTCTAATTGATTCTGGGAGAATGGTAGGGAAAAAAGCTGGGAAGTAAATAAGCGTGTTTACTTCGGAACTGCTTAATTAGCATAGCTGTACCAGCCAAGAGCTTCAGGCAAGACCTGGTTCTAGGGAAGATACTTGTCTTTGGAGCAGAACCTACTTCATCTGGCAGCTGCCAAATGACAGCACTCCTGAAAGCTGCACTCTAGCCCTTTAGCAAAGATAGGAATGGTAAAGTGTTGTCACGCACTGGCTACCTGATTTCCTAGCAGTGGGCAAAATATAACCACTGTTTTACTTCGTTTGTAAGAAGCTGTGTGATACCAGCAGAAACAGCAGACTTCTAAACATACAAAACTTTCATGTTAGATCACTGGCTATGTGTTTTAGTTTTATAAGCTAAAGTTTATAAGTTTAATTTGGCAGGCAGGCTAGTTGATGGATACAAACTCCATTTATATACAGTGTGGTAAATAGAAAGAATGGGCCTGACAAGTATCTGTAGTGCTGGGGGTGATCCTATTACAGCCTGTTCTGGAGAGACTGACATCTACAGAGCAAGCAAACTGACCAGTGTAGTAAAGGCCTATGAGACTGTTGTTCTTCTGACTCCCTTTACTTTTAATACTTCTCTTAAAAACTATATATTTCCAGAGTTGTTTATGACCTATAGAGTAATATAGGTCAGCTCTTCCATAATGAAGCTCTGGGGTATGCATTGATCAAAAGTTGTTTTTTTGAGCTTTGTGGAGTAGGGAGGGAGTTTGTAAGAAGATACAAGGTAGGATTACAGCTCTGGCTTTATCATAACTTTAGTTTTGGTAGTTTTTTCCCCATCTACTAAATAAGAACACATAAGCTTCATTAAGCCATGTTTAAGGCCTTCGAGTAACATGTGTAGAAACACTGGCATATGGAGTTCCGTTAATTTATTTCTTGAAAAAATCAGTGTTGTGCTATTTTTTGTCTCTGTGCAAGAATAGCAGCTCCTAGTTTCTGAAGTACATTGCAATCCTGTCCTTTGGAAATTGTTGATACATTCTTCTATTGCTATGTCAGTGTTGCCATGTGCCGATTTCCTAATGTGCTATGCAAGATAAAATGAGTAGGAACTACTTAAGAGTTCTAGTATTTTACTTTTTATCAGTAGTTCGGAGCATGCTGTTTGAAAGTTTCATCAGTCTCCACCAAAAGCAGCTGGGCATCAGGAAATAAAAATTTTCCCTGTGTATTTGCACAAGTCAGACTGCAAAAGAAATAACCCATCTCCAGGCCCCAGAAAATCTTGTTCGAATACAATTCTGCATGTAAATCAGCCGCAAATCCTCTTCCAGTTATAGGAGTCACCAAGCTATCATGCAAGAATACAAGAAAGAAAATAACCTGTAACTTGACTGAGGGAAATCCTGATAGATATTTGTTGTATTCCAGTAAATCGTTTGGTACAGAATTCCTGTCTGTAAGGCCAATGCTAAGAAACACACTGGAGCCATAGAGGTGGGAAAGTTCCGTTTTCTCCATCAAGGTGAATGGAAGACCAGGGCCATGTGTCCGAAAGGCAGGCTTGTCAGACACAAGGCTGGGAGAGCTGTTGCATGTCTGGGTTGTGAATTAAGTTGCAGTAGATGGTAAGGTGCTCTGAAAAGGTGCATTTGAAGGTCTATGGAAGTAGGTGGACAGAGTTGAGGGGATCCCTTCCAAGAATTTTTCAACTCTTTAAACCCACATTGTGACTGCTCATTTATTTTTTAAGTGTCAAGTGTCTTCCTGTGAATTTCCTTTTATTTCTGTTTATTCGGTTTTTTTCGGTTTTTTTTCTAATCCAGGTGTAGGGATACTTAATTTGCTGTATGCCCCAGAGTTTGTGTATCTCTGTCATGAATGTTGTTCACATTGTGATGTCTAATTTGTTTTTTAATGGTAGTCTAGTTGTGTTTATTGTGTTCTGCTGTGTCTGAGAATTTGAAGATCTTTATTATACAGATAAACACAAATGAGAAGCCAAAAGGCATTTTGGGTGCATGCAGCCTTGGCTACAGTTACTGTTTAGAGATGAATTATTTACTGGGCTTTGAGCCCCAAAAGGAAGTGAAGGCATAGGAAAGCCTTCCCACTAGAGATGCTAAACCTGTAAAGAGCTTGTTAACATCTACAAAACATGGCTTAAAGTTGTGTTTGACTCTGGTCTGTAGCGTACACTCGCAGTTCTCAGTGGCACGTTTCTGCTCTGTGTTCTTTTTTTAAAAGTATCCAAGACTTCTGCAGTCCATACTGCACCACAGTTAAAAAATCTTTGTCAGCTGAAGACCACCAAGAGAGCTCTCCTGTGCTCTCGGTGGCTGGGTCGTTCCTCTCAGGTACTAAGGCACTAAGCCGCTCTTGCCTGATACATTGAATTAGGCAAAATTCCAGTAGGGAGGGTGATGACTTGACATTTTTGCAAATGCAAAAAAGGTAACCATGGCTTAATTGTGATCCTTCTCTACAGCATATTTTAAGACTGTCAAAAACTGCTGAGATGGCAAAACTCTCATTGTGTCAAAATGTGGTTACTGCTAATTTGTATCAAAGAGTAAATTGAATAATTTCAGGCAGAAAGGTAGATCCGGTGTCCCCATTTGTGTATTTGGATTATTTCTGTCAACAAATACAATTATTAGCAACTGTATTGGAGCACAGTAATGTGTTAAGGTAACTAGGTCTGTAGGAGGAAACATTTGGTAGTGGTAAATATAAAGAGTGGTGTCTGGAAGCATAGCAGCAGCTTTCTCCTGGTTAGCCAGGTCACTGTGAGGGGTTTTTTTAAAGGCTTCATCTGTGTCTCTTTTAAATCAAAACTAAATTCTCATTAAAACTGGTTATAATCCATGAATATTTAGGGGGTTATTAAGACTGCACAAATTCAGTGTTGAACTTCCTCTTAGCAATGTAAAGGACATCCTCTTTTTCTTGTTTATTGTTCTATTTGTTTTTCCAAGTGCAAAAAAATAAGTCACAACACATCATTTTCTCAGGTTTTTTGGTTTGTTTTTTGTGGACTAGTAAACTGACCTGGATACTGTATGTATAATACCTCTTAAAGTTCAGGCAGTTGAAACATTTAGGAAAAACAAGTTGAAACTGAAACTGCTAAAGTGTCATGTGTATGTATCTCCTTGAATTGTTGTCCGTTGTATCTGCTTATGCATCTGACCTTCTCAAGGGTCCTGCTTTGTTTCTAGTTCGCATGGTCTGCTGCAAAGTCCACTGTGAAAACAGGGTAGTTGATCCTCACCTGGAGGCTTTTAAGCTGTGCTGCCCTAGATTATTACTCTGAAAGAAGAAACAAAGATGCCGTAGAAACAGCACAAAAAGGCAAACTCCTGCAAAATCCTTCAGGAAGCTGGGACTAAACAACTCGTGTGCTGCTACCATCTCGGTATTTTTCCTGCAAAATTCCTTCAGGAATGCCTAGCTCCACTCTTTAAAGGCCACGTGCTTGGGTTAAGATCAGGATTTTGGGGGGAACCCGGCTAGAAGAGGGTTTTCTTTAAGCTGTGCCTGCTTTTGTGCTATAAAAGTTTTGTTACAGAGGGTAAAATTTTTTTGTTGATGTCACAAAGGAGTCTGCTAAGGCTGGAACATTCTCAGAAAATGGGTTTTAAATTTGGCTTCCCTTCTTTCTCATCTTGACAGCATTGGAAATGACTTCGGTTTTCCTTTCAAATAACGAATGATCCTTGTGACTGTGTAATCAACTACACCTTCCCCTCCCCTCCTTTCATGGAGTTTCTTTTCCAGTAGCACAACCCTGCCAGGAACAGTACTAGATAGTGGTGCTGTTCTTATCATCAGATGGTAAGCAGTTTTTGCTGTTCCTCCTCTGCAGTGCCAGTGCTATGTCCAGTTCTCTCAATTGCTTCAAGAACCCCCGGTTTGGCAAGATGCATCGGTGTCTTGATACTTGCTCAATGGCATCCACCACTGTCATATTCTTGTAGATCATCAGGTAAGCCAAGACCAATGTGGCTGACCGGCTGCGACCCATAGCACAGTGAACCAGAACCTTGTCTGCAGAAACAAAGAGAGATGATGCTGGGTAATTTCTTTGATAGTGACATTTCTGTAGTGCCCCTGCTCTCTTTGGTGCTTTGACTGCCCTTACCAGCACTTTCGTAAGGCCCATCTTTTTACGGATGGGGAAACGGAAGCTGTAAATCTTACTATAGTAACTCAACACCATCTAAATTGGAGATTACCCATTTAATCCTAAACCAGGTATCTTTAATTTGTGAGCAAAGTTTGCGGAGAAGGCCTGGGGGCTGCAGCCTCACATTAAGTAGCGTAGCATGCCCCGCTGCAGCCTAATCTAGCATGCCTCGCCGGCAGGGTGTATGTAATTCTGTGTTGGGGCATAATGACCAAAGCACGCGGTTGTGGGAGGGTTTGGTATGCTATCAAACCATCCTTCCATGAGGGTAAATGGGATGCACGGAGGTGCCTTTCTTTGTTCTACTAGTTAGACACTAAAAGCTAACTGAATTTGCTTATTTTTTGATGTTCTGACAATAATGTCCTTCAAGATCTAGATTGCATCACTTTATGGCCAAATACTTCATTTGTAAAATACAGCTAACAAGGCTTTTTAAGGCTCCGTGATATTTTTGAGGGCAGAGGATAAGAAGGGCCATAGAATTTAATAGGCATATAACAAGCATGTAGAAAGAAACCACCTCTTAAAACTTTCGAAAAGCTGCTTTAGAATTCTCTGGCTAGTCACCCTTGCGCTGTCATGTTGAATGAAAGCAATGTTTCCCCACCACCACCTCTCTGTTTTATATAATCGTATCCTTGCAGTAGTGGCCTGTCTTGTATATTGTGAATACAGAGTCTCTGCTAATAGTTTTAATCTCTGAATAAATGTGCCTCAAGATTTAGCCTTGTGATATTGCTTGGTTTAACTTGGACTTCAGAGGCAAAAAGTCCTTGGCTTCAGGTACGAGCAAGGATGTAAGCCAAAGTGGAACCTTCCCCATTTGCTGTGTCTCTGGGAGGTGGAGGAAGAGCACAGTAAGTGGGTTCAGATCTGATTGACAGGTTTTGAAACACTTCAAAAGATTTCCAAAAATGATTCAAAGCCCTTGAGGGGCTTTCACAAAGGGTTGAACTGCTGAAGGAAGTAGATTTGGAGCACACTGTCTAACACCCTGCTAAGCTGAATTGCCACAGGAAAAAAAAAAATCCTATCGGGGCCAATAATAGTTTATCTCTGTCAGCTATGCCTAGTGAGAAGTGTTGGGTGCAAAGCCATGACTCCTGCCGATTAACTCCTTTGGTTCCAGGCACAAGAGGATGTCTTGGCACAAGAAGCATTGCTGTGTAATGGATGCATCAAGAACTGCCAACACTAGAGGATTAATGGTTACAGTCTGCATCCTAAAACCAGCAGATAGTCTTAGAGGCATCTTGGCAAAATTCCAGTCTCTCTGATAACTAAAAGTGCCTTTTCCTCTCCTGCAGAATGATAATCCCTTCTGTTATTACTGCAAATATTTGAAACGGATGAAAACTCTCATTTGTTCAGCCCTTCATGCCTCTCTTTAGAGCTTCCCACCTTGTAAATGGGTTGCTGTTGAGGTGATGAAATACGTGATAGGACAAGGCTTTGTTTTGTGTGGGTGGCAAATGTGGCAGATCTAGGAGAAAATGTACAGTTTTGTATTGTGTTAACAAAGGCAAAAAATGGCCATACAATTTTCTGAAATGTTTCTTGGCTGTAGGAAAATGAAATCTGTCCTTTCCTGTGCATGAATATTCAAGATCTGCCTGCTTATTACAGTAAAACACAGGGCCACATCCCTTCTGTGCTAGATTGTACTCTGTCCAGTTCTGACCTAAGGATCAGTCTGAACCCTCTTCCCCCAAGAGGGAGTCTGCTCTTTGAGTCTTTGATTCTGACCACTTACATCCTTCAAGGTGTGGCTGAACAGAAAATACCAGTGCACAGAGGCAGAGATCTGCTGAGTGGTGACAGGTCCCTGAACTATTTTGGTCACTTGACTTGGGCTTTTGTGTCTTGAAAATCTGTCTAGATGCAAGACTCCCTTTCCAGAGTTAGATGGAGTGATGAATGTTGAGGTGTCTTTGGTCAAATGCCTTGAGTTTTTTTATCTGTCTCATATGTTTCTTCTCATACTGCTTTTATCATCTCGGGCTTTAGTGTATTTTTTCCCATTACATTTTCACATGAAAAGAAAATGCTATTCCCCTCTACTTTACCTTCTGAGGAACTAAGACACCAAGGGAATGAGTACTAAGTCTGTCGTATAGCAGGGAACCTGAAAACCTCCTAAAATAATGTCTGTCTGTCAGTTTAGTCAGGCCTTGCTGGTATAAATTTTAAGCTGTCCTACGGTCTGAATTGCATGTTTGGGGAAATCTTTATATGCACAGCTGAAAGATAGCATGCATAATTGCAACCAGTTCGAGTTTGCCTCTAAAACTTAACTCTTATAACTGAGCTACTTTCACTGTTCTTAAGTCCATCTGCCCATGTTTCAAGTCTGCAAGTACTGCTCTGATCTGGGAGTTTCTTCACCAAGATTTTGAAGGTTAAGTCAGAATTACTGCATTAGGACTGTGTTTAGGCACCAATTGCCAAGCTTTCTGGCCTGTTGCAAAAAGACAGGTTTCTTCATTTGCCTGACAACTTGTTTCAACCACATTGACTATTGAGCAGCTTCCCAGCAAAAAGCATTGTATGAAGTCATCTATTACATGAATTTGATCACTTGGCTGGCTGAAGGTCATACCCCAAACAATGTGATACAGCTGAAGCAAATTCATTAATACATACATTCTGGTCACAAAAGTCGAAACTTTTCTTTTTCCCCCTTTTCTCTCTTTGCATTTGCTTAATACTAATGCAGAGTAGTAAATTAATGTAATGGTGTTATTGATCAGAAGTATAGTGCTATATACTGAAGTCCCATGTTATTACCACTGGTGATAGGTACTTGGTTACATACTATAAAATCCTATTTCAGGTCAGGAAGGTACATGCAAACTGTCCTTTCATTAGGCACTTGAAATACATAGTACATTTCTACACTAGATGTACAGTCACAAATAATGCATCTATGTTGTTAGAGGAGAGCAATAGTTACTTGCCTCTAGTCTTTTCTCCTGTAAGTGTGAGAGACATCAGCCTAGTCTAGTTTCTGGAGTCGTTCCATTGTTTCGTAAACGTGTATTGGAAAGCTATGATCATGCATTCAACCTCTGCCTCTTCGTGGGCCATTCATATGTGCCTTTATGCATGTCTTTGTCTGGGATAGGAGATGTACATTTAGTGTACTTTTCCCTCACGAGGAAGTTAAGAGCTTGCTCTTTTCCTTCATGAGTGTTACAGTAATTCTTCATTGGTCTCCATCAAAAAAGATCCTAGCTCTCTTGTTTAAAAACCATGTGACTGTGGCAGTCAGTGCACAGCTAGAGAAATGATTGCAGTTGGTAGTAGCTACTTAAGTGCAGCTTTTTTTGTTTGTTTTGTAGAAGTTCATCCAGCCACTCTTTGATTTGGTCTTGTGTTTCAGTGCTGGATTGGTGCTTGATCCTGTCTCAGAACTATCTAGATTTTGGTGTGGTTTTGAAACAAAAAGGTTGATCCTTCCCCTTCCCAACCATCCCTGCCTCAATATTTATTGGGGTGCAAGATTTTTTCCTAGCCGTTGCTGCTTCCCTTGTGCTTGTTTCTCCCCCTCCGTGCAGCAGACAGAGGTGTTAGAGGAACAGCAGCGTGATGGGAGCGAGGAAGTCTGCATTTGTTACTTCAGCTGCTCCAGTCTGATACTGACCTCCGGCCTCCAGCCGTGGCTGGACGCAGGTGCATGTTAGTTATCCACTCCTTCCCAAAGGCAGTGCTTCAGACATAGCTTTTTGAAATGCTAGGTACCTTTCTTTCACGAGCAAGTAAGCTCCTGAAACAGTTTCTCCTGCTATTGAGACTTTGATTTTTAAAACTGAACTGCTTTCAAGACTTTCTCCTGACCAAGGGAAGGGACTGTTGCTGTACACTGTACTTGCTGAAGGGTTAAAATTATGAAGACCTGGCTGGCTACTGGGGGCAAGACAGGTAGTAGCTGGCTACAGCTGTGCTGAACAGCCAAGAACAGAAGCTGACATGAAGCTAGAATCTTGATATGTGACCCTCTGATATGAAGGTCTTTGTAGGTCAGGAGGAAAGTCTTAAGTTTCTCAGCTGGTTTCTGGTAAAATATCCTATAGAGATTTTTAAAAAGAGGCATATTGGGGGAAGGAGTAGGAGTAACATTGAAAGCCAGTGTGAGACCTAGGCTGTAGCACTTAACATCAGTGTAAAACTTCCTGATAGAACACTGATGGAGATCAGCAAATAATGAATTGTAGTAATCAAGCTGAGAAATTACAGAAGCTTTAATGAAATGTTTCTAGATCTCCACAGTCAAAGAGTTTTTTCGGTCCCCTGCTGCTTGGAAGAGGGCAGAGAGATCAATCTGTAATAGCTTGGGGTAGATCTGATGGCCAGGTAGGAAGGTGGGGTTTATATTTGTAGAGTGAATCTGATGCTGCAGAGCATGATGCTGTGGAGTGACAGCCTGGAATATCTGCAGAGCACTCGTGTTCCCCTCCCACCACTATGCAACCAATATTCATTACACCTTTCTTAACAGGGGCTAATTTAAGAAAAAGACAATTACTTCATGGAACCTATGCAATGTCTGATTGTGTTTATGGAGTCAAAACAACAACAAAAAACCTCTATCAGACAGGAGACCTCAATGCAAGCTGTGATGTGGACTTTTATCAAAGTGTTGGTAAGTGGCTTTTGTGCTGGTACTAGCTCTGCAGTGAGAAAGGTCCTAGTTTCATCACTACCTTCTCTTAAACTGGTTCCCTGCTACTAGTTTTATGTTCTCTGTTAAAATGTACTGGACTTGTTTCATTCCCACAAGGTTGAATGCTGTGGAACTATGGTTATAATCAGACGGAGTAAATACTGTACTGCTTTTAACCATTGTCAGCACTCCTTACTTCTTTCATCCTGAAGTGCATTATCGATGAATTTAGAAGCTGAATAAAAGAACTGGCTGAGCTTGAAAGTGGGAAGATCATCTGCCTCCACTCCATGGTACTCCACAGTCATGTCGTGATAATATTCTGGTCCTGTGTCCACGTTCCGCTGACCATGGGCCGCATTGAGGATGTGGGTGAAGCCTGCCTTCTCAAGGCTGTAGCGATCTAACGCGGTTTTCCTGTTAAAACAAGAGCTGTCATGTAAGTGAAGAAGCTTCTTACCAGGAAGCCAGGAAAAAAGAAATATGTCTGATTTGGTACATTCTAAATGTTAATGAAACGGATAGTGCTTAAAAAAATGCATCATTTACCATTGTAAAGATCTTAAGATACTGTCATTCAGAGTGAGTGTTCCTTCTGGAGTTCATAACTATCTCTCCCAGGTCCCTAAAGCACCTTAAAAATGAATTTATTTTCCTGGCATCTTTGTAATGTAGGCAATACTGGCTTCTATCCATCTTGTACAAAAAGAAACTTGAGATACAGAAAGAAATAGAATGAATTATTTAATGGCATAAAAGCGAATCAGTGGCAGACCTTGAAATAGGACCCATGAATGCTGCTTTCCCCTTCTGTCCCATCAATTGATATTGCAGACCTAATAAGAGTCAGTGATACGTGAGTAGTAAGATCATCTGGGATTCAAGAAGAAGTTCTTCATCCCTAAAAGAAGTTACTGAGTTTTTTCTTCATTTCTATTTTAAAAAATAAAAGTAATTTTAAAGAATCACCCTTCTGTGGTCACAGTGCCCTATCAGGTTTCCTTTTACTGTCATGTTTGATTGAACCAGAGGTCTGAAGCAAAAAGAACTAGATATAGACACTGAATATTAGCCTTCAGTGAAAGCTGAAAGCCATATATTTAGCCCAATATTCTAATTTATTCCTGTCTTCTCTTCCCTTGGACAAGGGAAGTCAGATAGGAGAGGAAATCCTAGATTTTTGTGTGCCAAATACACACTCCTAAGTGCTTGCCAGCAGCCAGAAATTCCTCAAAAAGTGCAGAGTTTGTGGACAGGCATGTAAAAACTTTTTTGTTCCATTAAAGAAAGCTTTAAATTTTGGAAAGTTTTTTGTTCTGGAAAAGCTGTCAAGTTTCATTAGTCCTTAGGAAGACTACTGAGCTTCCTACCAAAAATTGCATAGGCTTTTTTCTGTGAATATATTTTCACATAACTACTGCTGCCATAATTAAATTGGTGCATGACGTGAAACAGCTTTTTCCAACCAAAAGTACCTCTCTCCATGAATGTTTCCTGAACACTTCAATGTGTAAAAGCAGCTGCTGTCACACAGGACGTTGTGGTGGTCTACCTGTTGTGTTTCATCATTCCAGCAGTGAGAGCTCAGAATGGCATGAAGTTGACTCCACCTTCCCAGCCTCTGTCAAAGTCAAAATCCCCCTTTGAGCAGTCAAGAACCTAGTGATGACAGCATTTAACTGGGATATGGGTACTGGAGGTCTTACCTATGCTCTTTCTGATTTAAATAAAGCTCATGATAATTGGCTGATCTGAGTAGATTTTTCTCCCTGCAGAAATTCCTTTCTAGCCAGTAGGGTCAAGACCTTATCATTCCTGACATTTTTGCTGTGAAATAATGTCATAAGTCCCCTATACAATGATTTAAAAAAAAAAATAAGTAAAAACTTCTGTTAGTATGGTGATGCCTGCCAAAGCTCAGTAGACTCTGGAGGACAGAGAAGCAGCAGCATCTTGCTGCTAGTGCTGTGACTTGCCACCTTCACCTCAGGTTAAATAATGCTCACTCCTTCCCTTTGTATTCTTGTTGCAGTAATTGACTTAAAAGGAGGGAGAAAAAGCAATATCTTTTTAGAAGACTCGTGGCTTAGCATTCTCTTCAGGTGGATATGCTCGATACACTTTGCCAACAAAGGTGCTTCAATTCTGGACTATAAAGGATGGCCGGTACTTAAAAAAAACAGACTAAATGCCCTGGCCAAAGAGTAAAGGTGCAGTGAATAACTACTTCTCTTGGTTTTTATGTGCTTGAGGTGAACTACAGATTCTGGTTTCAAATTAAGTCTTAATTTGTTTTGCTTCCCCGATGCTTGGATGGAGAAAATACGTTTTCTATTCACCAGACTTGGCCCAAAGAACGTATCCAACAAGCCATGGAAGACTGATGGTTTCAGCTCAGAGAGCTGTGCTCAACTAGAACCCCTGCAAGCGGAGACCTACATGCTGAATAACAAGTAGGACTGCAGGGTAGCTAGGGTCAGCGGAAAAACAAAGGTTTTGATGGACTGTAGGTACTGCCAAACTTTGGTTTCTGCAAGCCCTGCTCAGGCTAATAAGTAGCATTTGAATTAAATTATGAAGTTGTTCCGAGCAAGGACAATGTCAAACAATAGTTCGCATGACAATCATTAACATTTGATGCTTCCATTCATCAGAAATCTAATTTTCCTGTTTCCTTGGTTAGGTTCTCAGGAGATTGCCTTTTGACACAGCGGGTGCATCTCATGCATTTGTTTCTGACGGTCGCACTTGCAGTCCTGTTCCATTTCTGAGGATTGCGTTAGGATCGCATGCTGTCTTTCACCGGCTGCCTAAGCAGTCGGCTCGGTCTGGCGAGCTGCTGGGAACTTCCCCCCTCCACCTCCCCGTCTTGCCTGGAGCTGCACACTGTGAATTTGGAGCCCGGGGTGGAACTAATTCTCCTCCTTTTTATTTAATCGATTAAAGGCAAGGCAGTTAGGTGTTCATTTTGCATCACAATTTGCATTAGCGCCCGGCCCTTGGCCTGTTGGAGTTTGAGTATGTGCGCATTGTGTCTGTTAGCTCAGTCCGTTTCCCGTGGCCTGGGCTGGAAGGGGAATGGGAAGCAGCAATGGATCAACCTGGAATGCTGTTGCAAAAAGCCCGTTGTAAATGCTCAGAGGTAACTGCATCATTTTCTGTGAAATCTCTTATTTTGAAAGTAAATTATAAGTGTACCAATGAAATACTTCAAGGGTTATCTACTCCACTGTTTTTCGCACTGAAGAATTTGTACTGTTCTCCTAAATGTTTGGAATAGGCTGATTTTTAAAATGTTACCTGCTTTTTAATTACGCTTGAAATGTAAACGGATTCAGCAATACTGTCTTGGATTGAATGTAACCTTGTCCAATATAATCTTTTTCTTTATAATATGGATGCACACTTTCTTCTTTCTACTGACATTGCTAATCTAGAAAACTTCCAGAAAATGAATGCTCAGTCTTGAGCACTCAAATCTGTTAAGATCTCCACATTTACCTACTGGAGTAGGTAGTCAAACTGCTGTGTGTAGGTGTTGCAGAACCTGTTAGTTGAACCAAGACCTGAAACGTTTGCCCTGGCTATGTGGAGCATGGTCGATGTAGGTCCTGTAGGTATGTAGCTTGTGCATTTGCAGGCTGAGCTATGGCATGTAATCTGCAAGGAGGATGTCGGGTACCTTTCTTCCAGCATACACCCTGGACAATACTATCTATGGAAAGCTTTCTCTAAGGTTTCTAATACATAATGTTGTGTAAAGGTCTGAGGAAACAGTTACTGTGCAATCAAAATAGGGTTCACTGGACTGCAGGAGGTCCTGCCTTGGGCTTTAGAATCCACATCTTTTGGAGGAAGCTGAAGTGACACTCTCACTCTTTTTCAAGAGCAAGAGTGCTTGGTTTCAAACTTGATGTGGGTATTAGGAAGCACTTACGCTCCTTCTCCTTTCTCTCCATCCCCCCAGTCTTGCACTTGATAATCATGTTTTCATAAAATATAGTTCTACTGTTCTTTCAAAAATCTTCCCTTTTTTTTTCTTGTAAAACCTTTCCCCAAAAGCTGGACAGACAGCCCAGTTGGACCACCACTTGTCCATGGGTTTGTCTGCCTTTTCACTCCCGTCAGCTGTCTTTTTACCTTGCCCATTGGTCATAAATACTATTGGGCTGGGATGGCCCCTGTGCTGAGACTGTGACACTGCCATAATATAGGCAGTTAAACTTGAGGTCGTGCTGGGTCTGCAGCACGTCGATTGCCAGTTAACAGTGAGCAGGAAACAGGCTGTTAAGCCCTCATATAGGGAGACCCATACGTTTGTAAATGGAAATGTTGCTGTGCCCCTTGATGTGTTTGCTTGGACTGGCTTTATCCATCAGTGAACTCCAGCTTTGTGCGAAGGACTGGCTTGCTTTCCAACCTCAGCTGAATCTGTAGCGTAGGTGCCGTTGTGGAAGCATCCATCATTCTCTCTTTACTTTAATCAGAGTCTATTTTTTTGTTGTTGTTTCATCATGCATGATACTCCTGGTTACGTCCCGGGGGGAACGCTTTTGGTCTTCCTTGCAGTTTCTACCATGTCTGAGGTATCAGTGTTTTAGGTGAAAGGAAGGAATAAATCAAGCATAAATATCTGCAAATATCTGACTGGTCGAGGTGACTAATAGCATAGGGTCATTCAGGGGTATATGAATCACATAACTTACTGGAGGATTTATAACTCTATTTCTAATTCACTTTCAGCTAGAAATGGCACAGACTTTTTTCCCTGGCAGTTGGCTCACTACCAGAGTTCAATAGTCACGCTAATAATATTTCTCTTTTTCCCACTTTGGGTGCTGCTGTTTCCTAATAAATTGTAATTAATATTTCAATTTTTGTGATTATGTTTAAATTTTAAGTAGCTATTGTAAAGAAGAGTTTGCTACAAATAGTGTAGGTGAAGCCATAAGCATTTGCCTAGTCTTGCAATTGTTTTCATTTTGTATATCTCCCCCATCTGTGCTATTAGCACTTGATTTCCTTTTACACAGTGCATCTGTGGTCTCCAGTGTCTGCCTTGAATGTGTTCCTATACAGAGAAGGTGAAGTGTGGCACTGGGAGATAACAGTGAAAATTTCAGTATAATTCAGTTTAGTAAGGGATGAACTGGGCAGATTGGTCCCCTGTAAAAACTCATCAGCTCTTCAATTCAGAGCACATAAACATATGCTAAAAGTTAAGGATACCCAGAAGTCCTCCTCTGTAGCAAAGCATGTTAAGCAAAAGCTCGGTGCTTTGCTGAATCAGACCCTGCATTTACCATAGGACATATGGACTCATAAACATGTTTTTAAAGTTCTGAGGCAAGGGGGAATACTTTTGATGTGGGAATGCCATCTAAATGGTGAAAATTGGAGATAAAATCACTTTCACATAGGGATATATTGATAATAATAGACTATCACCAAGAGGGATAACTGACCTAAACAAAAACGTCATCCATTTTCAGATGGTTCCCAAAAGACAATTCTTTTGGCTTGTGCAAGGGCAAATAAAGGGCTTGTCCAGAACTTTAAAAGCTAAGATTCATAGCATTAAAAGCAAGCGCTGTAGCAAGCTCTGCTGCCTTCTGGAAGCAACAGTGTAAGTAGTTGTAAGGTGAAAGAAAATCCTTCCTTTCAAGTTGCCATCTCCAGTGTACCAAATCCCTTCTCTGTCTTTTCAACAATGCTGTCATAACAAGTTTTAGCCCCAGCTGCTTTCATCAGGAAGGTGCCCAAACCAATGGATTTAGAAGAGAGGGAAAAACAACTTGAAGGCGCTGCAGCCTGCACCTCCGCATCAAGTATGAAGTGTATGAAAAGCTAACAAAAGGAAGAGAAGGTGGCTGATGATGAAAACCCAAGCGCATCGAAAGGAAGGGAAGCAATCCCCCGTCACGCCTTGTGAGGGTGTGGGCAGAGCAGCTCCCTCCACCGGTAAGCCAGCACCTCATGGCCGGTACTGGTCAGCCAGGCAACTGGTATGCTCACTTTATAAGCTCTAAGTAGAGCCAAGTCTCTTAAGCTTCATGCAAAGGTTGAGCAATGCAAACGTATTTCAGTATAGACTGTTAAAGCCACAGGTTGACAAAACACAAGTAAATCTGAGGCGACATGTTACTAGGAGAGGAATTACTAGAAGAGGAATCGTCTCTCTCAAACTGTTCCGTTTTCTTAAACACTGAAGGAAAGCTCGATGCAGGATGATAATTTACCAGATGGACAGTGTCAGAAAGAAGCTTCCTGAATATAGGCAATACCGATACTTGCTTAAGAAAATCTGGCAGTTCTCCCTCCTGAGGAGAGATGTTGAGAATTTCCAATAATACTGACCCAATTTCCTTTGGTAACTCCAGCACTGAGGGGATCTAGAGATACTGTAGCATTGTATCCTCGTTCCCTTCTGAGGTGTTGCTCCATTTCTGTGGATACCTCCTGTTCAGTGTGAATTAGAAGAATTTTTAGGTACCGCTGAAAATACTGAACAGGATCTTCGTAATATGTGGTAGAAAAAGATTTTTAGTAGTCCATTTTCCTCTAGCCCCAAACGCTGGATGCTGGTTTTGTAAGTGATACAACCTAGATACAAGAAATACCTCTCTGCTTTCCATGCAGCAAAGACATCAAACGCATGGGATGTAGTCGGTCAGTTCCTCATCTTGACTTCAGTCACTTACCGAGCGTTAGAAATCGCCTATAGACTGAGATGATGTTGTGTGGGGAAGTGTTACTTCTCTTGGAAGCCATTGCTGCTTTAAGAGGTTTATGGTCCAGTGTTACAAATCTGATTTTCTGGATTGTTAAATTTCTGTTACAATCGGCAGGTTCTTATACTAACAGAGTTGGAACTATGTCCTCAAGAGTGGTGTTGGAATCTAAATCTGCATACACTCCTATTTTTGTATGATTAATACTGGTGTAGATCCTAGGAGTTTGTAGTGCTAAACAGTGGGAGGTAGTTATTTGCTACCCTGAGTAGATCAGTATTTACTTCTTCCAGATCAGTATAAATTGTCTTTCTACTTAGTCGCTTGGAAAAAGCCATACTGTATTATTTTTCTGGAGAAAGGGAAGAGGAGAGAGTGAATTTTAGTTAAGCACGTGTTTATTTTAAAGTTCAGTTATGTATTTTAATTATCATAGACTCCAGTCTGTAAGTTTGAGTTACTCGTGTGTCTCGTTGAACCTTACCTGTGTTAGTTCTCAAGAGCATAAGCACTGGGGTTCCACTGGGACGAACACAGACTATAGCTTTCTTGAAGTGCAAGCTCAGTTCAGCTGCATATCCAGCTGTAAGGAGTTAGACTCCAGAAGACTTCCCCGGAGTGGTTTGAGAACGCAGAAAGACCTGAAATTGTGATCAAGCCTTAAATCCTAATGAGAGCTAGAGGATGGTTAAGAAGAAAACAAAATCTTGAGAGGCCTTTGTCTTCAGCTAAATACTCTTTGCAATTCAGAAATGTGGAACCACGGGCATCATCTCAGGTAATAATGTGATCACTGAAGAGCCGCAAGAAGAAACTACAAGCTGCGTAACTGGTAGAGGTTTTCCATGTGGTTGTGGTGAACCAGGTGGGCTTCGGTTGGAAAGTAAAACTGCCCATGCAAGTAACCTGGTGACCAGTGACAGAAAGGAGCAAGACAAAACTGCTTTCTATCCCTGTAGAAGGCTTCTGGATGTGAGGGAGGATACATGCAAGCACTAGTCCTGGTAGCAGATGAATCAAAATCTTGGCAAAGCATGTTTTACTCCTATCACTGGGCCGTCTCCTACAAGTCCCAGTGTCTGGTCTTTAAAAGTCCTTGGAACTTGCTGGAGGAAAATTTCAATTGGAGCTGAACACAGCATGTTATATTTTGAGGCTTTGATTATTCTGGGCCTGACAGGCTCATGGAGATTTCATTGCCTCTGGGCAACATCTGCAGCGGAGCCTTGTAACAAAAGGATTGAGTGGCCTCACAGGGCTCCTTGATAGCCTGCATTGCATTAGAAGGAAGATGTGGTTACGTAGTCAGGGTAATTAATTAGCATTTCCATAAGCAGTCACAAGTCCTGTTAACCTTGTAAATGCAGGAGGCAGGAATGAAGCACAGATGTGAAGGCTCTGAAGATAAACTCTGCATGTGTGTGTTCACTTGATTTTGTTGATGAGCTCCACTAAATTCTTTCAAGATCAACCTTAATTTAGCATGGCTAAGGATTCAAATACACCCAACATCTGTTCGCATCTCAATGGCAGCTCTTTGGCGACCAGTGCTACAGCATGGTCTTAAAATAAAAGAATACAAAAACCCCTGCCACACTGAAGGGGGAAGCTGTTGATCAGAACTAAGGTGTGGAGCAGGCCGAGTTGAGGACAACTCAACCCTCTTCTCCTTTGTTCCTGAGTCATTTGGCCAGGCTCTTCCCGTGGCTTAAAATACATATATTTTTTTAACTTTTTTTTTTTTCCTGTCTCTAAAAGATACAGAGGTCCCTGGACTTTGCCTACTTCAAATTAAATTTTAGTTCTGGTAATGGAAACTGCATCTTGCCTGCAGACCGGTTCTCGTCTCAGATTTTCTGCTACTGGATGTCAAATTCGCCCGTCTCACAATAGTCGTTCTCTTGCAGAGCACCTCATTTTCTGGTGAAGTTGTACTTCTGTTCACCCCCTCACCTGGTCCCCACTTCTTCCTTTTCCGTTGGCTTTCTCATTCTTTTGTCCCGGTCATGTGGGGGACTTGTTTTGTCTGGAAGCACCATTGCTTTTTCTCCTGACTTAAGACCTGTCAAAATCTGCCCCGTGTAAGCGGGTGTAGCTGTCGGTACCTCTCCGGAAGCTTGTTCCTCTGGTTAGCTTGCACCGCGTGAGGTGTGTACCGCAGTCGGAGTCTTGCCTCCTAGCATTTATTAAATACAAGATTAACAAGCCACTGACACGGGGACGACTACGTGGAAGAGTCAGTGGCTGGTGTGCTGCGCTTAGAGACTGCCCACAGATCTGTTGTCTCCTTAGTTCCCTTTGCTCAGAGGGCAGAGCTGTATCACAGACATAAGAGGGAAATCATTCTAATAATTCAGAGTAAATCTGCTGGTGATTTTGAACAAGGAAATAGGAAACAAATGCCAGAAGAGGCTGTTCTTTACACTGAATCTTGAGTTAGAAATATCTAACAAAGGCGGGCAGGGTAGGATGGGGAGAGGACAACTCAACCCTCTTCTCCTTTGTTCCTGAGTCATTTGGCCAGGCTCTTCCCGTGGCTTAAAATACATATATTTTTTTAACTTTTTTTTTTCCTGTCTCTAAAAGTGGGAGTCCTGGCTTGATTAAAGCCCAGAGCTGGTGTTTGTTTCTGTTGCCTCTGGCGCCACAGAATTAATTGGTCGATGATATTCGGAGTCTTGTAACATTCAAGGCTGTATATCTTTCCTCTTTTATAAGCTGGCAACAGATGAATTTTAGGACCTTTTAAAAAAAAATTACTGAGAACTTTGGAGCCAGTGGGGCTCCTGCTTGTGCCTTACAGTGATGATGTAAAAGAAATGTCATGTTAGTGCAGGGTGTAGAGGAAAATGGGAAGGGGACCAATAACGCCTAAGGGGTAAGAAAAGCTCTCTTGCTCTGCCCAGGGTTTGGATTGGGGGATTTTCTGATGGCATGTCTCCCTGCTGCAGCAGTCCTCTCTGCTTGTCAGAATAGGCTGTTTCTAACTTAGTCCTGTGCTCAGCAGAGCTAAGTCTGTCTTGTGGGTTTGGTTTTTTTCCAAATCACACTTGGTCTGATCAGTGAGATACATCTCTGCAGCTTTGCCTTCCACGGGGTTCTGTTTGTTTTAATCTCTTGAGCAATTTGGAAATGCAGAGTACTCCGTGTACACAAGCATAGGCTTGGAAATGCAGAAATACCACTGTGGGTTGAGCTGTCTCTTCAGTTGCTTTTCAAGAATTACATTTTTAGGCTTAAACCAGCCTAAGCCGTGGTCCTACACATCTAGGCCACGCTCTTCTGTCAGTGTAACTGTGGCAGGGCTTTCACTCAAGATAAATGACAATTACTCCTTGAAATGAGACATTTAAAAATAGATTGTGACTAGCTTGAACCTCTGCAGCCTACACTGTTGCCACAACTGCTCCTGTTACTCAGTCTTTAACAGTAGACCCTACCACGCTTACCCAGCACTTTCTTGAAGGAACAGCAACCAACACCCTGTGCCTATATCTGTAAGGGTTGTGGTAGGCTCTGATTGCTCTGTTGAACTCTGGCATCTCTCAGTAGCTCATCAAATCACATAACCACCGCTAAATACTAGTGAATGGGTATGAGAAGGAAAGAAACACCCTGCTCTGGTGAGCTGTACTTGGTACAGCATAGTCATCCTCTATGCAGAAGGGGTGTACTATGTACATCTACTCATCTCATGAGTACTACTTATCTGCTATGTAGAGGTACTAGGTACACACTTACTCGTCTCCTATGTAGAGGTTGGGCCAGACTTCATTGACATGAGTGTACTTCGGGCATCCTTTCCAGAAGAGTCGCTCCAATTCAAATGCACCTGGGGTACAGTAATCCTCATCAGGATCTGCTTTGACTGCTGTGTATGCATTCTTCTTCCCAGCATTCAAACCTGCTGATGACATCTTGTCCATGGAGTAGTGTGCTCAGGACGTGCAAGAAACTGGAATGCAACCAAAACAGAACATTAAGCACATTGCAAGTGAGTTCTGCTCCAGTTGTGGGACACTGGGAGCAGCACTGGCCAGGTGTGATTGGGCATGGTGTGAGGTGGATGTACCTGCTCTGTGGCAGATGCAGATTCACACCTGGTGTTCTGCCTTCCCTGAACTTGGTGAGGAATACGTTGTTGGACAAGCTCACCAGCAACAGAAACAAAAGCCAAAGGTTTGTGATCACTGAAGTTCAGTCTCTGCTGCGAATTTGTTTCCTAGAAAATCCGCTGGTAAGAATTTGGTAGGTCTAGCAGCCTGATTCAAGGGATCTAGAGCACTTAGGAGAACTGAATGGGGGAAATTTAAGATATTTTGTCATCATTAATTGAGAATCTCCTGAAGGCTTCTCCTTTATGTGATTTTCAGCAACTTGGGGAGATTAAATGTGTCCATTCAGGTGAATGCCGGGTGTACCTGTTCTATTTTTTCAAGATTGTAATGCAGCCCTGCACACTGAACCTCATAGGCTGTTTCCAGGAATGGGAGTTTGCCTTTTTGCGGCACTACTGACTGACAAAATATTTTTCAGCCAGGATGGGCTCAAGGACTTCCTTCTTTTCAGGGTTACTCTCTTTTTTTATCCTAGATTCATACATGCCAAGTGGGTAGGAAGAAGCACTGATGAACACGCAGTATAGAAGGGAGAAATGGAGCAATGTTATCCTGTAGCTAAAATCAGAGTAGCATTAATGTTGCCAAAACTAACACCCGTTGCCTGGCCGTGTTGTCAGAGCTGTGTCACTCAGAACTGACAACCTTAATGTCCCGTGTGTTTGAGCTATCTGCTAGTATTGAGTCATCTGGTGTCAGCTTTACACGTCTCTTGAAGCTCCAGATTCTCTCCGGCTTGCTGTCATTCCCTCAGCTGCTGTCCTGATTTAGACTTTCCCTGTAGGGTTTGCCTCCCTCAGCTGTGGGGACAACAGTAACAGCCCAGTTGGGCGGTCTCCCTCCTCCCCTCTTCCCCAAGGCTGTGCCTGACTCGGGAGCTGGGCACTGACCCCACGAGCAGAGGCAGCTCAGAGGCAGCTGGTGCCTGAAGTTAAAGGCCAGAGCCTGACTTGAGTCTCAACGCCTCCCTCGTCCATTCCGTTATGAAGACACTGCCTCAGGGCATGGTGGGTAAATGTTTGCAAGAACGTGCTTGTGTCTTGGACAAATCCATATTTAACTTCCCTAAGCTCCTGCAGCTGACAGTATCTCGGGTACAAGCCCAGTGAAATACAGGCAACAGAGGAACCCTCGCAGCGGCCGCTGCAGGTGCCTACAGCTGCAGGAGTGCAGCGCTGTGCTCCTCAGCTCGGGTCTTGGCACCGCACCGTCCTGCCAGAGAGGCCAGCCGGTATCCCCACGCACACAGTGTTGGGTGTGTTTAGGTCAAGGGTCTTTCAGATTATTTTTATTTTAATTTTTTGATTACCTGAAGAAAATTTTTCAGGGGAGAGCTAAAGTACAGCACATCCATGTATTCTCGGAGAAGAAGAAGAAGAAACAAGGGAGTGATTGACAAGTGACGAAGGTGTACATGAGAGCTTTTCAGTCCCAATTAACAGCGCTGGAAACTCTGCACGCTACCAGACAAATACTCATGCCATAGATCCAGGCATAATGTTGGAGAAGGATTATTGTGAGGGACATGGGTGTTGTAATGTCTCCTTTGGTTTTCTTCTGTGGATTTACACATTTCTGAAGGTAAAGCACATTTTGTTCTGGAGGTTGTCAGCAGGAAGTTAAACTGCTCATGCAGCTGAACTTAACGCTAGAGCAAACCTCCAGGAACAAGGATTTGGTGCTGGCCACATGCCTGATCTCCTATTATTTACCCTGTTGCCAGCTGTCACTTAACCATCTTCCCCCTCTTAGCCCCTGAAAACAAGTTTCCCTTTTTTCCATGTTGCCAGCCTTCTGCTGCAGACTTTCTTGTCTGCTCCGTCTCTCTCCCTGTTGGGTCTGTCTTGTTTCTCCTGCTGGATGGCCTGATGTCTCAGGGCGGTGGTTGCTCCCTCTCTTGTCCCCTTGAATGGAGAAGTTGAACCTTGCAGTTTTGTAGGAGACTCGTAACAAGAGGTGGAGTCAGGCTTGATCTTATGACGTGTGTGAGTACAGCCTACCAAAAATCCACCTTTCTTGCAGGCAACAAATCCTGTAGTGGCTCCCACAATTTTTTGGTGTTGGCCGCCGGTGACGTGTGTCCTTTAATGACAAAATTCTGGCTAGTGCCTTCGTGCAGCTGTTGCAGAGCTCTCCTGCAAGCAGGATGACCATTTTTCACTGACATCGCGTGTACCCATGGGGTTTGTTTACTCAGTTTGAGCTCTTTTGTGCCTGTCATGTTCTGTTTCTCTGGAAAACTTGAAAAAGCCAAATGATTCCTGTTTTCCTACTCCAAACCTAGGCAAGATTACAGAGTCGGTTTTTGTTTGGCATGTGTACACCTTTGTTCAGAAATTGGCTTGCTTTCACTGGCAAGGGGATCTATCTTTCAGCCAAGCTTCCTAAAACATGATGATGATGTTTAGCTAAGTGGTCCTCTGCTGGGATTTGTAAAGGGCTCCGAGAACTCCAGTTTCTGGCAAATTTACCTTGGGCTCGGTCTCACGTGCCTCTGAGTAGCACCAAGTCCGCCTCTGTGCCCCCAGTAGCCACTCCCCAGGAGAGCCTTTTTCCTTCCCGTGCCAGAATTATGCTAATTCTTCCTGCAGGCTCAACAGCGTAAATAATGTCAGACTGTCAGAGATACCAACCCAATACAGTCTGACTTTGGGAGTGAATAGGCTGTTATCTAGAACGTGATAAGAACTGCTGTTTGTCTAGTAAGGAATTATCTTGAACTGAGAGCCTGTTGCCTTGATGCTGAAGGACTGACTGTGCTTTTATTCAGGGCTCCATAAAATGGGAGAGGAGGAAACGAAGGGAAGAAGAGAAAGCGAAGTCATCGGTAATCAGGCTCGGTGGCCACAGCGCATTGATTTGTTCCACCGATGGTCCTGCTAGTAGGCTGCGGACCTCAAAACAGGGCGATTACATCTGCAAGTTTGTGGTACTGTAACACCGTCTCGGTTTGAGGCTAGGTTAGCACTCTGAAAGTTAGACCTCTGCTGAGAAATACTCGTTTCTGTGTGTCCTGGGAAGCCATATGCTCCCTGAACTTTCAAGTAAGCTGTGTTCTTTTATGCCTTGCCAATGTTATCTGCTGCAGGGATTTTTAAATTGAATTAGAGCGAAGGAAAGCATCGGTTGAACTTCCTCTAATAAAATACGTATTTCAGATTTTACTCTAGACTAAGTACGAAGTAACAGAGTTTAACCAGGAGGAGGGGAAGGGGGGAAAAGGGGCTGGTTTGCTACTTGAGCTCTGGAATTAATTGCCATCAAGCATTTGGTTCATGGCAATGGTTGGGTGGAGAAGGATGGAAAGGCTTGTGTCTTTTCTGGGAACCAAAGATGTCTAACCTCATTTCTTATTGACTGTTCTGTGTGCACCAAAGGGAGCTGAGGGAAGACTGTTCCCTAGGCCTGCCCTCTTAGATTAAAAAGTGAAAAGTGGGTTGGATTTTTCTTTTTCGGTGGTTGTTCGTAACGCTGTTGTGGATATAAGGATGTCTGTGGATGTAAGGATGACTGTCTAGCACAAGCCCAGGCAGGGAAAGCTCAGGCTTCTTTTGCAGACCTCTGGGGAGGGGAGACCATCCCTTGCAGAGTGTTCACCTGGTGCGGTCGGAGCTGCCAAGACCTTCCCGTTCCCTCTCCACACCCACCCGTCGCTGGCTGGTCAGCAGCCGAGTGCTGGGCCCGCCTCAGTGGGACCAGGGTCCGACGTTTAAGCCCGTGAGACTTTGCCAAGCTTGACATCCTGCGGGTCCCGCTTTTCCACCTGGCACGTGGCTATAACTCTGAACTGCCGGTGCTCACCAATTACGCTGTCATGGACGTAAGTGCATTATCAGAACAAGGGTGATAAAAATTCAGCCATCTGCGTTTTTATACCCTAATCTTTCTCTTCACAAATAAGACCGAAGTGCATGTTATCTAATGAATTTTATTTGTTAATCACTTGGATGGCTGGAATATTTCTCCCCCTTGGGTTATATGTATATAAATGAAAATACTGTTAGTGATTTCACGAAATGGTAATTCAGAATAATGGAGAGTTAATCCTCTTTTCATTAGCGAGCCACTTCAGGACATACGCTGTGGCAAATTACACTGCGTTTTAAGTCGTTCTCGAGTGCTGTGCACTAGAAAAAAAAAAATTAAACTATTTTTGCATTGATAGAAGTAATTGTGTGGCTAATTTGGATAAGCAGCATGCATTAGATACAGCAAAGGAATCTCTTCTTTACGTTCACTATCCACTCTACAGCTGCCAAACGGAATTTCTTAGAGAGCTCTTTAGCTTTTTTATTTTATTTTTAACAAAACAGGGAGGGAGGAAAGAAAGTGCAAGGGGAAAAAAGGAAAACCTGCCAGTCTACCTGCTTGTTAATTCCGAGAGTGAACACAGTCTAGTTGCTGGAGCAGTGATATGACAGTGAAAGATTTTTCTTTCTGCACCTTGTTCTGAGTCCCTTGAACTACTCAGATTAACTCAAAATTTCCAGGAAAGCCCTGGGAAGTCACAGAACATAGTGGCCCATTTTCAAATTTGTTCAGCTGGAGGGATGTGCCTCCCCCACCCCAAAATTTGTAGAGGCTTAGTTAATGCTTTTGGAAATGTCAGTCATGAACTCTACAGTTTGGTAATCCCACAGATGGGGGAAAAAAACCTAAGGTTCATATCTAGAGGTGGACGTCAGAGCTTCAGTGGTGGTGTTTACATTTCTAATGCTGGTTTTCCAGATGTGGTGGAATTTTCTGAGTACTTTGAGCTGAAAGCTATAAGTCATTATCTACATAACGAAAAGACGATGTTTCTTAATATTTTTGGCTCAACATGCTGTGCAAGCCTTAGTGCTGTGTATAAAGATGCCAAACAATTTGGCAAGATTTATGCCTGGGAGCTAGGATCCAAGTCAGCTGTAGAGATTTAAAAGGAAAAAGAAAAAGCAGACATGAACAGCGAAGAATTGCATTTGCCTTTGTCCTTTGCAAGGACCTATGTGCCCTCTCCCATTCTTTCCTGCACTCCTCCCTGGCCCACGGGGTCCCTCCGTGGCCACGGTTGCCCCAAGAGGACGTACTCTGGCTGCCAGTTTGTAGCTATGTTTGTGTGCCTGAAGCTACAGATCCCCGATAAGGTCAGAGCCCGATGGCGTTGGTGTGCTCTACAAACGTGCAACAAGAACGGCGAAGAAAGTAAGAGGTGGGAAGAAAAATGGAGGCAGAAGACCGTTTTCCTTGCTCTTTCCTTCAGAAGGAACAACTGTGATCCTGTTAGCTGTGCCGTCCCGCCTGACGTAGGGCACAGGGCTTGCCGTAACGCCTGCTTCAGGCCATGTTAGTCCACGTATAGTAGAATAGTTTGAACCCTTCACCACCCATGCTTCCTGCTCTTGGGAGTTCTCCCAGCCTATATGGTACCAGTCACCCATGCTAGTGGGGCTTTTGGTGCCGTGTTTTTTAAATTTAGCTTGGTGTACGCAAGTGTGCCAGCCTTGGTTTTGCACTCAGAGGGTTGTCTAAAAGCTACTTCTCCCTGAAAATACCAACCAGTTGCAAATTCTTCTGGTTTAGCTGGGAATGAAAGGTTTTCAGCATCCAGGAAACACCTAAATATATAACCTATTTGTAAATGTGGAGGCAGATTTTGATCTTATTCCTGTTTTGATGCTTTCAGATTCTGTTTCCTACCTCTTTCCTCATGACAGTTCTGGAAAGGAGTGGAGCTGTGATATCTTAAGGGTTTTTTTCAAGATGCCAAGGGAAGGAAAGAAAACAACCAAAGCAGACTATCTGTCTGTCAGCTCTGGGCCTTTTGTGAGAAGTCTACAGAAGTAATGACCTTATGCCCACACCAGTGCAGTAGGAGATAAACACAGTGCCCTTGAAATTAGTCGGTGGTTTGAGCCTCGAGTCCAGGGACTGAATTTATTTACTGCCATGAACACTATATTTGAAGGAAGAACAATAAAGTGGAAAAAACCAAACAAACTGTAATTATGATTAAGAAATCGTTTTTGTGCATGAAGCGCTTGTTACTGAGAAATTATTCCCATTTTTGTTTCTGATGTTGTATGGAGAGCTGACTTACTTGAACTTTTTTTTTTTATCAGGTGGAATTCAATGCCACTGAAATCAGGGGACGTCTGTCTTCCGGGGGTCCAAACCCGAGACCTTCTTGGCTTCCAGACAACTGCAAAAATAATGCTTTTATTTTTACTTACTTATTTCTTTCAGCTTAATGACTACCTTAGATAAGACCTTCGTGGAGAAACAGCACCTGTAACAAGTGTGTACGGGAGAGGCAAGTGTGCACCTGAGAGAAGGTGAGGATGGAGAATACCAGTTCTCCTACGCTTTCCAAAAAATGCGCAAAAGGCTTGAATCCACTTTAGTAACCGGTCTCCAGGTAAGCGCGCTCTCGGTGCTGAAGGCAGACAAAAATCAGATCTAATGTCTGAGGGTCTTCAGAAATAGCGAGGGAGGATCTATTGAGCAAGTTCCTGAATTCTTAAGAAATGTTTTGTTCTTCCGTTTCCAGCCAGCACGCCAGGTACATACCTCCCTTCAGGGTGAAAAAGTACTTGCTTTTTTCGAGTACGACTGGGCAGAGGGCTGCTTCATCAACTGGAAAGTTCTCCTTGCAGCACTTGCACTTGGGAGGAGGGTAAACGGTGCTTTGGTTTCTAAGCTTTTCGTGACTCGGAGTAGGTTAGCTGAGCTGAGAGTCGGTTAGCTGCAGTAACAAAAGCTCGCTCTCTCGCCCAATTTAACTAAATGAGTTTAAAATGGTGCTCCCTGATATGCCACCCCCATGACGTTTTGCTTAGGCTCCGAGCGCTGGCAGCGACCGTGAAGAGCTCTGCGCTTTCCCGTGTAACCTGGCATCTGCTGCGCGCCGGGGTGCTGCAAAGGCTCCCTGGGTGGTTCTCTTCCCCAACGCTAGAGCGAAAAAATGAATTTTGTACAAACGATTCTTGGGAGGGAGGAGGAATAAGTCAGTCCTTCAAAAGGTCTTCCTCTAAAAGAGCCCTAAAAGAATTAAGCGAAGTGTTGTGCATCTAAAATGGGAAATCCCCGGGGTACCTGCAGTATACTTAAGTGAAGAATAACACACTCCCGTGTTCCTTATTCCTGTCCTAGTCTTCACCGAAAACTGTCATTTACTTCAGTTCCTTTATTTTACCCCTGCAGCCTTATGCTTAAAGTGTTCAGGGACTGTAAAATAGTTCATCCAATGCACTCGTCTTCAAACAGTTTAAAACCAGAAGAAGCACAGCCTCTGTGCCATTATTTCCCAGACCCTCCTGCTGTGAATACTCAAAACTAACCAGCTATTTCAACGAATTTCTAAGCCACTGATGACTTTTTAAAAACTTATTTTTGCCCTCATTCTTTATTGTTGACTGAACTGGTTAATTTAAAACAGATTAAGCTGAGATTTCATTAAATATTATGAGAATGCCCAAAGAAACTTAAAACATGGTGTTGTTTGAGAGAATTGTAATTCACTTGGAAAAGTTAGATTTGACTGGAGGGTGGAGCAATTATCAAAGAATAAGCAAAATATTCTGGGATGGATGTTACAAAAGCTTGGAAAAAAAGAATTTTTATTCCTAACTTTTAAAATTTAGATTTAAATTATCTCTAAGATAAATACAGGTTTGGCATCTCATTTCCTATTTTATAAAGTCCATTTCTGTAACATGACCAATTTCTTTTTTAAAAAATTATACTTTCAAAACCTCTTTGACTCTGCAATAGTTTTAAGCCTTTTTTTTTCTCTGCAACAAGTTTATGAAGTTATCAGTTACCGTAGAAAGTCTGCCAGCTCTCGGTCCTCCCCCCGGTTAATAAACTAGGTTATAAAAGGAAGAAAAGGAGCACAAGAAGTACAGCAGAAAATGTATATTGCTTAGCCTTACCTGCAAGCTTAGGTGGGTGCTCGAGGTTGCTGGGTCCTGTGAAGTGCGGCAGACCGACAAAAGAAATCTTACCAACTTTGCAACTAGAGTCTATTTTTAGAGGAGGATTTGCTGACTCTGACCTTGAGTGCTACCCACTCCAAAGGACAATCTTTACATCTGCTGGTAAAACTATTCCCTGATGTGACCTGAAACATTAAACCTGGCAATTTAGCTACCTAGCCTCAGTATGACTAAGATAATGTGGTGCCTGCATGCCGACGATAATAAAAGATGAGGGGTTTTTAAATTTTTTATCTCCTTTTCCCCTTGTCAAGCCTGATGCTATGTGGATTAAGAGCATTGCAGTGCTGTTTTCTGTCATGCTGTGCACAAGTGATGTGGCACTGGCACAACGGGCAATGGGAGAAGTGACATCTCTCGCATGTGCACCACCAGAAAGCCATTTTCCCCTACCTACTGTCTTGGTTTTCTCCAGTGCCGCCACTCTCCGTATCCATCTGACTTCTGAAATGCCTTTCTCCGCTGAGAAAGCGATGCGGTGCTGAGCCCTGCTCAGCTCTGGTGACACGGGCACAGCTTGCCAAAAAGAGATGGAGGTACACTCTCCAACCTTTGAAAAACTTCCTACTTTCCTAAAAGGTTTTCCTGCAAAGCTCCGTGCCTTCCTGTTGCAGAAAGTCTAAAACTTTCTGTAGTAAGCCATGGCCAGATTCACCACAGATCAACTCTGTGTTCCCCGGCGTGAGCAGCACCTCTTCCACTCCAGCACGTCGTCCTCTGCGAGAGCAGTGACCTTCCTGACCCACAGGGCTGTCTGCTGGCGGGATGAGTGACCACGTGCCAGGGGTTGGTACACAAGATCTTCTCCCCAAGTGCTTGTTGTGCAGTGAACCATTCCTCAGTGGTGCCATCTCGGGCAACTTCATTAGCAGTGATGAGATTTTGGTGCTGCTGGAGCCAAGCTTGCAATGACATAAGAAGCTCCGGCTGTCACATGAGTATTGATATTTCTCCGGGGAAACTCTTCAGATCCATTGATCTGAACTCTTCAGATCCATCCTCCTCCGTCTTCCTGGGGGTGGGGGAAAGAGGCAAAGAGACCAGTCGGGAGAAGTGCGTGGTACTGGGAAGGAGCCCACTGGTCTCTGCACCTGCTTTTTGGGGCCTCCCGGCCCCTTCTGTCGAGATGATCGTTGTGGAAACTATCTCTCTGAGCAGACCCGAATGCACTGTTTGCCTGTCTGTCCGGCCCACAGTGCTCCCTGCCCTCACCCCAGCGCACGCAAAAAGCAGCCAGTCGTCAACGCGTGTCCACCGTGGAAAGTTTGTCCTCTCTTGCAAGAACAGCAGCAGTCTTCTGTGACTGCCAGTGCCCGTGCCCGACCAAAGGCTCCGTTGCCCAAATGTTTTTTTGTTCCAAGGTATCCAACTCCCACAGTAGGTGCCATTAATTTTCAGCGGGACACAAGTTCCCGACTCTGTCCGTTATTTTTAATGTTACTTCAAATCTTTCCAGCCATCTTTGTCGTGTTTAAAAGACAGAACTTCGTCCCGGAAGGACCGGGACCAGGCTTGGTCGTGGCCCATGGCTAATGCTGCAGTACAGTTGTGAAGTAACAACAAAGAGTTTCAGTTCGAGTTCTGGGCAGCGGATCTGCTGCTGTTCCGTGCGAACAGCATCACTCTGGCCAAGTTCTGTATCGCGCAGCAGCCGAGCTCCTCCCCGCCAATTATTCAGATAGTCGCTCTTAAAATGAGAAAGAGCTTAGATGTTAGAAACCTGCTGTGCCTTCTGAGTTACCTTGGAAGGTTGTTGTGCAAATTAATCCTATGCTGATAACACAGCAACTTTGTGGAGGAGGAGATACAGACCCCGTACAACAGAAACTGGCAGCGGGTGTTTTATTTTTATCCCTGCAGGCGACCCAGCGTGGGGAATATGGGTAAGGTGATGCAGTAGACCGGCCGTGCTGGTGGTGCCCCGGGTGGCATGGCGCGGGGATGGGCAGTGGCCTGATGGCTTCTCTTGGGCTGTCACTCCCCAAGGTTGTCCTTCTGGTGTCAGACCGATGGCATGACAATGTGTTGTGGTATCGTTTTTTTCAGGCTGGCATTTTGAGTTCCGGGAATATTAAGCTGAAACAGAAGTATTTGTTTGCCTGCCTGGCTGTCAAAACAACACAAGCCCTTGTGCCCCTCTCTACGTAGGGTCCCAAGAACGCGTGGGGAGGTGTCGTTCACCTCCTGGAAAAATGTTCTATTTTTGTGACCACTTGTGTGTGTTTCCATTCGTTTGGCTTTTGTTAAGTAAAAAAATACTAGCTGCTGAGAAGTTTTGAGAGTGACCAATAACTTAGAGTGCTTTGGAGCCTGGACACGTGGGAAACACAGCAGGAAGGCTCTTATTTTGGCAGAGGTAAGCACCTGCCCACTGGAAAGTTGAATAGTTGCCTTGGGCTCCTAAAAGCAGATGTTTGCCATGTTATTGGTTGTTTCTGAAAATCTCTGCGAAGCTGGTGATGGTGCTTTGAACATGCAGATCCCTCCCTCTCCCTGGAGCCTTGCACGCATTCAGCCTGCTCCCGTCCGGCCCGCAGGTCCCTGCTGTCGGTGGCCAGCTCTCGCGTGGGGTCACCCACTGGCCACGCGCGCCTGTCTTAGCAGAGCAACTGCAGCAGCCCCAGAGCACGGCCCTGGGCAAAATTCATGATCCCTTTATTTTTCACACGTATTCTGAAAGTGTCAAAGGGCCAAGCAAGGGCAGCACCAGGCATCGTTCAGACATAGGATAAAAGACAGTTCCTAGCCTTGAGAGCTGATGGTCTAGACAGAAGAGACAAAGGCTTAGGTGGGGAAAAGGGTGACACCCAAGCAGAATGAACAAGACTGTGGCCAAAAATTCCCACCAGCCAGTTTTGTAGGTGGGAGTTTCTGTGGCACAGAGTATGGAGCTGTGGGAAGGATAAGAGCTCAAGTCCCATTCGGGGGCGAGGGGGTGGGAAGGAGGAAAACACCCAAGAGCTGCTTTTTTTTTTTTTTTTTTTTTAAAATTCTTAGGAGGACTGAATTTCTTCCACAAACACTGGTAAAGAAAAGGAGAAGGGAGAGAAATGATAGATTTCTGTCCAGACCGCACTAGAGACTAGAGGTACATTTGGAAAAATCTGACACTCTCTTTTCTAAGACTTGATATTTTTATGTTAGTTTAAAATAAAAGCTTTGAGTAAAGGTCTGCTTTAGAAGAATTCCCTCCCCCATTCCAACCTGATGGACTGGAAGATTTCCTCTGCTACAAAATATGCTATTTTTTGGAAAAGCTGGGTTTCTAACAATTGCATGGGAAGAATAATATATAATTATATAAGATTGTCCTAATGGACATTTGCAGCTGTACTGAGATGCTAACAACATGCAGAAACCATTATGTTTCCAGTTGTTTGGCAAAAGTTAAGAAACCTTATATATATATATATATATATTTTAAAGTTAACTGTAAAGTAAATCCAGATGGTTCTGTCTTGCACAGACAAGCAGTCTTCAAACTAGACATATAGCTGTAGCTTGGCTATAACTTGTTTTGATTACTGCAGATAGAGAGAAATGTTTTAAATGACTGTGTACCCTCCTCACAAAACGCTGCGTGCCCTTGATTCTTGCTGAAGTCAACTGGCGTTTAAGCAGCACTACATAAAACTTGTTTGACAATACCTTGCGTGCATGAGTATCTAGCTGGCAGTTACTTGTTTAATTTCTCTTTATACTGAAGTTTTGCTTAATGGACCCCATCAGGGGTTGGGGCTCTGCTGAGGCAGGCGTTGCAGACCCGTAAACCAAAAAGGACAGTTACTGCCCTACGTAACCTACCACTTGAGCTTGAGTTTGTTCTTCTCTCTCCATCTCCTAGTTAAGGATTACCAGCAAATAATGGTAGGATGCTTATTTTTGATTGATGTATTCAGAGTTTCATTTGATTCTTTAATAAGCGTTGTCTGTCGTGTTCATTACTGTATTTCAGCTAGATGTCTGTTGTGGTAGCTTCTGTCAGCGGGGGAATCAGAATTATGTTGACTTGTGAGACCACTCTGCAAATCAAATCGAAGGGGCAGCTTTGCTTCACAGGGCAAGGACTTTGGTGTCTGAATGTTTTAAGTCACTACATTAGGAGCACTTCTGAAATTCTGAAAATAGGGGGAACTGAAAGGTCCATCAGAAATGATAGACTCATAGTACATTACTTTTTATGTTGGGTTTTTTTTTTTGTCAACAAGCAAGTATACTTGTAGATAACAGTTGATGTTGTTTGTCCAAGCAGTATAACAGGTAGAAATACTGTTTTATGAGCTTCTTAGGCAGTGTTGTCAGGAAGGTGGCTTGGATTTGACCTGGCAGGAGTCAGATTGACTGGCTGGTGCATCTCTTGCTATGTCTCTGACAGGGCTAATAGCCCAGCAGTAGTGGCTGTGTTTATAAACTGTGTTTGAGGCTAGGGATGAAGCAAGCTCCTGAGGCCTTGGAAAGAAGGAAGGACCCCAGTCCTGAACGAGGTTCACTGGCCTTCCCTGGGCTTGTGGGGGGAGGCCGGGGACGAGGCTCTGAAAGGAGTTTTGTTCACCGTTCTGTTTTTTCTCTCGCTGTCAGCGGAAAAATTGTTCTGGGAGATTTGTGTTCAAGTGGAGTATAGATCCCAAGGCACAGTAATGAGGAAAATATGGGATGAAGGCTTTCTTGCAACCTCCCCTTACCAAAGAATGCTGGGAACAGGAAGACCGGGGGCCCCAAACTGCTTGCCCCTCTGTTTCTCAGTCGGTGCCAAGAGGAAACCCTGTGAGAAGAACACCTACTGGAGAAACCTGACAGAGAGCATTAACCAGCGAGTACATCATTCTGTGTTGTGCAGAGCATCCTGACGTGCTCCTGAGGTCCAAAAATCAGGCACCTCCAATTGTTCACAGCATTTAAGCTGCCTTACAAGGAAAATGGCATCTTCAAAATTCAGGATGTTTTTGTCCCTAACACACCACAGTATCACACACTTGATGACAAGTTGGGAAACTCCCACAGTCTATTTCTACTCTTATTGTTCATTGGGATGAGAAGGTTTTTTCTTCTCCTTCCCTGTGTCCTTAATAACATGTTGCTGCAGAGATTCCAGAAATGTGTGTTCCAACCTATTCCCTAAGCGTAGTGTGTTTTTAAAAACAAACAATAGTATGTAACTCTGATCAGAAAGTTTTGTCCAGACATGCTGAGAGCAGGTTTCGGGTCATGGTATACTGAGTGCCAAATCCAGACTTAAATAGAGCTGAGAGCCAGAAATTGGATTGACGTTTGCTGTCTTCTTGGTACAGGCTTCTGGCTCACTGGCAATGTGGATGGAGAAACATCGGAGTTGCCGTGCCAGTGCCATTAGTCCGGTGTCGGTACCGCTGACCGTGGTCAGTAACAAAGACCGTAAAGGAAAGTACATGAAATCTCTGCTCCCCACTTCTGGGATAAATTTTCTGCCCCACAGAAAATCTGTTTAATCTCCCCACTCCACCTCCTTAGATAAAGCTTCACAGGAAGCCTGAAGCATACGTTTTACTTTATCTTTTCCAAAACTATTTCTCTTCCTCCAATGTAAATTGTCTCTGGTGGTGGTTTTTCTTATTTACATGGCTATCTGATATTCTCTTTAACTCTTCTATGCTCTTTTTCTCCAAGTGTTCTGATAATGAGTTCAACAGACTAAATGATGGTAATAATGATAATTTATTAACTGGTTTGAAATATGTCCCCTTTTCATTTTTCCTGAGACAGTTTGGGGGAAGTTTGCCCAACCACTGCTCAGGTGCAGCTGTTCTGCCGTACTCAGAACATCTGGATCTGTGGTACCATATGGCTATGACCTACTGTCTTCCTAGAAGTAATCAAGTACACTTCATGTCATAAAACCCCACAACAGCAAAACAATGCCTCATAATCCACCAGGAATGCTCCACACCACCTCAGGGCAAGTGCCTTTTAATGGCTTTTTGCTCCAAGTTTGATCAGGTTCCAGACTCTTTTAAGCTGAGAACACCATAAATGTTGGAAATTAGGTACTCCATTTCAGGAAAAATACAAAAGCCAGACCGAGTAGTTCTGTGAAGTAGAAATACAGTTGTTACACTGTGAGAGATAGCAAGACTGCCTTAATAGATGGCATTCAAGTGCAGCTGTTTATGGGTCTTAACTGGTGTTGGCCCACGAAACGCATACTTAGAAAGGAAATCGGGGAAAGCTAACACATGCCTGGGGGCTTTGAAGTTGTTATTATCATCCACATGCATAAGAACAGGAGATCCTCTCTGGTCCAGCAAGTACTGAGAAATGAATGAGTTTGGCTGGCACGTACATCAAAGGTCTTCACTTGTAATTTGCTTAAGAGATTAAAAATGAAATATGAGGGAATTACTGAGGAAGAGCAAGCTGCTGTTTCCCCCCCCTTGCAGCAGGAAAGAAGAACAATTGAGCATCTATTCTGGCTGAAAGCGATTACTGAAAAGCTTTCTGACAACCTTGAGCAAAACAGCAGTTGCATCTTAGTTTCACTGACATCAAATAAGCATTTGATTTACTGAGACCCAATTGGACCTGTCCAGTGCCAAGGAGTGTCTTTGAGAAGCAAACAAACTTGATAAAGCTCTTTCTTTACAGAACCGCAATCTCTAAAGCAATGCATTGCCAGACCATGAAATGTGCTCTGCATCTTAGCTACCAGAAATGTTTTGCTTCAGAAACAAACTAACAAAACCTAGTGACAAACACTTGAAGCTTGCTACTGCTCCCTTTCCTGTCAAATGCGATTTTTTACTGAGGTTCTTCAAGAGACTGAGTAACCGCTAGGAAGGAGACAGTGTCGTCAAGTCATTAAGTTGGACTGGGAGATATGCAGGCTTGATAACAACTGTGATCATCTGGGACAAAACTGACTATGAATGCTTTTGAGGTGGAAGGAGAAGTGGCTTCCTGGAGCAGCTTCCAGTAGGAATGTAATGTAGGAAACTCTCATTTTAGGGTTTTGAGGAAAAATTGTGATGAATTTTTGAAAAAAATCCAGAGATGTTGGCAGAGGTCTAGATCACGCAAGTCTTCCTATCCCATGTCCCTTGCCATTGCCAAGTCAGAGATTTTGTGGAATGACTTGGAGCTTCTGAATCAAGATCAGATACCTCAAAAAAGGGCCTGGCTTTTTTGGGAGACGACACAGGAATTGATATATGTCAGTCTATAACATGTATGACCCAGAATGGAAGATGCCAACTGCAGATAATTTCCATGTTCACTTTGATAGTCTCGTTGACAGCATAAAATTTGTAATATTTGCTGACTCTATATCCAGCATGTGCTTTATCACCTTTTTCCCCTTCACCACACAAACTCTTACTGAGTGTTCTTAGTCCTGGGGGTTGGAACTAGATGATCCCTTCCAACCCAAACTATTCTATGATTCTGTGATCCACTTCATCTCATTTAGTTTGGGATTTTACCTGCCTGTTTATGTTCCAAAATGAGTAGTCCTAAAAAAAATTCTGGCTATAACTTCATTGTATGTAGAGCAGATGATCATCAGTCCAGCTCATTTATCGTTTTATGTCACTTAAGCACAAGGCAGGAGAGTGAAATGAGTGCATGTTTCCCGGTCAGAATTCAGCAACTGCATTGCTACTCTTAATTTTTATGCAGTGTTAAAACAGTCTCTTTTTGTGAAACCAGCCACTCTCTCCCACACCTTTCACCCCATCCATATAAACATACTAGCACGGAGGATTTTAATGGGTCAAGCTAAAAGCTTTCCTTGCTTTTCCATTAAGACTCCAAAGCACCCACGTTTCTCCAAGAATCCATTCAACGCGCTTCATTCCAGATGTTACAGATGCCGATTTCAGTATGAATTATGGATTCAATCCCCTGCATTTTCTTAATTTAGGGACAGTGACATGATAGCCGATTGTTTTAAAAGGACGTTCATGCATAGGAATTTCATGTGAATGAAAATTAACTCAGAGTCATAACAGAGCTGAGAAAGCCACCCTGTGCCAGTGATAAGCGTGCAGAGAGGTGTCAGGAGCTGCCCTGCCACCAGAAAGGGAGAGCCAGGCGACAGGACCGGCCGTCAGGAGCCGACTTGAGGATTAAGGCCGTGGGAAAGCTGGATGGGTGGTCAGTGAGAGGATTTTAAAACATGTTTCCAGGAAAAGAGGACTCGGGGCTGAGATGCGGAACTGAAGTTCCTGAGAAAATTGAGCTATCAACAGGAGTTGCTGCCTATTGCAATTATAGCTCATTTACTATCAGAAAAGTAATGTGTATAAACAGTGCATAAAATTACTGCTAAGCATGCTTTTGAAATGTCTTGAATGTTTCAGTGATACGAGTAAGCCTGGTTTTAGAGAGAGAGAACTATGCTGCACGCCAGAGATAAGTACGTACAGGTTTTACCTATTGACTTATCCCTTTAAAAAGGGAGGGAGAGAGCAGGGGGGAGCAACCTAAAGGAAGAAAAACTCAAAAGTAGAATACATCAAATATTGTTTCCTTGGAAACAAAAAGGAAGATTACATCACAGGGCTCAAGCCTATAAATAGAAACGTAGCAGTGCAGATGCAGAAGAAACTCTCATTCCTCGAGGGAAAATTTAGAGATGAGGATGACCTCCCTTTAGACGCTGCTGTCAGAATGCAGTCGGCACAACCCCATCTTGAGGACCCGCAGTAAATTTAGCTGATGGTATATGACAGTCTTCTCTCAATTAGCGGCAGCGTTCAGCTCGGGGAAGTGGTTCAGCTGGTGAGAAGAGGCACAGTTTTCAGGCTGCTGTAAATACCGCCAGCGGCCCCAGGGCCCCGCCACGCTGCCGTGGCAGAAATCACCAGCAGTCTCCGGTCTGAGCTCTCCGTCCTTGGGGCGGCCGTGCCGGGACAGCGCGCACCTCAAGCCCCGATCGACGTTCGTGAGAAACGCCCTGCGCGAAGCACCGCGGCGCTGCGGCGGCGTTCCGGGCCGGGGGCCGCGGCCCGCCTCTGCCCCGTGGGGGCGGGCAGCAGCGCCCGCGGAGCTCAGCAGGCAAGCGCGGAGGGACGGCGGCACGGCCCACGCCGGGCTGGCCACCGCTCCGCCCGCCGCGAGCTCGGGGTGCTGGCGGTGCCCTGGGGCCCGTCTCTGGCACCCGGCTGGTGCCGAGTGCGGACTGCCAGTGTTTTCCGGTCCCGAGCCGCGTTTCTGGGTGCTGTGGAATGTCGACGCCACTCGTTACTAAACCAAATAATGATGTTTTCATCGTTACAGGTGGGATCCTCTGGACCATGTGATGGTTTATCTTGTAACCTTTTGCTTTTTAGTGACACGCAACTTTCTCCCTGCTTTGACAGGGAGCCAGACTCTCCCCTGAGCATGTGCATGCAACGCTGCTAAAAGGATAGCTTCAAAATCGGGCAATTCACACATCTGATGGGCTAAATCTTCCTTTGGAAGACTGAAGTCTTGTATAAATTGTGTTGTTATGTGGTCTTTCCAGATGTTTAAAATAAAAATAAGTAAGAAAATTTTAAAAAATTGATTGGTTATGGCTCTGTCAGTAAATGATTCCTTTCAGATTGAGAGACAGATTTGTTCCATCAGTTTGTATGTGATAACAGAGGGCCTGGTCAAATTTCTACTTTCTGGTGGGAATCATCTCGGTTTGAGTAGCGATCTTAGCGTGACTGACGGCTCACAAAGGGCTCTTCCTTCCCCAGGCTGACAGAGCAGGGCTTGGAGCTGCTGGTAAGTGAAGAGATTTGTTAAATGGCCCAATGTCATGGATGTTGATGGTGCCGTAATATATATGTACGTATACATCCTTCCCTGGCACTGCTCATTTTAAGGCATAGCCAAGTAAGCGAAACAGCATGTGCTCCCAGCTGCTTTAGCCCTAGGACACGGCGGTGGTGTACCAGGTGGCAGCACTCTAGTTCTTGTAGCTTTTTCCATGTCTCATAACACGGTCCGCACTCCTAAATCTACCAGAGAATCTCAGCTTTCCTTGGCAGGGAGAGGAGGAGGAATATAAGTTTATTGCCCTTGTCAAGAAAATCATGAAAACAATTAACCTTAAGACAAATAATAATAAAATCCCATGCTTTATAAAGACAATCTCACAATGAGAAGGTGGGGTTTTGTGATACAGGAGTTCTGAACAACTGGGGCTGGCAGAAATACGGTTCTTGCTTAGGTAGATAAAGGGGTGATTTGTGTGTGTGTCAGTCTAGCTGTGATTCTGGATCCAAGGTTGCTATTACCATAATAAACTTTAAGATCCCAGGTCTGTAAGTTTCTAGTGCTAAGGGAAATCTGGATAAGATTTGATCCTTGTAGTTTGTGTCAATCTTCAATTTAATCTTATGTTTTAATTTGAAAGAATTGTAAGGGATTTGGCATACTACTTTTCATGGGAAAAGTGGCTTGCGGTGGGGAGCGGATCCTGATATGATGGTGCTTTCTTTGACTTGCTTGCGTCTGCTGCTGTAATCTCTCATTTCTGTGAGTCATTGTGCCTCCACCATTTGCTTTTTTTTTTTTTTCCCCAAATGTCTGTTCCACATTGTGAGCTGATATTCCATGGTGCGATAGTCTGCCAGTACAATCACAGCCCTCCAGAGATGCTCTTGCAGTACAGTGCATGGGATAACTACTAGAATATACAGAGTTTTTAGCCCATAATTTTTTTTTCCAAGCAGCCCAAAACTTATTTCTTTATGTTTTAGCAAGCTGGTACCTTTATTGGCAGGTGATGAGCGTAGGGATGACTGTTGACAACATGACTAGCCTGAATTCATCTAGTATTCATCTCTTGAAATGCTTTTAGATGACTGGCCAGACAGGCTGCTGTGGCACTGATATCTGACCAAAAGGATCTGGGATAGCTGAGATGCAGGTAAGTTGACGTATGTCTGCAGTGTGAAGCAGGATGGGTTAGAAGCTGTAGGATGCCCTGGAGGTGACAGTGATCATAAAATCAGGGTGTAACCACATGGAGGCGTAGCTGAGTCTGACCTGGTTGGCTTTGCTTCCATGAAAGATGACAGTAGGACAAGACATGAGGTGAATTGATGGAAAGCAACTTTGGTTGTAAAAATCTAAATACTTTTTTCTGTTACTGCCTTCTCCCAAGCACTCGCTACCTCCCTAAAAAGTAACAGACAGCTATTCTGCCTGATCAGATGAGCTGTTTAAATTAAAGCCACTCTGCAAGACTAACGTGCATGCCAGGACTGTTTTCCTTGGTACTGTTTTCATTTCTTGTTATATGATGTCTCCTTTGATTAATTGAAATACGTAGGAAATGAAAAAAGATGGTCTGTCTGATTTTTTTGATCAGTTGTGTGTTCCAGTCCGGTATCAGCTAATTATGCATACAGACAATTAACAGTTGCATCTGAGAAGTGCGCTGCTTAGCCTTCAAACATGCAGAATGTGCAAGGCTGGGATCTCCCCAGAAGGGAGGAGGAGGAGGAGGAGGAGGAGGAGGAGGGGGAGAGCAGCCATGTCCCCTGGCCTGTGGCAGTATTTGGTCCCGCCAGCCAGGAGCTGCTGCACAGCCTCTCCCGGCAGCCAAGCGCTGCCTGGCAGGGGATGGCGTTTCTTCATGAGCGGAGGTTTTGTTTCTGCAACACTTTTGGCCAGGCAACATCTTCTGGTTATTATTTCTTGAAGTCATCTTGTTGTTGGCTATCATAGCCTGAACCCTTTAGAAATGTTCCTTGCGAGGGTGACCTGGCCAAATCATGTGTGCTGGTACCTCCAGGCATGGTCCCAGCTACAAAAATTGTGCAGCTGACTGGTAGTTATACATGCATGCACAGAGGATTAGAAACGCAAGTCAGTGAATAGAACGGCGAGTAAAAAGTAAATTTAATTTTCCAAATATCCTTAGTTTGAATAGTCTCTGATAAAATGCTATTTTCCTCTTGTGAGAATGGCAAAGAAAAGTGTCTTTGAGTCCAGCCCTGGGATCCTGCTGTGTCCCTCTTGTGAATGAGTAATGAAAAGTGGCCATTCATTGCTGAATGATTATTTTTCCCCTTCAATGGAGTGAGGGGGGGGGAACCCTCCAAAATCCAAGTCTTCTGTGAGTCCAGCAGACTAAAAGCATCAGGAAACCTCTGGAGGGAAGTAAAAAGTTATGAATGGAGAATAAAATATTGGTGCGGAGCAAAAGGGCTGTTGTGTATAAAGAGCAGATGGAAAAATGTTGAGTTTGAAGTTTAAAAAGACAAGGATCTGAACCTCATTCAGCTGAGCAGGGGGAAGTGGTTTGGGTTTCCTTTCCTTGGAGGTTGGCTCCATTTGATGAATTGTCGAGATGTGCTATAAATGTTTAAGATTTATAGGAAAGACTCCAAGTAATACTAATGAGCAGCTAAAAATAGATATGATAGGAAAATATAAACTGACAAACAGATCATGCAGCATAACAATAACTTCATAATCACGCAACTGTTGCCAACTGAAGATGGGAGACATGGCATGAAAATGCGCTTTTGTTTTTCACATCTGAAAGTTAAAGGAGTCGGAGTGGAAACAGATGTTCTCCAAAACAATGTGTCAGAATAACTCTTGTAACAGCCAATTGTCACCAGAGCTGAGCAAATAATTCCTTGCTCGCTCTTTGCTGGCTGATGGTTTTCCAACGATGGGTGGGGTTTTTGTAAAGAACTGATTTATTTATTGTAAGCAACCTAAATGTTTTTAGTGAAAAGTTATCAGTGTTTCACTTTTTACAGTTCTGTGCTGCTCAGGTTGCAAGAACTTTTGTCTAAAAACTGTTGGTCCCCCAAAAGCAATCTTAAGGGCTTTGGCAAATCATTTTGATTGTAAATTTTTGTGAATATCTCATTGCTGATATTTAATATTAGATGAATTGTTATAATTATTATTGAATTAGGAGGAATTAGATTAAGTAGATTAATTAGATGCTTTTTTTTCACAGAAGGGCTTGTAGAGCAGCAACTGTCTTTCAGAAGAGTTTTACCCTGGGAATACACACAAGAGTGGGTCTTGTCTACTGCTAAGCAACACTGGCAGAGTTGTTGAGCTTTCATTTGCAGGATCTGTCTGCTGAACACCTACGGAAAAGAAACATTCGAGTCACTTGGTGATATGTGGACAGCCTGAGGGATCAAAGATCCTTCGTGCCGCTATGAATCTCTGTCGTGCTGGGTGCCTGCTGAATGCTCTCAAGATCTTTGTGGTCTTGGGGACTGTTGGCAGCAAGCACGATCAGACTGCAGCAACTGGAAGACCCTATCCCTTGACAAGTGGCATTTTGCGTGAGGGAGGGCTCTGCCCTCGTCTTGGGCAATAGACAGATCAGAAGGTGAGCTGAGTCCCAGACCTGCTTTTGAATTTTACCTGGTTTAATAACTGACGTTCTTGTCAGCTGGCTGGGTTTTTACTGTGCAGATTTTCTGCTTGTACTACTATAAAAATATTTTTATTCGCAATGCTATTTCCATTGGGACATTCTTTGTCTCCAGGGTAACTTCCCTGAGAGTGGTTTTAAAAGTTAGTCTGTGGAAACTGCTGCATCTTGTTCTGCAGTCTTCAAATGCCCCTCTAGACAGTAATAAAAGATGCTATGCTTTTCCTGATACTATTTTTGCCCCGGCTTGGCACCTTCTTATTGTCTGAGAAGTGGGCAGAGCCAGGTAGGTGTGCTCAAGGATTTAATAAAGACAATGTGGACTTCACTGTAACTTAGTGATCAAGTGAGAAAAGACTAGATGGGACGTGGCACGGCAACGTCACGGAAGGCGCTCTGTGACAGCGTGGAGACTGGCTACTGGCAGAGAAGGAAAGAAAAGAACAATTTTTAGAGGGTGAGACAGGAGTAAGGTTGCTTGAACAGCTGGCGTTGTTGAGCATGAAGATGATGGAAGGATGTTATGGAGGCAGAAGCAGGAGGGGGAGAGACTAGCTAACATCACTGGGTATTTTTAGGAGTGCTTCCTGAGAGTGCTTTCTGTATATAAACAGACGAGGTTCCAGGAGGCAGCGGTGAGGGGGAGCGGTGTAACTCAGAGATCCTTGTACCGCAAATAGTACATTGCAAAGAGCAAATTGTTTGACTTTATTAAACTGCAGCCTCCTGCAACAGATCAAGGGTCTAGTTTCTAAGCAAAATAGTTGTAGCCTAAAGAAAACTTAACCGTTGAAAGCCTCGCAGGCCCTAGATTCCTGTTTGACTTGGCCTCCGGAGCTGCATATACTCTTTGAACCTCAGACTATGAAGTAAATTTGCAAAGCATAAGCTATTTTGAAGCCCCTCTCCACAGTAACACAGAGCTCAGCCTTGTTACCAGGAAAACAGAAGACATGAAAAATAACGGGAGGAGGACAATGTCTGGAAAGCGGACTTGACGGTGCTTTGCAATTCTGGAGGAGCTGGCAGGAGCTGGGCAGATCTGACCTAAGCATCAGGGTTATGCAGAAGAAAGTCACCTGGTCTTGGCGGGCAGTGCCAACGTTAAAGCAGAAGTGGGAGCCGCTGCCTAAGTGGAACAGGCCGGTGTAATGCAGAACCAGGGGATCTGCCTGTGAGACCACCTGGCTCCATCCCTGCCTACAGGCGCTGCCTGTTCCTTGGGGAGCGGTACCCAAAGAGTGGTTGTGTGTACGCTGAAGGCCATGAACAAAACGGTTATTCTGGAATGTGGTCAACTTAGGTTTGTCCAGCGGCTTGTTACTCAACCCTGACAAGTTAGGCTTGATCACGCTTCTTTTTTAGCATTGTGGCCTATTCTAGTTCCAGTTCAGATTTTTTTTTTTTAAGAGAAAAAGGGTAAAAGCTATGACTTGAGAAGGTCCCATAAGAGGACCATCCTTGCTGCAGCGACCCCAAAGCTACCTGTGCAAGGAGGCATGAATTACCGCACCTGTAAGGAAAAGGCTGATGCTCTTAGCTGTTGACACCACACATGGTGTGTACCTGGGCAATATCCTGGCTGGCATTTCCTTCTGTGGGAAACCTGTCCTTGGCAGCATCTCCTTCTGTGCAACTTGCTGAAAATTTCTGTCCTCTTTTCCCTTGGCTCTTTGCAGAGCAGATTTATGGTCCCACTTTCCTTTTACAAATAAAACCCTAAGTGCAAATCCAAAGGATAAATAACGCAGTGCAGACATGCCCGCAGCAATATTCTCTGTATTTATCATTGCTGAAAGTCTGGGAGGAAAAGCTGGTGAAGGCAAGATATCTTATGTGAGAAAACTATTCTCATGCTTTTGTGCCAACTCTGGAGGCTGGAGAGCAATCTCGTCGTGCTTTTCCCCAAACATCCTGCTGCAGCTCGGGCAAACTCCAGGTGCCTCGTCTGTGAAACGGGGCTAAGATGCCATCCTCCCTCGCAGGCTTGCAGCGTGGGACGTACACCAGCTCCACCAGCGTGCTGGAGGTCACCCTGGATGGGTGCTCGTAAATAAACCTCAGCGTTTGCTCCGCGCTGGGCAAGAAGTTGGCATGGAAAAGATAGCAGCATCAATGCTGCTGTGTCCATTAACGCGTCTCAATCTGCCCTTCTGATCACTTCCACCCTGCCTGCAGTCTCCATCGGCATTGCTTTGGCAGGTGACGTTTAGCGAGGGCACTGGGCGGGGGGGATCGCAGCTGGGGCGGCAGCGGCAGTACACCTGCAGGGGAGTGAGAGGGGCTTCATTCTGCCTGGCTCGGCAGCAGCAAAAACGAGAGGTGCTTGCCAGGACCAAGCACCTTGCTGTTAGCAAGGATGGCTGTGGTGGAAAGAAGCTATTCCCTGTTGCTTGGGCTGAGCTGGCGGCTTGCAAAGAGCCAGTAGTTCTGGATCTGGCAATTGCAGCACA